>NC_080193.1:10316250-10620000 GCF_030028045.1 Hippopotamus amphibius kiboko
CTACATTTTATCTGAGGTAGTAAAATATGAATTCTAAGCAGATCGTGATAAGTTAAAGACTCATGTTGTAATCACTAAAGCAACCATCACAAATACAATTCAAAGAAGGTAGAGCTAAAAAAGCCAGTAGAGGAATTAAAATGTAATGCCAGAAAGTATTC
Organism: Hippopotamus amphibius kiboko; assembly: GCF_030028045.1. Taxonomy (NCBI): domain Eukaryota; kingdom Metazoa; phylum Chordata; class Mammalia; order Artiodactyla; family Hippopotamidae; genus Hippopotamus; species Hippopotamus amphibius. The sequence goes on from NC_080193.1 coordinate 10,316,412, forward strand.
AATTAACCCAAAAGAAGGCAGGAAAGGAGGAACAGAGGAACAACAACAAAAAAAGATGGAAGAAGTAACAAGCGAATAGCGAAATGGTAGACCTAAACCTAAACATATCAGTAATTACATCAAAGGTAAGTGGACTAAGCATTCTAATTAAAACAACTGAAATTGTCAGACAAAGCAGAGAAGCAAGATCCGTGAATATGCTGTCCACAAGAGACATACTTTATTTTTAAATTTTATTGAAGTATAGTTGATTTACAAAATTGTGTTAATTTCTGCTATATAGCAAAGTTAGCTATACATACATATATCCTTTTTTATATTCTTTTCCATTATGGTTTATCGCAGGATATGGTTTCCTTGTGCTGTACAGTAGGACCTTGTTGTTTATCCATCGTATATGTAATAGCTTGCTAATCCCAAACTTCTAATCCTTCCCACCCCTAATCCTTCCCACCCCTACCTCCCCTCCCCCTTGGCAACCACAAGTCTGTTCTCTATACCTGTGAGTCTGTTTCTGTTTCATAGATATGTTCATTTGTGCCGTATTTTAGATTCCACATATAAGTGATATCAATATACAGTATTTGTGTTCCTTTTTGTGACTTATTTCCTTAGTATGATAATCGCTTACTATGATAATATCTAGGTCCATCCAAGACACATACTTGAAATACAAAGCCACACTTAGTTTGAAAGTAAAGGAATAGAAAAATAAAACTACAAATTGTAAGAAAGCTGGAATGATTCTATTAACATCAAATAGACTTCAAAATAAAGACTAACAGATATTTTACAACAATAGAAGAGGCGATTCGTCAGGAAGATACAACAATTTTAGGTTTCATATTAACCTAATCATAGAGCTTCATGCATGAAGAAAAACCAGATAGAATTAAAGAAGTAACAAACTCATAATCATGATTAGAGATTTTAATACCTTTCTCTCAATAATTGATACAACTATTAGATAAAAAAATCAATAAGGACATAGGTTTGAACAACATTAGCAACCACCTTGACTTAATTGACATTTATAAACACTACACCCCAAAATAATGGAATACAAATCCTCTTCAGGTATATATAGACTATTCACCAAAATAAGTCACATGCTGGGTCATAAACAAGTTTTAACAAGTTTCAGAAGATTGAAATCTTACACAATACGTTCTATAACCACAGCAGAATTAAATTAGAAATTAATAACAATAAGATAGCTGGGAAAGCCACAAATATTTAGAAATTACCCTCTTCTAAAAATCCCATAGTATTCCAAAGTAAATTGATAGTTACGTCCAGGCAAAAACCCGCACACGAGTATTTATAGCTGTTTTACTCATACCTGCCCAAACCTGGAAGCATCCAAGCTGTCCTTCAATAGGTGAATGGATAAGCAAACTCTGGTACGTTGATACAATGGGATATAATTCAGCCATTATTAAAAAAACAACAAGAAGCTGTCAAGCCAGGAAAAGACAGAGAAGACTTAAAAGCATATTGCTAAATGAAAAAAAAGTCAATCTGAAAATTCTACATACTGTATGATTCCAACTACATGACATTCTAGAAATGGCAAGGCTATGGAGGCAATAAAAAGATTGGTGGTTGCCCGAGGTTTAGCGGGAAGGATGAATAGGAGAGCACAGGGAAATTTCAGGGCAGTGAAACTATTCTGTATGACACTGTAATGCTGGATACCTATCATACAGTTGCCAAAACCCATGGGATGGACAACACCAAGCGTGAACCCTAATGTAAACGATGCACTTTAGTTAATAAGCGTGTACCATTGTTGGCTCATCGATTGTACTGAATGTATGATACTAATGCAAGATGTTAGTAAGAAGGATAAATTTTCTGGGGAAGGGGGAGTATGTGGGGACTCTCTGTACTTTCCCATCAGTTTTTCTGTAAACCTAAAACTTCTCTTAGAAAGTAAAGTATTTTAGGGACTTCCCTGGTGGTGCAGTGGTTAAGAATCCACTTGCCAGTACAGGGGACACGGGTTCGAGCCCTGCTCCAGGAAGATCCCACATGCCGTGGAGCAGCTAAGCCCATGCGCCACAACTACTGAGCCTGCGCTTTAGAGCACTGGAGCCACAACTACTGAAGCCTGCGCGCCTAGAGCCCGTGCTCTGCAACAAGAGAAGCCACTGCAATGAGAAGCCCGTGCACCGCAATGAAGAGTAGCCCCTGAGCAGGGGCTACTGGCCACAACTAGAGAAAAGCCTGCGTGCAGCAATGAAGACCCAACACAGCCAAGAAATAAATTAAAAAACAAACAAAACTAAAGTATTGAAAAAAACCCCCAAACCCTCATGATCAAAGACTGCAAGTGACCTAATACCTAATAAGCTCACCATGTACCTTACCTCCAATTGTCTGTCTTCCTATAATGTTTCTAACAGAGATTTCTCTGCCCTTAACGATTCTCTCAGTTGGGGAGGATGTCGTGGGGGATGGGAAGGGATGCTGAATTTGAGATCATGGATAGAATCATGGGATGATCAGGCAGAACCAGTTGTTCAGAAACCTGGTTTGCTGTCTTGCTCACTCAAGCATTCATTCCACAAACTTTGAGCTTCTCTGAGCTGAGTTCTGCGCTGGGCACTGAAGATGGAACTGGCAACAAGCCACAGTCCCTTGCCACAAGGCATTCGCAATCCAGAGGGAGAGGATGACAAGTAAATAGGCAGTGACAGTTCACTGTGCTAAGGGTTAGGACACCAGGAAATTCAGGGGTCTGTGGGAGCGTGGGGGAGGAGTATCTAACCCAGCCTAGGTTTGGTCAAGTGAGACTTCCTGAAGGAGGGGCATAGAAGCCAAGCCTCATGCTTATGAGTAGCTGCTGAGCAGCAGAGATTTGGAAGCAAAGAAGCACATAGCCCATTGGCAGCTGCAAGCAGTTCACTCTGTGTGTGTTGGGAGGGACTGTTGCATAGAGATGAGAAATGGGCTGGAGAGGCAGGTGGGCACCAGTCAGACCTGAGCCTTTGACCCTCTCAGAAGCAGCGCCTACGCAGCCTAGTCAAACCTCGCAATGCCTGCTCCCTGGAGTCTATGCCTGAGGCAGGTGACACATCCTGGGGAGACTCACCAAGTCTCCTTTGAACACACTTGGTAGAAGGAGCAATCCTATAATTACCGTGATGATAATAAGAGGAACTTCCGTTGCCTCTTTCAACAAACATTTCACAAGCTGGGGCCTTCTCACCTGTGCAGTAGTCGGGGTAGGTGGGAGGAGCCAGGCACCCCTCCTGGGGAGAGCCAGTGCCTGTGTCTCCTGCCAAGCACACCTGACTCCCCGGCTGAGGCCCAGAGGTGCCATAGATACCACCTGGGACTGCTCCAGCTTGGAGCTGAATGCTGCTGGCAGAGGCACTGAAAGTTACTCCCCAAGTGCCTCAGGCTGGGCAGCCTCCAGCTGATGCACAGACTAGAGATTTATTCCAGCCTAGCCTTCTCTGGGGGACTTCAAGCCTGCAGACGTCCTAACCAGGACCTGGAGGTGCCTTCTACATCTGGGCAACCTTAGCCTGAGATACTCAAGCCACCAGTTTCTGGGCTCACACTCCATCTGCCTGGACCATGTACACAGGCTTTCCATGGCCTGGGTACCTCCCAGCCTTGCCAAGTGCTGTTTGGCTTCTTTATATGGTCTGCAGTCACATGTTTTCCCAAGAGACACTTGGAGGGCCTCTGGTTTACACACAGAGAAGAAAACCTTTCTTCTAATTTCTGACCCCATACCTCACCCAGATCCCTCTCCTTTCTTGCATCAGATTTTTCTTTTCTTCTTTTTTTTTTTTTTTTGGCCACACTGCATGGCTTGCGGGATCTCAGTTCCTGGTTAAACCTGGGCCACGAAAGCCCAGAATCCTAACCACTAGGCCACCAGGGAACTCCTTTCACCAGATTTTTTCAGTGCAAAGAATGGTCCCTTTGCTTCTGGGAAGGCCTTGACTTTCTTTCGTCAGCACCTCCTGTACCATCCTTCCAATACCAAGTTTTCATTTGGCTTTGCCTTCTCTGACTCACTGGGAATGAAAGCCAAGGTGAATTGCCCAGGGACTCAGTGTGTCTTTTTGTTTCATTAGCGACATGTCTGGTCTGTTTTGTTCTTAGCTCTCCAGGGAAGGAGCCTCTGCACCTCACAAAGCCATCTGTGCCCATAGCTTCTGGCCTTTCTCATGGGGCCTGAAGCCTCACACATTTGAGACTCAGAATGACTGTGTATCACATTCAAGGGTACAGTTGGCATTCTGTAAGAGCACCTGGAAAAGCTGTAAGAGCTAAATGAACATCAAAAATTTAGGCTCTTTGCTTTCCTGTCTCTCCATGATATCCCCACATCCAGCGCCGTTTAGAGCTGGGCAGATATTTGCAGGCTAGTACCTTCCTGTGAATTTTCAGGGGAGGGGCCCTTGGTGGTCTGGTGTATTCCTGGGGCCCTGCATCCAACCCTGTGGGGGAACCTTGATCTTATCATCTTGCCCTTTCCCAGGGCTCTTCGGTGGAGCTTCAGAAAACACATTGAACCTGACTGAGCCTGGCCCCTGGCAGAGGGGTAGGAGAAAGAAGGAGAGATTGCTTCTGAAGGAAAAGTGTACTTGGCTTTCTCATGAAAGGGTTCCCCTTGGGGAACAGGCAAGCAGCAGATGTATGGGCATCAGCCAACTGATCCATTTGGAGATAGATTCAGGGCGTGGTGTTCCCCGTAAGGCTGGGCAGGTCCTGGGAAACTGGAGCAGTGCTAGATCCTGGCCTGAAATTGGGCCAGCTGCAGAGGATCCTGACTATGCTGGTTTCAGGTGTGCCAGCTCTACTGCCTGTGGAGACCAGGGGTCCAGGAAGTCTAGTGTGTCTGTTGCCCAGGCATGCTTCTAAAACCTAGAGCGGCACTGGTCATTTTCATTCGTGAACACAGTAAGTGGCAGGGAGGCTTAGCTTGGCCATTCAAAGTCTAGCCTCAGAGCACTTTTTCAGTCTCTTCTCTCAACACTCCCCAGCAGGAATCAACCATCCCACTCCTGGATCCAAGCTCACTCCAAGTCTTCACATCTTTGGGCCTTGCCTCATGTCATTCTCTTTTTCTAGAATGTCTTTTCTCCTAGTAAGCCGCTCACTCTTTCAGACTGCCTCATCAGCTCCTGGCAAGGCATACCCCAGCACCCGGGGGGCTCCATTCATCTCTGGCTCCTCTCTCCTCCCAAGCCCCAGATTCACTCTATGGGTCTCTGGTCTAGCTCTGTTAAGTTTACTTCTGTGCCTACCTCCAGTCCTCCAGATGGGCTGTTCCCTGAGCTTTGCTCTTGAGTATTCAGTTCTTTCTCATCCTTAAGGTGTCAGCTGAGATATCACCTCCCCTGCCAGGCCTTCCTTCACCATCCTATCGAAACTAGTCCCCACCTCTACACAATCCCTGTCCCATTACCTTGTGTTATAATCTTCATAAAACTTAGCAGCATCTGAAATTATCTTCACTTATTTGTCGGCTTGGGCTATCTATGTCTTTTCCTCTAGAATGTAAGCTCTCGGAGGGCAGAGACCCAGCAGAATGAACTGATACATAGTTGGCACCCAATAAATGTCTGTTGATTGATTACTTGAAGGCAAGCATGGGGTATTCGACTTGGCTCCCCGAGGAGTTGGCACACAGCCTGGGCGCAACAAAAGCTGGCTGCGTGGAATATTTGCTAAAGGAATGAATGAACCAACGAACATACAAAACGAAGGGATGCAGCCCTGCGCCTGCCGACTGACAGGTTGACTGACAGTTGGGAACCCGCGGCCAGCAGACTCTTGATTGATGGGTGACAGCTGAGTGGCAGCCAACAGACGCGCATCGGGGTTCCTGATTGGCTGACTGCAGCAGCCCCTCGCAAAGGGTCAGGGGAGGGGGCCCGAGGCGACCCCTCTGCGTGGGGAGGGGGCGGCACCAAGCGGCGGGAGGCGGCCCAACCGCCAGAAGCCGAGGGAGCAACATTCGCCTCGAACCAAGGAACCGACGTCTCCGCGCATGGGCCCGACGCGTAGGGGCGGGGCGCGCGAGTCACGTGAGCGTGTTTTGGGCACGTGACCCGCGCAGGGCCAAGGCTCGCCCCCGCCCCCTCCTCACCTCCCCTTCGCGGGTGTGAACCGAGTGGCCTCGCCTCACCGCCTAGCGCCCCCCTCAGCCGCCGCCGCTGCCACCGCCGCCGCCGCCTCTGCCCGCTGGCCATGTCCCCCGGCGGCCGCCGCCGCCGCCGCCGCACGAGCGCGGCGCTCCCGCGGCCCAGAGCGCAGTGAGCGCGGGGCCCTGTTGCTGTTCGCCCGCCCCGGGGCCCCTTGTTCTCAGCGCCGCCGCCGCCGCCATGTTGGGTCTAGAGCCGCAGCGGAGCCGCCGCCGCCGCCGCCGGTGAGGGAGGCCGAGAGCGGAGCCCGCCCCGCCCCGGGGCCCAGGGAGCGGGGCCGCCTCGGAACCCGGCTTCTCCCGGCCAGCCGCCTTCCCGGCCCGCCCGCGCTGTGAGCGGGCGAGCGAGCGAGCGAGCGCCGGGCCGCGGCCGCGCCTTCCGCTCCCGGCCCGAGCGAGCCCGCCGCCCGTTCGTTCCCCCGCCGCCGCCGTCGCCGCCGGGCCCGGCCAGAGCCTGCAGCGGAGCCCTCGAGAGCCAGCGCCATGGCGGAGCAGACCTACTCGTGGTGAGTGCGGGGCTTCGGGAGGCCGGGGCGCGGCGCGGGTGGGGGTCGGGGCGCCGGCGCGGCCAGCTCGGGGGCAAGAGGAGGAGGAACAGGTGCGCGTTGTTGGGGGGGTTGCGGGATAGGGGGTGCACGCCCCCCTAACCCCCACCGGAGGGGGCGGCTGGTGCTTGGGGAAGGCGCTGAGCGGCCGGGGACCCGGTGTCCGAGGAAGGGGTTGGAGGTGGAGGCGGCCGCGGCGGATGTCATTTGGTCATGGGCGGAGCAGGTGATGGAGAAGGGAAGCTTGACCCCGGGGTGGGAAGCCCACGGGAGGGAAGTGCATTACCATGAGCACCCTGGCACTGACCTGAGGGGGTGGCTGCTGGGCAGGAGGAATGGAAAAGGTGGAGAGGGACGGGCCGGGGCAGAGGTGGGCCACGGGCCTGAGAGGCATCTTCTCAGAACAGGTGATAAGAGGCCGAACTTGGAAGTTGTGAGAGAGGAGGAGCCACCCGCACTGGGGCTGCTGCTTAGCCCTGGGCTGGGGAGTGAATGGGAGTTGGTAAGGTGGGCAGAGGCCCAGATATGAGCGGAGGAAAGCAGTGGGAGGAGAGAGCCTTGGGAAGCCCAGAGGGGACACCCTGGTGAAGAGGTTGGAAGGGGAGACTGGATGACTAGATTCTGGAAAGGAAGTCGTTGGTGACAGTGGGGCCTGGGCAGAATCTTTCTAAGGGTTGGTACCCTGTTATGTAGAATATGAAGTGGCCTTGTGCCTTGGGTCAAAAATGGGGGTGGAGGATCTACAAGTTATGTCCGTTTTTGTGGGAATTTGAAAGTTATAGGATAGCTTGTTAAGGACTGAGAAGCGTACTGTGTAGTTTATGGAGTGCGAACATACTTACCCTGAGGAGGGAGTGCCGAGGTTTGGGGAAAGGGGGATGATACATCTCTCTTTAGCAGGCAGAGGTGGAATATTTGCAGGATGGGGTTGAAGGAATGGCGATAGTATCCGTGGGGAGGAAGCAGAAATAGGATGATAGGTGCAAGGATGGAAAACCTGGTTGCAGTCTAGAGGGAGTGTTCGAAGATGGTTTACTTTCTGAAGCAAATGTGTTTGGGATAGAATTGTAGGCTTTCCCTTATCAGAAAAGAGCATAGTAGAGTGGGAAGAGCATGGCGTTTAGCATTGGTTTGGAGGTCAAGTTCACCACTTAACTTGCTCTATAACTAGACAAGATAGTAAGTTCTCCATTCCTTTCTCCTAACCTACAAAATAGGGGAATTAGCTTTTTCATAGGCTGTGAGGAGTAAATGAATAACTTTACAAAGCACAGGGTAAACTGTAAGGTGCTATATTTTACTCCATTATAATTATCTTAGGGAAACAGGAAAGAAATGGATGATACGGGAAAGGAAAGAATGACTGGGTAGAAGGCTTGAACTGAATGGAAGATTTGTGGTGGTGGGGTTATAAGTCAAGAACTTGTGTCTTCACATAGGGAAAGAGGATTGGTGTTTGAAGAAGATAATTCAGAAGAGAACTTCAGTGATGTATATACAGTCTCAAAAAGATAACTGAGAGATGCTAAAGGTAGAATTAAAGTCTTAGTGAACAGTTGCGACGGCATATGTATTTTTAAAAGATGTTTGAACTACTCTGTTTTGAGCAACAGTGGGCTGCTTCTCCGTAGCAGGTGATTTGGAACACAGGATTAGAATTCAAGGTGTCTTGTGGACAGAGTAAGAAAGGAAGTGAAGATGCTCCTGCATGCCTTGTGGTAACTAACTCACCAGACCGTCTTAACACTGTGGCCCAGCTGAGAGTCCTGATGACGGCCCTGCTGTTTGTGTTGTAGCGAGGCTGTAGCTGGTTCAAAGAGTAAGCACAGTGGCCAAGAAGTGGGTTTAATGAGAGTATTTTACTAGGTAAGTTGGCCACACACTGATGTTGGGTGGCTCTGCTGGTTAAGTAGGGGTTGTTTAGTGAAGTTTGATAGTTTATAAGATTTATTCTCCTGAAATACTTCCTTCAATCTCAGGTCCCTTAATTTGCCTTACAGGCAAAAAAAGAAGCTCCTTGAAAATAGAATGCTTAGCTCCTCACCTTTAGTATGTTTTGAGATGGCGAAAGTTTTTACATCATCTTGAGAGAGGGTGGTGTATGAGAGGAGAGGATTGGGAAACCAGGCAGTTTTCTTTCTGACTAGTTCTTCCCAAGTCAACGGGTAATAATATAAAGAACTATCTGTGTGGCATTTAATATATACACTCATTTGATTCTCACAAGTCCTTGAGGTAAGTGATCTTTCCCTATTTTATAGAGGAGGAAACAGGCTCAGGAGCCCAAATGATTTATCCAAGATACTTCACCTGTGGTGCTTTTTGTTTGTTTGACATGAATTCTCTGTCATTTTATTTTCTCTTTGAAATAGAAGTATGGAAAAGGTATTCCCAAAGTACATGTAAACCGTTTTGGATTGTCTGTCATTTTGCAGTATCTTTGTCACTGTTCCCTTGGTTTGTGCAAACAATCAAGAGTTGATTTTTTTTGAAAATAGGTCTAGACTTTAGTTGTATGTGGCCTTTAGGAAACTACTAGTAGTATGTGGAGACTACTGTGATGGTATGGATTTGTCTGAGAATGGAGTCAGTGAAGAATGTTGGAACATGTGAAAATAGGTTCCTTTAGCTTTTTTGTATAGTAAAATATGTAAATTATAAAACAAGATAGGCCATGAGTTGATTATTTTTGAAGCTCAGTGGTGAGCCATTTATTCTGTATACTTTTACATATTAAAATTTTTCATAATAATTAGATTAAAAAAAAAAAGCCCCTACACAGAATTTCATGCTATTCTCAGGTTTCTTGTGCCTGCTTTTTTCCTAGCAAATTCTGTGAACGTTCTATTACCCAGCTGTGAAGCATTTTCTGACCACCCCGACTGAAAGTAAGCTCTTTGTTTTTGACACTCGTTCTGTCTGGCTCACTACTTTCTTTTCATGTGTAAATACCCAGTCTTCTCACTAGATGGTAAGCTTTCTGAGGGTAAGGACGCAATTACGCTAACCTTTGTCCCTCTCTAGTGCCTAGCACATTGTCATGCCTGTAGCTCCTGCTTAGTAAGTACTGACAGATTGAATATGATAGGTTTTCAGCGTTATTCATCCTTTGTTGAAAGAATATTAAGTGTAAGGGGAAGCTACAGATAGATGAGTGTCTGTAATACATAAACTTATAAAAGAGAGCTTTTGGTAACTTAATTTCCTGGTGTCTCAGTGCTGTAAGAGTGAAGGGTACCATCCCTTAATGGTTTTAAATAAAAACGATTGACGGAAGAAAGGAAGATAATTGTTAGTAACACCACCGTATCTATCATGATTAACCACAATATTCTGCTTGTATCCTTTTTATTCATAAACACTGAGGAAATAAAAGAATGCATGTAAAAACACACATTGAAGGTGCAAACTAGACTTTTATTAATTTGAGAAAGACACCTTGCTCAATGTATATTTATGAGCAATTGTTTTAGCGTAAGTTCTCCGTGAGAAACAGTACCTTCTCTCTTGATGGAGTCGGTGCAGTGCTTGTATATTACTGCGCTTGAATCTTGGTAAAAATTACTTATGTTAGGGTTAATGTTGATGTAGGGGGAAAGGAAGTCAGTCCATGTGAACCTCATTTAGATGAATTTCGTTACCAAAGTAGTAACATCTTTATTTATTGTGTGTTTTCTGTGTTCTGGGGCTTTACAAGCATTGCTCATGTAAATAGAAAAATGATTCTAAGTCAAGGACATTGGACACCAAGATTGCAGCACTGAATCTGCCTGCTTCCTTGTCCACAGTAACTACTCTAAGCCAACCCTCTTTTGCTTGAGTTCCTTGTTTGCCTTCTCACTGGTTCCCCCCATTCTCCACACAGTGGCCATCCATTCTCCTGAGTAGTCTTGTGACAGCCTAACTCAAGTCATGTCAGCCCTCTTTTTAAAACTCTTCAGTGGCTTTTGGCCACATTTAGAATAAAATCCAGATTCCTTAGTAGGGCTCTTCATGGTCTCATTTTGTATGTGTTTCTGAAGGATGACAGATATAATTATTTCAGCATTAATAACTTATTTAGTTTTCATCATTCTTACCTGTTTCATCAAACCATCTCATGAAAAATCAGGGATGAAAAAGAAATCAAGGATGTCCTGGGAAGAGAGTGTCTAAGGAAGTGCTGTTTCAGTTGGCTATATTTAGCACCTGAAACTTTATGTGATTGCTGTCCTTGACAATAGAGCCATAAGTATAATTTGATTTTCAAAATTCTGTAATATATTTTCTGGAGTTTAATGGTTCCTTTTTAGGAGTTAAAGGAAAATAGTGGTTTTATTTGTTATGTGTATAAATCAAACATTTGCAACTTGGAGTTTCTATAGCATATTTTCTAATCCTCACTTAAAGAGTTAGAGGCAGAGTGCCCCTCTTCTGGAATTTTAACCTCTTAGGTGTCTAGAGGGGCTCCAGGTGATCAAATTCAATTTTACAGGGAGACTCTACAGTTAGTTCCCATGAGGCTCACAATGAATTACCTGTCAGATTTTGTTAATAGGTCTCATTAGGGCCACAGCTTAAAATAAAACAGACCCACTCATTTACTGTGCTAAGACTAGATTGAGCTCTTATCAGAAAGTTAGGTTTGAAAATACTTTTAAGGCATTAGTCCGATGAATATGCATTAGCCTAATAGAGACCTAATAGAAAAATTCCATTTCTTGGTTTGTCCGGTTCACCCTAATTTGGTGAGAAAACTGAATAATCTCTGTTTTGGAGTTCCAGTTTTAATAATGAAGAACCACGAAAGGGAAAAAATACAAAAAACAAAAAAAAAGCCCCACTAAAGTAGAGGTGTGTCTTACTTGTTTTTTACATGTTTGTGAATTGTACTGACTGTAAGTGATCACTCAGAGTATTCAGTTCTGTCAGTACCACTCACTAAATTTTATTTGCAATCCTAAGATAGGATCTAATTCTGTTCTGGTTTTTTTAAATTGAGAAGTCTTTAGTTTGAGGGTGATTAGCTGTGACCTAGTCTTGTCTTAGTCCTGGTGTTGAATTTTGTACAGTGGTTATGCCTGTCCTGCTCCACAGGGTTGTTGTGAGGATTCAGAGGGATAATGTGAAAATATGAAAATCGCTACATGCAATATAAAAGCAAGTTATTTGTTCTCTACATTTTTAGACCCAGATCGGCCCTAGATAGAATTCCTCACTGCAGGAAAATTTTTTTTTTCTTCTTTTTTTAATATATTTTTAAAATTGAAGTATAGTTGATTTACAGCATTGTTAGTTTCAGCTGTACAACATAGTGATTCCGTATTTTTATAGATTATACTCCATTTAAAGTTGTTATGAAATAGGACTTCCTGGGTGGCGCAGTGGTTAAGAATCCACCTGCCAATGCAGGGGACACGGGTTCGATCCTTGCTCCAGGAAGATCCCACATGCTGTGGAGCAACTAAGCCCGTGCGCCACAGCTATTGAACCGGCGCTTTAGAGCCTGTGAGCCACAACTATTGAACCCATGTGCCTAGAGCCTGTGCTCCACAACAAGAGAAGCCACGGCAATGACGAGCTTGTGCACCGCAATGAAGAGTAGCCCCTGCTTGCTGCAACTAGACAAAGCCCGTGTGCTGCAACTAGACAAAGCCCGTGTGCAGCAACGAAGACCCAACACAGCAATAAATAAATAAATAAAAAATGAAGAAAAAAAAAGTTGTTATAAAATATTGTCTGTCTTTCCTGTGCTGTACAATACATCCTTGTAGCTTATTTATTTTGTACATAGTAGCTTGTATTTATTAATCCCCATCCCTATCTTGTCCCTCCTCCCAAAAAAAGATTTTTCTAGTTTCACAGTTTAACCAGCATTTAAACTTTGAGATTATTCTAGTGAGAATTCTGTGGATATGTTTGACTAATGCTGTGTAAAAAGAAGTATTAGCTTGTAAGTTGTCATTGATTTCCATTGTTGCCTTTGAAAACGTGTTATAAGGTCATCTGCCTTTAATCACAAGTTTCATAGTCCATTGCTAGTTACTGCAAAACAAAAACTGTGACTTGAATAAAGGCTAAATTTTTTCATAAGATAATTTTTTTTTTTTTTTTTTTTTTTTCGGGCACACGGGCTTAGTTGCTCCGTGGCATGTGGGATCTTCCTGGAGCTGGGATCGAACCCGTGACCTCTGCATTGGCAGGCGGATTCTTAACCACTGCGCCACCTAGGAAGCCCTCATAAGATAATTTTATTTTGATCTTTTGAAGGCAGTTTCCCTCTTAATCGTGGATAATCCTAGTCTTTGCCTCTTTTTTGTTTTTGTTTTTGAAATGCACAGGAAATTTTTCTACTTTAAAATGCCTGAGGAGGGGCTGTTAGCGGTGAGTTATCTGTTTTCCTTACTGCATGCCCGAGTCTGCCAGGCACACCCACTTCCCTGTATCTGAAGGCCTCAGGCTTGGGCTTCACTCTTGACCTAAATAGGAGATGTGTGGCAAAGTTTTATTAATTGTTTCTTCAACCTAGTTATACACACATTTTGACCTAAGTACAGTGCTTGACTTTTTGTTATTTCCTTGTCTTAATTTTTGCCCAGAATTGTCTAGCTTCACCTTCCAAACTTGACTAAATCTTCAGGCCTTACCTGACAGCCTTAACTTTTAAACCTTTGAGTGTATGCTATGATTTCATAAACTCCCAGAAATTTACATTTATTTCTCAAAAGTGCTTGCAAAAATACTACTGTTAGAAGTAAAAGCTAGTTTTAGAGAATGAGTTCTCTTACTTATGGCATTGATTAGCACAAGCACTAATACCTTAAAAACATTAAGGTCTAATACCTTAAAAACATTTTCAAACTTAACTTCATAGGGCTCAATCGAGTCTTATTACAGGAATACTTCCTGGGATCAAAGCTAGGCTAGCTAGAGTTAAAGATTTGAGATGAGGTCAGGTAAACCAAGAGGGAGAGTGTACAGAGGACAGAATGGGAGACTAGAGTTGAGGCCTGGGAAACTTACAGTTGAGAAATGGAGGAAGAAGAGGAGTCCAGGGAAACTCCATCAGAGGTAGGATAATTAGGAAACTGCAATGGTGATGAAAGATAAGGCACAGAGAATTTTTAGGGGCAGCTGTGTAAAAAAGCTTCAGGATTCAAAGAGAATGAAGAAAAAAACAGGGTATTGAATTTGCAAAGGAAGTCATTACTGAAAGTGCACTAATAAAGATCAGAGTAGTGAGGGTGAAAGCCAAATTAGGGATGAGTAGTGAAGAAATAAAGGTGTACTGGGGCTTCCTAGGTGGCACAGTAGTTGAGAATCTGCCTGCCAATGCAGGGGACACGGGTTTGAGCCCTGCTCTAGGAAGATCCCACATGCCGTGGAGCATCTAAGCCCGTACGCCACAACTGTTGAGCCCATGTGCTGCAACTACTGAAGCCCCCATGTGCCTAGAGCCCATGCTCCACAACAAGAGAAGCCATGGCAATGAGGAGCGCACGCACCACAATGAAGAGTAGCCCCCACTCACTGCAACTAAAAGAAAGCCCGCGTGCAGCAATGAAGACCCAACACAGCCAATAAAATAAATAAATAAAAAAAAGAAATAAAGGTGTCCTCTGGGTACTGGCCATTTGTTCGAGAGATGAGATGTGAAAGATGTAAGGAAAGAGGATTGTTGATACAGACAGCAGAGTCATAAGGATCTTTTGTTTTTATTTATTTTATATAAGGGAGAGAATTGTGTTTGAAGCCACGGAGGAGAAATTGATCTTGGAAAGAAATTGATTTTTTACTGTAGTTTAAGTTTAGAGATTTCTACTTTTTTTTTTGAAGTCATGGATTTCAGTTAGGAGTTGTGAAGAGAACTTAATAAGGAGTGAATGCTGTGTAGTGTACATTCAGTCTTTGTTTCTTTTGATATTTACATTGTCATTAGTTTGGATTGTGCTGCAGTTAGATTTCTAGGTTTTTTTTTAATTGCCTACAGTATAAAATCCAGTGTTTGGTCTGATTTTCAAAATAAGCTGGCCTTGTAACCCTACTTTCCTATATTTCTTTAAAATTTTGTTTTTTCAGCCAAATTGGATTACTTACTGTTTCCCCTTTCTTTAAGCTGGTTGGTATACCTAGTTAGCCTTTCTCCCAGGTCTTTCAGGGTCCAGCTGAAATGCTGTCCTCTTGTTACAGAGCCTTCTGATTGGCCCAGAGCCTTCTGATGCCTGTAGTTCTTTATCTGATCCTGTCAGATGGCAGTGCTTTTATGATATTCTGAGCTTGTGCTGAATGCATTTATGTGGCCCTCTTCCCACCTTGGCGGTGAACTCTGTAAAGGTAGGATCAAAGTCATTAATTTAATGGTTTAAGGACCTATATACATAATAGATGCTCAATTTTGTTTTGCTTTTTTGTTTAAAGAATGAATACTTTAGAGGTGAAGTTTGTCAGGTGCAGGATTTTAGAATAGAGTATGTCTCCTTAGAAATAAAATGACAGAGCACATAGAAGAGAGAAAATAACGCTTGCCTGATATCTCATTGCTCTTTGAAGAAAATACAGAAATAAAATTGTTACTGTTAGGTTGGGTCATGTGTTGTGGCTAGCTTTGCCTAACTTCCTAATATCCTTACAGCACCTAGAGAATGAAAGTGGCTCAGTCTGGGAACGTAAATCCTAAGGGAGTCATTTACAAAGGACCACAGGCCCTTTAGAGTGGTCATCTTCATTTATCTCCAGTCTTCAACTGCCCACAGAGTGACTGGTAACTATTTATTTATAATTTATCTCCCAAACAGGCACGTGTTAAATATGTGACACATATGACACATACATAAGTGGAGAAGCTCTGCTACTTTGTTTTTGCAATTAGCAAAACAGTTTCAGGAAAATTTTTTTCAAGTGAAAATATTTTGTGGGAAACTTCCTTTGAGGTATGAGGAGAGCTATAAGCTATATGGAAACTAGCTTCTGAACAATTTAACATTTTCTCTCTGTTTTGCTACTGTTTCAGAAATTCATATTTTTTATATTTAAGCTTCTGTTTAAAAAGTTAACATTTTTAAAAATAGAAACATATTTCATCTTTTTCCTGTTTCTAAACGACTGTTTTCTCTTTTAACGCACTTTGTTGTCTCGTTTAATAATCATTATTCAGAAAGGGCAATTAAAACTGTTTTATTGATAATTTTAATTTTTTAATTTAAATTTTTAAATTTTTATTGGAGTATAGTTGCTTTACAATGTTGTGTTAGTTTCTGCTGTACAGCAAAGTGACTTAGCTATACATATAATACTGACTAAACACATCCATGTATATCCACTCTTTACTATGTTCTTTTCCCACATAGGTCATTACAGAGTTTTGAGATGAGTTCCCTGTGCTATATAGTAGGTCCTTATTAGTTATCTATTTTGTGTATAGTAGTGGGTATATGTCAATCCCAATTTCTCAGTTTATCCCTCCACCCTCCTTTACCCCCGGTAATCGTAACTTTTCTACATCTGTGACTATTTCTGTTTTGTAAATAAGTTCATTTGTACCTTTTTTTTACATTCCACATATAAGCGATATCATATGATATTTGTCAGAAAGGGCAATTTAAAAAAATCTCCTGGCTTGGTGTGTACATATTTTAAATTTCTGAGATACAGTAGTGACTCAGTCTTAGGTCAGAATTAAATAACCTAGTCATCTGGAATAAGCATAAACCAGAAGTTTGGGGGATTAGGAGTTTGTTTTTGAAGCTTTGCATGCTATGCAACGGTGAAAATAACCTGTAGGCTTAAGGATGATGTATTAGGCTGCTATTCATGGATAGCAGAAGCTCTAAAAGGCAAACTAAAGATTATCAACCAACCTAGAGAAAAGGGAATAATAAATAGAAGTGGGACAGCAGTGAATAGCAGATGCTATTGGACTGTGGAAGCAAAGGCGAAGGTTAGAGACTCGAGCATCAGGAAGCTTCCAGTAGTGAGACCAAATGGTCTAGAGCCAGCTGCTAGAGGTTAGGAAACTAAACCAGAGTCATAGTGTAGCAAAGGTACAAGTGGCCCCGTGGAACTCTGGAAATCCAGCTTTGTGCTTCAGTTTAGACTTGCCAAGTTGATAATGAGTCAGCATCTTTTAGCCTGTGCCATGGCTATTGAGAACATCTGATTTGGGTGTCTTGGCTGGAGACTTTGAAGACATTCTTGCTTCTCATCAAACAAGTCAGTAAGTCCTGGTAATTGAGATATCTTTATCTATAGCTATAATTATATATTCTATAATAGTTATTAATCATTTTAATTATAATTTTATATATATGTACTTTTAAAAATTTGCCTCCTCTTCATTCTCATCTTTGCTCCTGGATTACCCTTCTTTGTGTTCTCTTACTGCACTGTACTTGCCTCTTTCAGTTGTTTGTTTTCTTGTTTATCTCCCTGTAAAGTTTTGAGGATATGGGTTATATTTTGTTCATGTCTTTATCCTCAGTGGTTTGGTACCTCATTTATTTAAATTAGTATTATTCTGTCTTTAATTTTTTAAATGATAACCCTAAAATAATAAAATTAGGAAGATGGAAGAGTATGTAATATCTTAAATTGCTCTCAACCTTTAGTTTAAGAGCTTAAAGGCACAAGCATTAAATATCATTTGAGATACATTGACCATTCTCTCAAGCTAAATAAATGAAACTGTTTTTATTCAAGCCATTAAGCTGGACCTACCTCGATAATCACTTTCATTCGTGAATACTCTTCAAAATACAGTGGGAGAGTTGGTTACAGTATTGGTTAATTATTGCCACCATAATGCTGCATAACAAGTTGCACCCAAACTCGGTGCTTAAAATAGCAGTTGATCTTCATATTGGCTGGGGCAACTTTCCTTCTTGCTTCAGCTCTGTAAGTCAGCCGGCTGACTGCTGCGTGTGTGTTCATTTTGGAGTCCAGGCTGAATGGGCAGCAGCTATGCAAGGGAAGTTCTCATGACAGTGGCAGAAGCACAAGAGGGCAAGTGGAAACATGCAAGACTTCTTTATTTATTTATGCATTTATGTATGTATGTATGTATGTATGTATTTTTTAATTTAAGCTCTTTCTTGAAATATAATTGCTTTACACTGCTGTGCCAATTTTTGAGGTATAGCAGAATGAATCAGCTGTATTCATACACATAGCCCCACCCTCTGGTGACTCCCTCCCACCGTCCCTATCCTGGCCCTCTAAGTCATCACCCATCATCGAGTTTGTCTCCTTATGTTATCATGCAAGACTTCTTAAAGCTTAGGCTCAGAACTGGCACATCCCCATTTCTGCTTCATTCTTCCCACCAAAGCAAGTTATGTGGTGGAACCCAAAGACAAGGAGCCACAAAATGAAACCTTGCCCTTTTTATGGGAGGAGCTGCAAAATCACAGGGCTAAGGAGTATATTTGGGGAGCAGCCAGTAATGCAGTCAGCCGTAGTTGAAATTCTCTCTTCCCTTTCATATGGCTAGCCCTCACTTGTTTATTCTATTCTAAAATGAAGCATTTCATATAGGTTCCTTTCTGTAGCATTATGGTTTTCATTCTAATGTTTTATATTTTATAAATAGCCCTTTTGAGATATAATTCACATACAATTCACTGATTTAAAATTTACAATCCAGTGGTTTTTTAGTACATTCAGAGTTGTGCAATCACTACAATCAATTTTAAAGCATTTTTTTCATCCCCGAAGAAACTCTGTACCTATTAGCAACTATTTCCTTTTCCCCTGCCCTGGCAGCCACTTATGTGCTTCTGGTTTCTATGGAGTTGTCTATTTCATATAAATGGAATAATTAAATGTGTTTTTTGGTCTAATTATGCTAAGTGTAGCATAATGTCTTCAGGGTCCACCATGCTGCAGCTTGTATTAGTGCTTCATTCCTTTTTATTGGGATACATTTATACAATTACAATATTCAGTTGTATGTATATAAAACATTCTGTTGATACATATTAGTTGATGGTGGTTTGGGTTGTTTTTGCTTTTTGGCTGTTACACATAATGTTGCTATGAACATTCATGTAGAAGTTTTTGTGCGGGTATGTTTACACTTTTCTTGGGTAGATAGCTAGGAGTGAAATTGCCGGCTCTTAGGGTTTCTGTGTTTAACATTTTGAGGAACTGCCAAACTGTTTTCCAAAACGGCTGCACCATTTTGTATTCCCATAGCAATGCATGAGGGTTCTAATCACTCCAGATCCTCTCCAGTTCTTGTCATTGTCCATCTTTTTAATTATAGACATACTAGGGGGTGTGAAGTGGTTTTTGTGTAATATTTATATTTAAGCACTTATAAAAAAGGAAAAGAAAAAAGCAGTGGTTTTAGAATATTAGATCTGTTTGTTCTTAACAGTATAGTACCAAAATTGAACCTCAGTTTTAGTTACCTAAAAGTCTAGCATTGAGGAAAAAGTGTAATCTTTTGGTTCACAGATTTTTCTTCAGACTACTTGTTTCTTTTACATGCTAGAATCATTTAGGAAGAAATTAGCTTCAGGTGATTGTTAAACTGTTTGCTTCCCTTTGGGTGAGTGACCAGATTGGCAACCTGCTGCATCATCAGGTTTAATGACTGAAGTGTTTTTTTGTTTGTTTTTTTGTGTGAGTGTGAGTGGGGCTCCATATCTCTTTTTGCCAGGAAGGTAATCACTAGAGGAACTAATTGTAAAATATGACCTTTTCTGGGGCAGTACTGTCCAGTAGAAATATAAGGTGAGGCACGTACGTGCTGTAAAATTTTTTAGTAGCCACATTTAAAGTAAAAAGCAACAGGTGAAATTAATTTTAATGATATTTATTTAACTCAGTATATCAAAAGTATTTATCATTATTTATTGTATGTAATAGTGAAAAAATTAACAAGATATTTTATGCTCTATTTTTAGTACAAAGTCTTCTCAATTCAGACTAGCCACATATTGTACAGCACAGTCCTGGAGCTCTAAGAATTTATGATCTAGATTTCTCCTTACATGTATGATGATTGTGTATTTTTAGGAAAAATAGATGAGTGCTTGTTCAGCCTGTATTTCTGGTTCTTTAGTTTTATGTTGTTACTGCCTTTTTTTGTTTTGTTTTATTTTTTTAATGTGTGATACAGTCTTTAGAGGGGTATAGAGAGGGAAGCTCCTTACAAGTCAAATTTCTTATTGTGAGTAGAGATTAGGTAGCAGGAAGAAGAAAAAAATTGGTCTCCCTCATCATTAAGGATGTATGAGGTTCCATTGTTCTTAGCAAATGAAAGAAATCTGTTGAATCTGCTGCTGTTTGGTCCTTATTCTAATTGTTCTGTATGTTCAGGGTCTGCTTTGGCCTGTTCTTTTTTTTTTTTTTTTTTGGCCTGTTCTTTATCAGTTATGCACTATTTGTACTGTTTGACTACATAACTCATACAGAAGAAGTTGTAGATTTGATCTCTATAGTTAATGAATGACTTCATGCATGGTAACTAAAGGAGAATAAACAGGATCCTCTCTCTTCCATGAGTTTGCAATGTTGTTAGAGACTGTTAGGCATTTGCTGGGTTAAATGCCAGCAAGTGTAATTAAGACAACTTTGAGAGAAAGGAGATTTCAGAGTGGGCTTTTATATAGACTGTGTGTCCCGATCATTTGATTACTAGAAGGATTGAATCTGGTCAGAGTGTCTTAATATTTGAGTGCCTTTACTCATAATATTTTGTTTTTTTAAAATTTTTTGGCCATGCCTAATGGCATGTGTAATCTTAATTCCCTGACCGGGGATTGAACCTGTGCCCCCTGCATTGGGAGCATTGGTCTTAACCACTGGACTACCAGGAAAGTCCCCTATAGTGTACATTTTCTAATTTGCCTCAGTCCCTGCCACTTTCTGTTCCTGTACACTGAGTCTCTACATCACTAGTTTATATTATTATTTACTAGCCCCTGAAGGCAATCAGGTTGTGGCCCCCTGGTGTCTGTGATCAGTTCATTGCCTCAAGGATGGGCTAGGGATAAGGAGATAGTGATCAGTGCCCCAGTGACACTGGATATGGGCACTTGCATGTTGAAGACACAAAATACATTCACCAAATTTGATGATTGCATTAATTATCGCTGACAATTGGATACCTTAATGTTCTAACAAATGTTCCATCAGCCATTGTTCTCGTTTTCTAAGTGTTGACATGCATTTATTCAAATGGAATTCACATGCGTTTGGATTGGGGCCTGTGAATGGTATCCTGACTAAGAAAACAAAGATCACTACTTAATTTACATGGAATAGCCTACTGCACTCATCTTTGAGCTCCTGGTATTTTTGATAGTGTGGACTCAGGGCCCATTTGTGAGTTAATGGATTTGAATTTGAAGGCCATGTGAAATCCTTGTGTATTGTAGGTCTCCAGTGCACAATTGTGAGATTAAAGAAAACTGTGAGTGGTACTATTTTTTTGGTCGACAGTTTATTTCGTGGCTTTATTGTGTTTTTGATATACAGTATGATTTTGATAATTTCCAAGTAAAGTTCGACTCTTGTTCATTAACTTCATTTTAAAAAAATATGTGTTTATTTTTATTGACTGCGTTGGGTCTTCGTTGCTGCAGGTGGCCATTCACTAGTTGCGGCAAGCAGGGGCTACTCTTTGTTGCTGTGCGCAGACTTCTTCATTGCAGTGGCTTCTCTTGCTGCCGAGCATGGGCTCTAGGCGAGGGGGCTTCAGTAGTTGTGGCGCACAGGCTTAGTTGCTCCATGGCACGTGGTATCTTCCTGGTGCAGGGATTGAACCCGTGTCCCCTGCATTGGCAGGCGGATTCTTAACCACTGTACCACCAGGGAAAGTTCCCATTAACTTCACTTTTTGAAATGGGCTTGAAAGCTTTAGTCTAATAGAGAAGTAAGATTTTTTAGTTGTTGAGTTTTAAATGCTTTGGTTTGCTGGTATGATGCAATATTAATTTAAGGGCTATTTTACCAGTTCTTAGCTGATTGCACAGTCTGCAAGTGGCTAAGCTTCAAATTGGTTGGGCCAGTGAGGACAGAATTGGAAGCCTTACTTCTTCTCTGGTCCTGTAGACTAAATGATTCCACTCCTCTGGTAGTAAAACCTAATTTAGATCTCTTCTGGTAGTAAAAACACAAGACCTTAACTGATGTGAAGTTAATTATATGACCTATTTATCCCACTTGATGTAACTCTTCACTTTGCTGCAGGAATGTTTGTGTGTGTGTGTTGTTTTTGTGTGTTTTTTTGTTTGTTTGTTTTGCCTTGCCATGTGGCTTGCAGGATCTTAGTTCCCCCACCAGGGATTGAACCAGGCCCTGGCAGTGAAAGCCTCTAGTCCTAACCAGTGGACCACCAGGGAATTCCCAGGAATGTTTGTGTTTGATTGTGAAATCCTGTCTGAAACCCTCCTAGCGGTGTTGGGCAGTGCTAATATATGTACTGTGTTGCCTTTCTTAAAGTGAAAAAGTCAGGATTCTGAAACATCTCTAGTTGCAAGAATATCAGGTAGGGAATTATGGAACTGTAATACATATTTTATTGGTACAGTTTTGGAAAATGTGGATAAGCAGAAAGACAAGAATAGTACTCATAAAGCCCAGCAGCCCATGGAAATCCTTCATTAAATTTGTTGCTTGTCTTTTAGTTCTTTAAAAAAATGCATATGCTTGTGACCCCCCCCCCCTTAAAAGATTTACACAGGAGTTCATTGAAAATCAGAAATCCTGAATAAGGAGTAATTTAAAAATTATAGTTACACAGAATTTAAATTACCTAGAAAATTCATGGTAGCATTTCATATTACCCTTTGGGAATAATCTATAGGAACTATAGATCATTTTTTACACAAAAATAACAGGTTCGGGGCTTCCTAGGTGGTGCAGTGGTTAAGAATCTGCCTGCCAATGCAGGGGACACAGGTTTGATCCCTGCTCCAGGAAGATCCCACATGCCGCGGAGCAACTAAGCCTGTGCACCACAACAACTGAGCCTGTGCTCTACAGCCCGTGAGCCACAGCTATTGAGCCCATGTGCTGCAACTACTGAAGCCCACGGGCCTGGAGCCCATGCTCCGCAACAAGAGAAGCCACGGCAATGAGGAGCCCACGCACCACAACGAAGAGTAGCCCCCGCTCAGCGCAACTAAAAGAAAGCCTGCGCACAGCACAAAAGGACCCAACACAGCCAATAAAATAAATAAATAAATTTATATATATAAAAAAAGAACAGGTTCATACTGTGTTTTTATGTTTAGTAGCTACAGAAGAATGTGTTCTGTGTATGTAAGTTTTGTAGCGTAATCAACACTCATGAATATCACCAAATAACTAAATAACTGCAGGATTAGGAATACTCTTGAAGTTCTCTGTGTGCTCCTTGATCCTTCCCCTGCCTCTGTCCCTACCCCTGCAGAGTAACCACTGTTGTGAATTTTGTGTTTACCATTTCTTTGCTTTTTAAAAAACGAGTTTTACCTTTACTATGTTTTTGTTTTACCGTTCAACATAATGTTTAGTTTTGCTCTGTTTTTATAAAGTTGAGTATTATAAAGATGATCTGTATTGTCTTTTACGATTTGCTTTTTTCAGTCCATGTTGTTGCCAAGAGTTCTCTGACTTGTTGCACTCATTTCCACTGCTGTATATTGTTCCATCCCGTGCATGTCCCATACTGTATTTATCTATTCTCCTGTTGATGGATATTTAGGTCTCTAGTTTGGGGCTATTGCAGAGAGTGCTGCTGTTAACATTCTTGTACATATACCTGGTGTTTATGTTTATGGGTTTTCCTAGCGTTTATACTTAGGGCTAGAATGTATCCATCTCTTTTATGGTGAGTGCTTTTGTGTCATAAATCCTTTTCTGGCCTCAGGTCTTAAAGATATTCTCCTATATTTTCCTGTAAATAGGAATGGGTTAGGGTTAGCATTAGGTTTAATACTTTGCCTTTCATAAACTTAGAATTTAGTGTAAATTGAGATGGCTTTAGATAAGATTAAATTAAGACATCTAGAAGAAAGTTTTATTTATCTGTGGGTGAGTTAGGAATCTGGTTGTCCCAGCACCATTTACTGAATAGTCCCTTCTTTCCTTAATGACCTCTAATGTCACCTCTTAGACTCTTTTGGGGGCGGGTGTGTGTGTGTGTGTAAGGTTAAATGGTAAGTAGTATTTTGTTATCTACTTAATATATCATGAACATCTTTTCATACCATTACATAAATATTTTATATGTGTGTTTTAGTGCATACATGGTAGACTGGTATATTCAGCCCCTCTTTATGGTGTTCATTGCTGACCCTAGTCTCCCTCACCAAGAAAATTTATAACATGTTTTTCCCCATCCTTCTAGAAATATATTATTATTGTAAAATATACAAAACATACAATTTTTCATTTTAACCATTTTAAGTGTAATTTCATTGACATGAAATACATTCACATTGTTGTACATCCATCACCACCATCCATCTCCAGAACTTTTTCATCTTCCAAAACTGAAACTCCATACCCATTAAACACTATTTATTCTTCTCTCCCCTGTTCCCTGGCAACCACCATTCTACTTTTTGTCTCAATGGATTTGACTACCCTAGGTAATTCACATAAATGGAATCATATAATATTTATCGTTTTGTAACTGGCTTATTTCACTTAGCATAATGTCTTCAGGGTTCATCCATGTTGTAGCATGTGTCAGAATTTCCTTCCTTTTTAAGGCTGAATAACATCCAGTTGTGTGGATAGACCACACTTTGTTTATCCATTCATCCATTGATGGACATGGATTGCTTCCATCTTTTGGCTGTAGTGAGTAATGCTGCTGTGAACAAGCTGTGCAAATATCTCTTTAAGACTTTGTTTTCAGATCTTTTGGATACATACTGAGAAGTGGGATTGCTAGATCATATGTAATTCTATGTTTAATTTTTTGAGAAGTTATCGTACTATTTTTCATAGTAGTTGTACCATTTTACAGTCCCACCAGCAATGCACAGGGGTTCCAGTTTCTTCACATCTTCTCTAACACTTGTTATTTTCTGATTTTTCATTTGTTTAGTTGGTTTTTTAAAAAATAATAGCTGTCGGATGGGTGTGAAGTGGTATCTATGGTGGTTTTTTTTTTTTAATTTTTTCTATTTTGATTTGCATTTTCCCAATGACTATTGATGTTGAGCATCTTTTTATGTGCTTATTGGCCATTTGTATATGTTTGGAGAAGTGTCTATTCAAGTCCTTTGCCCATTTTTTAATTCAGGTTGTTTAGTTTTGTTGTTGAGTTGTAGGAGTTTTTGACATATTCTGAATAGCAGTCCCTTCTCAGTTGTATGATTTGCAGGTATTTTTTCCCATTGCATACATTGCCTTTTCATTCTGTTAATAGTGTCCATTGGTGCACAAACATTTTGAATTTTGATGAGTTCTCAGTTTTTTTCTTTTGTTACCTGTGCTTTTGGTATCATATCTAAGAAATCATTGCTAAATCCAAAGTCATGAAGTTATTTCCTTTGTTTTCTTCTAAGAGTTTTATTGTTTTAGCTCTTTACACTTTAGGACTTTGATCTGTTTTGAGTCCATTTTTGTAGGTGGTAAGCATTCAACTTCAGTTCTTTTGTGTAATGCCTTTTTTTTAAATTTTTTTTTTATTTTTTTGGGGGTACACCAAGTTCAATCATCTGTTTTTATACACATATCCCCGTATTCCCTCCCTTCCTTGACTCCCCCCCCCTCGAGTCCCCCTCACCCTCCCCGCCCCAGTCCTCTAAGGCATCTTCTATCCTCGAGTTGGACTCCCTTTGTTATACAACAGCTTCCCACTGACTATGTGTGTAATGCCTTTTTAACAGAATGATAGCATACTATACACTATGATGCTATATCTTTTTTTCTTTTCAGTTAATAATGTATCTCAACCCCACTAACTTGTTTCCTTTTGTCCTGTACTCTAGTATTCAGTTGAAAGGTGTGAGTCAATACATAGGAGAGCTTTTGAGTATGACTTTATGAAATTAAAAGAAAATCAAAGAGGACTGTCAAGCCCAGGAATGGCCACTGAAAGGAAAAGACAAAAGCAAGGAAAGAGGGAGTGTATGGGAATAAGTATCATCAGCTTTTGCTCTCAGGGGGACAAATTACAATTTTGTTGAAAATTTATCAGGTACATTCGTTGACACTCTCTGTGTATATAACCTACCCATAAGTCAGTCCTCTGAAGTATAAGTATTGTTTCCCCCGTTTTACAGTTGAAAAAACTGATTACTCACCCAAGATTATATAGTTGATGGGTGGCAGAGCTAGAATTTGAACACAGGTATTTTTAGTTACAAAGCCAGGGCTCTTTGCCATTAATGGTTCTCTGAGAATGAAGGGAACCTTTGATCAAGTAAGCTTGAGAAAGTCTGCATATTAAATCCCTCTTTTGGAAATTCATAGTCTGATTAGTATATTATGAGCTCTGGTAAGTTGGACAGTAAAAAAGAAACCTGTTTAATCTTATTTTAAATGTTAACAGACACTTGCTCAAGGGAAGAGTTTGCTTGGCATCTTTTTTTTTTTTTTTTGCTTGGCATCTTAACAATACCTGAAACAGTTCACCCTTAACACTATTTTGGGAAGTGCCACTCACAATTGTGTTCTCTTTGTTGTATCATATCTCAAAGGCTAATGACAGGAAATTAAGTCCTAACTTGGTGAAGAAAAGGAATAGCCTATAGAATTACCTAACACAGACCAGGCTTATCGCTTTTTGGAGAGTGAGGGTCAGCTAATACCCCAGAGTCTACTGTGAGGTAAGTCAGAAGGACAGATGCTCTTCCAGAGGTGAATTGCACATGACTGCAATTTCCCTTGTCCACTTGATGAGTATTAAGTTCCAGCTTTATTTCAGTGTGTATGATGTGATAAAACTATAATACAGCAAAAGGATTTAAGACATTCATTTAGAGCTCTTAAAGAAAAAATGACATTTGACCTGCAGTACTTCTTACACATGAACTTTGTGTTGAGGATTCTGTCTTGGTCATTAATTGTTTGTTTTAGCTGTACCACAGGTAGCATAAGCTATGATTTAGGAAATGAAAGATTGTGTCTATTATGAGGGTAACATTTAAACACTGAACAGAAGCTAGTGTCAGAGGTGGTCAGCAAAAGAATGAATCAGCCACGTATTTGCAT
This sequence comes from Hippopotamus amphibius kiboko, assembly GCF_030028045.1. NCBI lineage: Eukaryota > Metazoa > Chordata > Mammalia > Artiodactyla > Hippopotamidae > Hippopotamus > Hippopotamus amphibius. The sequence goes on from NC_080193.1 coordinate 10,343,268, forward strand.
TTATTTTGTAAGAGAAAGTCATTTATCAGTTTGAGTCCCAACCCCTTGATTAGGCATGGCTTTTAGTGTTCCCAAGTGCTAAAATCCTTTTTGTTTTGTTTTGCTCTTTGATTTTTTTTCCCATTTATTTTTCCAGGTACTCAAGTTCTGTAAAGTATCTTGTTAGGGTTGGTTTTTTCATTTTTATTTTTGGCCGCACCATGCTTGTGGGATCTTAGTTCCCTGACCAGGGATTGAACCTGGGCCCTCAGCAGTGAGACTGCAGAGTCCTAACCATTGGACTGCCAGGGAATTCCCTAGTTAGTGTTTTTAATTGAAAGTATATTACATCTATTTTAAGATTTTTTATATATTTATTTATTGAAGTATAGTTGATTTACAGTGTTTCAGGTGTACAGCAGAGTGATTCAGTTATACATATATATATATATTCTTTTTCAGATTCTTTTCCATTATAGGTTATTATAAGATATTGAATTTAGTTCCCTGTGCTGTAGTGGATCGTTGTTGTTTATCTATTTTATATATAGTAGTGTGTATATGTTAATCCCAAATTCCTAATTTAGCCCTCCCCTGCACATCTGTTTTTTAACTTACCGCAAAATTGTCTCCTTCATGATGTTATGGTATATTTCTTCTCTGAAACTAACCAAGTTTTTCTCCCACTAATTTTACATTCACTACACTAATTACCAAGTATTTTATACTTTTTGTTGCTGTTTTAATGGAGATATTTCCTCATTCTTTTTCTAGTGGTTGTTACTGGTGTATGGAAATACAATTGATTTTTGCAGATTTGCTTTATATCCAACAACTATAGTAGACATTGCTTTAATGATTCCCCGTTTACATTTTTTTTCCTGTTTATGTTTTAAAAAAAATATTTATTTATTTGGTTGCTCTGGGTCTTACTTGCAGCACGTGGGCTCCTTAGTTGTGGCATGCAAACTCTTAGTTGTAGCATGCATGTGGGATCTAGTTCCCTGACCAGGGATCGAGCCTGGGCCCCTTGTGTTGGGGGTGCAGAGTCTTAACTGTTGTGCCACCAGGGAAGTCCCTGTTTAAATTTTATATAGAATCAAGTCATTCTGTAGCCATTCTAGTGGTGTGTAATGGCACTTATTATTGGTTTTAATTTGTGTTTCCATGGTGACTGATGATGTTGAGCATCTTTACATGTGTTTAGTTGCCATTTGTGTGTCTTCTTTGTTAATATCCATTGAAATCTTCTACCCATTTTTTTCATTGGTTCTTTGTCTTATTGAGTCATAAGAGTTCTTTATATATTCTGGATAAAAGTTCTTTGCAGATATATGCTTTGCAAGTCTGTAACTTGCCTTTTTATTTTCTGAACAGCATTTTTGAAGAACAGAGGTTTTAAAATTTTCATGTGGTCTAATTATTTTCCCACCTTGCATTTGTATACTTTTTGTGCACTAGGTGAGAAATCTTTGCCTAAACTAAGGTCATAATAATTTTTTTTTCCTGGGGTTTTTTCCAGAAAGTTTGTGTCCTTTGTTCAGGACTTTGATGCATTTTGAGTTAAATTTTGTATATGGTATGAGGTAAGATAATGTTTGTTTTTTATTTCCATGTGAATATCCAATTGATCCAGCACCATTTTCTGAAAAGGCTGTCCTTTTCCCATTGAATTACTCGCACCTTTGTGAAAAACAATTGACTATAAACATGTGGGTTTATTCCTGGATTCTCTCCTATTCTGTCCCTCTGTGTTTTTAACTTTACATCGATATTGTACTGTCTTGAACATTATACCTGTATAGTAAGCCTTAAAATCAGAGAGTGTTTTAAAATTGTTTGACCTATTCTAGGTCCTATTTTAGAGTCGACCTGTCAATTTCTCGTTTAAAAGCCTGCTAGGATTTGGACTGGGATTGTGTTGAATCTGTAGATCAGTTTGGGAGAACTGACATCTTAACAATATTGAGTCTTCTGCTCCACGGATATAGTGTATCTGTTTGCTTAGATCTTCTTTAAATTTGTTAACAGCACTGCTTTGTAGTTTTCAGTATACAGTTCTTCCACATATTTTGTTAAATGTATCCCTTTTCATATTTCCTATTTTTGATGCAATTGCAAATGGTGTTTTTTTAAAATTTCAGTTTCCAATTTTTCATTGGTAATATATAAAAATATAACTGTTCCAGTTGCTCTTATACTTTGCAACCTTGCTGAATTAATGTGTTCTAGTAATTTATTTGTAGATTCTTTAGGATTTTGTACATGCACAACTATCATCTGCAAATAAAGATACTTTTACGTAATCCCTTTTAGTTTGAATGCCTTTTGGTTCTTTTTCTTGCCTCATTGCAGTGGCTAGGACTTCCGTTGTGATGTTGAATAGAAGTAATGAGAGTGGACATCTTGACCTTGTTGTTGATCTTAGGTAGAGATCAAGCCTTTTACCATCATGTGTGATCTAGGTTTTTCTTGGATGCCTTATTTATTTATTAGGCTGCACTGCGTGGCTTGTGAGATTTTAGTTCCCCGACCAGGGATCCAACCCAGGCCCTTGGCAGTGAGAGTGTGAAGTCCTAACCACTAGATTGCCAGGGACTCCCCCTAGGTACCTTTTATAAGTACGAAGAAGTTCCCTTATATTCCTAGTTTGTTATGAGGTTTTATCAGAAACGGATGTTGGATTTTGTCAAATGTTTTTTCTGCATCTTTTGAGATGACCATATATATATATATATTTTATCTTGATATGGTAAATGACACTGATTGATTTTAGAACGTTAAACCAAGCCTGCATTCCTGGGATTATGATGTATTTGTGACAAGATTTGATTTGCTAAAGCTTTGTTATAGACTTTTGTATGTGTATTCATGAGATGTATTAATCTCTTATTTTCCTGTAATGTCTTTGCTTTGGTATTAGGGTAATGCTGGCCTCATAAAATGAGTAAGGAAGTGTTTCCTCCTTTTCTGGTAGAGGTTTGTATAGACTTTGTATTACTGCTTCCTTTAAATGATTGGTAGATCACCAGTGAAGCCATCTGGGCCTGGAGTTTTCTTTATAGAAAGATTTTTAATTATAAATTCAATTTTGTTACCAAAAATAGTGGGGTATTTAGGTTTTCTTTCTTCTGGAGGTTGATTTAGGGTTTATGGTGTATGTCTTTATCAGAATTTATATTGAAATTGGAGTTTGTCTTCTCATTTCTTCTAGGTTGTCTAATTTTTTGGTATAAATTTATAATATTTTCTTAATCTCATAATATTCTTTATTTTCTCATTACCATTTATATTTATGCTATCTGTTGTAATATCCCTTCTTTCATTCCTGATATTGGTAGTTTGTATCCTTTTCCCTGATCAGTCTAACTAGAGGTTTATTAATTTTATTTATCTTGTCAAAGAGTCACCTTTGTTTTTTTCATTGCTGATTCTCCAGTGTGTGGGTTTTGGGGTTTTTCTTGTTCGTTTTTAGGTTTTGTTTGTTTTTGTATTTATGTCTGCTCTTATGTTTATTTCCTTCCTTTTTTATTTTATAATTTTATTTTATTTATTTATTAGCTGCGTTGGGTCTTCATTGCTGCACACGGGCTTTCTCTAGTTGCCACGAGCAGGGGCTACTCTTCATTGTGGTGTGCAGGCTCCTCATTGTAGTGGCTTCTGTTGTGGAGCACGGGCTCTAGGCACATGGGCTTCAATAGTTGTGGCTCATGGGCTCTAGAGCCACAGGCTCAGTAGTTGTGGCGCACGGGCTTAGTTGCTCCATGGCATGTGGAATCTTCCCAGAGCAGGGCTCGAACCTGTGTCCCCTGCATTGGCAGGTGGATTCTTAACCACTGTGCCACCTAGGAAGTCCTCCTTCCTTTTTACTTGGCATTTTATTTGCTTTTCTTTTTCTAATTTCTGAAGGTGGACGTTTAGGTCATTGATTTGAAACCTTTCTTTTCCAAAATGAGCATTTAAAGCTATAAATTTACCCTTCAGCACTTCTTTACCTCTAGCCCATAGACTTTGATTTGTTTCCTTTTTATTCAAATGAAAATATTTTCTAATTTCTCTTACAATCTCCTTGGACCCATGACTTATATAGTTAGAAGTATATCTTTCTATTAATTTCTAGTTTAATTCTTTTAGAGAACATGCTTTTTATCATTTCAGTCCTTTTAAATTTGAGGGGTTTTGTTTTGTTTTTTTCAGTTGTGCAAAATATGGTCCATGTTGGTGAATGTTTTAGGTACACTTAAAAAAATGTGTAGTTTGGTTGTTGTTGGGTGAAATATTATATAAATATCTATTAGGTCAAATTGGTTAATAGTATTCAGATCCTTGGTGATTTTTAAAAATTCTGTCAGTTACTGAAAAAGGTGTGCTGAAGTTTCCAACTTTAATTGCTTCGCCTATTTCTCCCTTCAGTTCTGTGAGTACTGAACCTCTTATTAGGTGTATACATATTTAAGATTATGTCCTATTGATGAATCAACCACTCCTTCATTATGTAATATCTCTACTAATATTTCTTGTTTCAGAGTCTACTTTTGTTGTGTAGATATAGTATAGTCCCCTTTTATCTGTTCTGAGATCCCCAGTGGATGCCTGAAACAGTGGTAGTACCGAAACCTGTATATACAAGGATGAGTCAAAAATTATCTGCACTCTGGCTGTAGAATTTATTTTAATTACCTCTTAGAAAAGACAAATACATCATTTTTCAACATAATCTCCTTGCTTTTCAGTACACTCTGTCCATCTGTCAACAAGCTTTTTGCAAGGCAGAAATAGAGACGCAGATGTAGACAACAAACAAACATACGGACACCAAGTGGGGAAAGCAGGGAGGGTTGGGGGGGATGAATTGGGAGATGGGGATACCAAATAGTACACTCTAAATATATGCAGTTTATTGTCTGTTAACTATATCTCAATAAAAGTTCTTAAAAAAAATTAAAAAAAATAAAAGATCCAATAATTATACTAGACTGGTTCTCAGAGTTGGTCATTAGGGATTGATTCAATCAATCAATTGAATGATTCAATCAAGACTCTTGTGAAATTTCTCTTAAATTATGATTTTTTTTTAAAAGTATTTCTTACTAAAAAATCAGTAGGCAGTTAGCATTGCTTTGGTGGCCCTCCCCCCCCCCCCCCCCCCCCCGCCTTGGGGCGGGCATTGTGACATTATTATGTCATTTTCTTAAATTTTTGGAGCTGATTTTGAAATATAAACTTCTATTCATCTGTTTTAAAGGATTGTTTTAGTATGCTTTCATTGTTTTTAGAAATACTATCTGCAACTCCCCACTCCCATTTTGTTTGTTTTTTGTTTTCCTTATAATGACTTTTAGGTGTGATCACACTGCTTTCCTTTGCTCATTTTAAAGGGAGGTTAATTTTTCTAAACTATTAGAAAAAAGAGGTGAGTCTTGAAAGCTTTTCTAGCTTCATGGTTCTAGAGCTCCCTCTTCTGAGTTTTCTGGTGGGGACCTTGTACTTTCATACATTTGCTGGCCCTTTCTCCTCCCAGTTCCTTATCTGGGCTGCCTTCTTTTACAGCTCTTGTCTCTTTTCTGCTTAATTTGGATTCTGTTCCCAGTAGTTTCTCCTCAGTACAAGACTTTGTTCTGAAAGGAGCTTCAGATGGTTGACTTCGAGTTTATAGGGTTCCCCTTCAGACTGCCAGTCTGCTTGTGCTCACGCATTTTAAGTTGAAATGTGCAAAAACTCCTTTCGTTTTCTACTGCTGTTCTCAGTTTGGCCCACTGCGCTTTCCAGTGAGTATGTGTTGTCTCTTTGGGGTTGTCCTAAGCTCAGATTCATCAAATACCCTGTTGCTTCCCTCTGCTTCCTCTCACACAGAAGGTAGTTCCACATGAGTCTTTAGCAGTCAGTAGCTTGTCCCCACCCACCTGTATTTTGGGTCTCGTGAGGATATCTTATCACTTAGTATTGTAAATGCAGGCTTTCGTTTTTGCTGTCCAGATGGCTCTATGTGTTTTTATGGGAGAATTCAGGAGGATTCAAAAACAGCTGTGTCCTGGCTGCTGCCATCATTCTAGAATCCTGTCCCATAATTAAATTTCTTAAGAAAATTTTTTTAGCAGAAAAGTGGCAAAAATTGAGAACAGTGGTGGTTTGGTTTTGTTTTTTAATTTCAAATGTCCATGTAGTCTGTTTAACACAATATAGTGGACAAGCTCTGGTGTGATACAGTTACTTGATCCATCAGGGGTACCAAACAGATTTGATTTATTTCACTTTGGAAACATAATTTGGTTTGTGTTTATATGATTAGTAAAATTCATAATGTGTTATTGGACTATTATTTGGTTTGAGAACAGTTAGATAAATTTATTTATTTATTTTTTTCGCTGACTGATTTATTTCACTTGACATAATACCCTCAAGGTGCATCCATGTTGTTGCAAATGGCAGGATTCCCTTAGATAAATTTAAATAATGCATATTTTGTAATTGTTTAAAATGGTAGAGAGGGAGGTGAATGGAGAAATTAAGTTCGAAAAATTTTCTGTTTGTATCTACATCTTAATAGTGATAACTTTAAATGCGTCCTTGGATAGTAGTGTACAGGTGGTTAGTTTACAGTTAACCATATTTATTTATTTATGTTCCTTAGTAGTCTGGCCTTAATATTTGCTAACAAATGATTTTTAGCAAAGTACTTATGACCCATTGTTTAGGATATATTTGTTCTAGAATTACTTTCTTTGGAATTGACATCAGTAATCTGATCTTTAAATACTTAGGTGTATTTCACTGCTGCTCCAAGGAAGACAGTTTACTTCATCCACTTTTACTTTGTTTCTCTCCTGAATTAGTATATCTTCAGCTACAGTTAACCCAAAAATCCTGATTTGGATGACTTAGTAAGAATTTTTTTAACTCTTATGGACAGGAATTTTTATCTGTTATGCTTATTGCTATATCTCTGGTCAGTGCTTAGAAAATGTCTGAATAAATGAAAATATCTAAAATATCTTAATAAATAGATGAAAATGTTATCTCTTCAACAGCGGTCAGGGAACTCATTGATAATTTCAAGGTGTCATGTTCTTTCCATTCTTCTGCTCTCTTTGGGATATTTGTCTCATCTGTAGGTTTGCTGCCCTACTATTTGCAAGATGGCTGCAACATTTCCTAGACATTACAGCCTCAAGACCACATCCAGAGGCAGAAAAAAGAAACTTCTCTGCCTTGTGTGTGTCTTTTTTTTTTTTCCTTCAGTACAAGAGAAACTTTTTCCTCCTGTCTTATTGGTCAAAATTTCATCATATGTCTAAGCTGGATTACTGCCAAGGGGACCGGAATCTCCAGGATTTCTTAGATCTCTGCTGTCCAACAAGGTAGCCACTAGCCACACGTCTATTTAAATTTAAATTCATTAAAATAAAATTGCAGATTCAGGTCCTCAGTCACGATCACCACTTTTCAAGTGCTGACTTCCTGGACCATGCAGAGAGAGAGAGTGTTTTCATCATCACAGAAAGTTCTCTCAGACAGTGCCGGCTCACGTTGATCATGAGTCACCCTTTGGGCCTTTCAGAATTACACACACTCTTAAGACTGGAATTCTCTCAGCTGCCTTCCAGGGACATCTGTGTGGTGGATAGGCACAGTATCTGACAATGATGCCATCCTGGCGGGGCTCTTGGGCTCCAGGTACAGTTCCACTCCTTGCAGGAGTGACATATTTCCTCCATGTGTGAAAAAGAGTAAGGTTGTTTTACTGCCAGAAAGAAGACAGTGTATTTCTGGAGCAAGTATTATTTTACTTGAGACCAGTAACTTTTTATGAAAGTTAAGCTTTTAAAGTCATAATGCTAAATATCAGGGATTTATGATTTACTTGATAAAAATTGGTTTATATATGTTTGCCAGTTTCTAATTGGGTAGTTGAAAAACACCATTAATCTGTTATTTCTGTTCATTTATTGTGCTATCTGGAAGCTCTTCTGTGGGGAAAGTCTACTTCTTAAGTTATTAGAATCAGAAGTTGAGAAGTTGTGGAGTACTCCAAAGGTGCTAAGTTACGTTGTTAGGCCATAAATGGTTATTTAGTTTGGACCTAACAGACTGTTAGGCATTAGTTTTGGCCTAGGGTGTGCCATGAGAAAGTGTCCAACATTCTAAGGGAGTAGTAGCCTGAGAAGATTTAAGAGACCTCTGGTGTGGTCTATATTTTTTTGGTAACTTGCAGTTTGGACTTTCAGAATGTTAGAAAGTTGTTCAAGAAAAAAAAAAAAAAAAGAGGGGAGAAAGACCAGGGAATTAAAAACAGCAGTGTGGAGGAGAAGGCAGTATGTGGCTCTGGTTTTGAGTCTTAGTTCTTTGGCTAACTTTATGATGCCTGAGAAATTAACTTTTCTAGACCTACTTGATAGTTAATAAGAAAGTAATGAGGGACTTCCCTGGTGGTCCAATGGCTAAGACTCCATGCTTCCAGTGCAGGGCCTGGGGTTCCATCTCTGGTCAGGGAACTAGATCCCACATGCTGCAACTAAGATCCGGTGCAGCCAAACAAACAAATAAATAATGATAACACCACATAAGGTTTAAATGAGATATTGTAGATAAATATGCTTTATAGAATTTAAAATCTCTATATAGGTGTGTGGTAGGCTGAATAATGGCCCCTCAAAGATGTCCACATCCTGATTCCTGTTACTTATGAATATGGTAAAAGAGACTTTGCAAATGTGATTAAGTTAAGGATCTTGGGATGGGAGAATTAGCCTGGGTTATCCGGATGGGCCCAGTATAATCACAAGGGTCCTTAGAAAAGGGAGGCAGATCAGAGTGCATAGTAGAAGATTTGATGATAGAAGCAAGAGGTTGAAGTGATGTCATGAAGGGTAGGTGACCCAAAGAGTACAGGCAGGCCTCTAGAAGCTGAAAAAGGCAAGGAAACTAATTTTCCCCTCAGAGCCTTCAGAAAGAACCAGCCCTGCCAACATGTTGATTTTTAGCCCCGTAGGGCTCATTGCAGATTTATGACCTCCAGAATAAATTTGTGTTGTTTTAAGTCACTTAATTTGTGGTAATTTGTTACAGGAGTAATAGAAAACCAATATAGGGTATTACTCAAGTTGAAAAGGGGAAATTTTCTTTAAGAAACCATTAGTCCATTATCCGACATTCTTTTTCATAGTGTGAAGTCTGGAATAGCAGTAGTTGGCTTTTTAGACTTCCCTGCACTGTGGCATAAACTTCCATGGTGTGGACATGTTGATGATTTCTTTTGGCTTTAACACTCAGATGGCTGTTGAAACCGAGTATGTAATTAGTTTTGAAAGGGGCGCTGGGGAGGACTCATAAACCTCTGGTACATCCAAGATAAGAGTGTCTCCAGAAGGCTTAATTTAATGGAATGGGTTCTAGGAACCGAGTTCCGTTGGCAGCTTCTGGAGCTGTCGTTTACTGATCGCCCACCATATTTCCAAATCTGGCTTGGTCCAGCAACTCATTTTAGAACAGTTTTTCCAGACTTACTATATTGACTATTTTAAGTTTGCATACCAGAGGGTAGTATTTCAGAACCTCTGTGAGGTGCAAACCTGGGGTTTTCCAGTGATCTGGTGTTTCAGCTGAGGGAAGCATCTGGCCAGTGTCTGCCTGAATGTATCTGCTACACTGTTAGGAATGGTTATTTTTACTGAATCCTTGTCCACATTTTTTCAGCCTTAAATTTTCCAATAAAAATATTTTACGGTAGAGTTCTGGGTTTATGAAGCAGCAGCCATCATAAAGAAATGGTGAGCCTTGAGAACCTGAAAACTGTAGCAGGGGAGGGTATGTATAAGAAGATTGAGCCTGTAACCCAGAGTTGTTTTCAGGAGTCTCAGCTAAATAGGATTTGCCCAGTCCTAAAAGGTGTAGACCACATGTATTACAGCTAACTAGAATGCCTGGGACAAAGCCAGATATTTTCTTGGAGATACTCTCAGATGCCACATGCAAAAATCAGAATATGTTGGTCTCTGTTTTCTAGAGAAGTTTTGATTTTCTAAGTAAAACTCATGATTTTTTAACAGTTGCTGTTGTAAACAGATCACCCATTTCATCTGCCTCTCTGGTGGCCCATTAACCCAATAGTAGCTACTGAAACAATAGCTTAGGAAATGTTCTGCCACTTGGCTACAATTTTGTAGAAGTTGGTACAAGTTACATGAATTTTTTACCTTTAGAAAACTAACTTAGATGGTTTGATATGCAATAAAGCTTTTTAGAGTTGATGATCCCATCTCTGTTAACTTCGTTAGAGGGAAGAAAGGGTATTGGGGGGAGGGGGGTATATGCAAGTTTAGTTTTACTTTCATTAATGTAAAAACATTTACATACACTAATCAAGTTTGCATTGCATCTTGGGCCCCGAAAGATGGTTAAAAAAAAAAAAAAAAAAAAGCAGTTGAATGTCATACAGATCATCTCTAGCGTGCTCATTTTTTGTCATTGGTATTATCACAGAGGTGATAAAGAAAAGTTTATGCACAATTTTTTTTTTGAATTCTTTTCTGTACTGTTTCCTTATCCTCTTCATTATTTCCTTATTTTTTAGATATAATGAGACATGCTACAAGAGCAGTATTTTAAAATACCTGTGAAAAACCTTGCCTTTCCCTTTGTAGCCTTCTGGATTTAAGTTTGACTTTTGGAAATGAAACCATTAGAAAGTAGTTACAAAAATCATACATTTGGCTTCCTTTAATCTTAAATATATAGATTAATTCCACAGTTGATCTGTATGTGAGATATGCAGATGATTAAAGTAGTATGGCAGTTCTAAAATAATACTTGTTAAGCTAGCTCACTTGGGTGGTTGGGTGTGGGGGCAGATAAATTAGTTAAAATAAACTCTTCCCATTCTCCTGATGGCACCACTGTTCTCAGTCATTCAGACTGGAAAAGAAGTAGCAGTGCTCATGTCCCACCTTCCTTGGGCCCCTCCGGTGTTGAGAGATTTAATTTGAGGTCTTAGTTCTGTGAGTATGGCAATAATTCTAGACCCATACACATCCCTGTAGTCCTGCTCCAGGATTTTAGGATCCAGTGGCTATGGTTTGGCCTGTTTTCTGAGACTCTTCTTCAGGTTTATGTCCTGATCCTGGTATATTAGAAAGAAGCCATTGGAGAAAATGAGGTTAGACATTGTAAGTAGAACTTTGCTTACAGTACCAAACTCAAACAGCCTTGAGTTTCTCCTGTCAAGGCAGTGCTAATAATGTTCTTTCCCTCTAATGGATTTTGGCTGTTCTTTTTGTCAGGAGGTGGTATATAATCTAGGTCAGAGTCTACTCTTGTACACATCTGCCGCCTTCTCATCCCACTCCAGTGTTGTTGAACAAGACTAGTTTTGTTTTGTTGCATAACGCCTTACTTCTTCTTTTCTGTCATCAGACATTCAGCTGCTTATAAAAATGACTCTGTTCAGAGATTTTCCCCTTTATCTCAGCACTTAAGGTGAACACAGGTTCATATTCACTGTGGCATTTAGAAAGTAAGGGTACACACCCAAGCTGATTATGGTATGTAGGTACAGAAGAACAGGAAGACTAGTGCTCTGCTGTGGAACATTAATTATGAATATTGGCACTATTTTTAATTAGATTAAAAGCTGGTTCAAATGGCTACTTATAAATAAACCTAATCTGTATTTCCAGCCTCCTCAGAGAGACTAACTAAATTAGGTTTCTTCCCCCCCTCTTCTTTCTTGTTTTCTTTCTTTCTGGTTAGTGTTGTAATGTGTTGCATCTTTTTTTTTTTGGTAGGGGGAAGTCTGCTTTGTTTGAATCTCCTTTTACCTGATGCATATTGAAGCTTGAGTCTGGTGGTGTGGTTATTCAGTGACATAAAACTTCCATTTGTTTGTGTTTATAAGTCAGAATCCTATTTCATTTCTTCCTGAGCCTGAGGGGAAATCTTAGGAAAAGTCCATTGAGATTTAAGTTATAAACACACTACTTAATTACTGCACAAGCTTAACCACAAAGTTTGCTGTCACAATATAAATACCCAGATGAAAGCCTGAGAGAAGCCTCCACACTTCCACCCCCATGAACTCTTTGAGTTTTCTAATCCTGCCCTCTGTCTGGCAAACAAAAATATGAAATCCATTCCAAGAGCTTCTGTGAAACTGGTTTAGAAACCTTATAAATGACTCAACTAAATGCTCAAAACTCTACTACTTCCCTTCTGTTTTGCCAGAAGGGAAGCCTTTTTTTTTTGGCCAGCTTTCTCCAAGCCATTTTTTTTTTAATTAAGAAAAATTGGTTATTTTTCTTGAAAACTTACTGTTTTTTACCTAATTTGCTGCAAGTTTTTAAAACTCCAATTTTAAAACTTATTTCTTTTTCTAGTCTTAAGTAGCATATACTAAATAAGCAAAACATCCCTGACTCACTGTTTACTCTCCAAAGCCTCATAGGATAAAACATGCTCAGGCTTTAGGATTCTCACACAACTATTTTAAAGTGAAATAGCAGCTGTGTGAGTAAAGCAGAAACTGGGATATTTCATCAATTTAAAACAGTAAAATATTAAAAATGTCTTTTGAAGAGCTTAACATATATCTTTGATAAAATTGACACTGTAAGCAAATGTGCCATACTGTGCATGTATTTGAAATTAATTTATGAAATGAGAAATTTTTTTCACTTCAGAGCTTGATTTTTATTAGAGTTTAGTTGATTTACAGTGTTGTGTTAGTTTCTGCTGCGTTACACTTACACATATATCCATTCTTTTTTAGATTCTTTTCCCATATAGGTCATTACAGAGTATTGAGAAGAGTTCCCTGTGCTATACAGTAGATCCTAATTACTTATCTGTTTAATATATAGTAGTGTGTATATGTCAATCCCAGTCTCCCAGTTTACACACCTTGTCCCACTTTCCCCTTGTAAGGATAAGTTTATTTTCTACATCTGTGACTCTGTTTCTGTTCTATAAATAAGTTCATTTGTATCATTTTTTTAGATTCCACGTATAAGCGATATATTTGTCTATGACATACATCACTAGATATGACAATCTCTAGGTCCATCCATGTTGCTCCAAATGGCATTATAATATTAGAAAATTATTTTGTCATTCCCCTTAGTGTGTCCCTACTTTTCAGTTATTCAGTCATGTAAAACTCCGGTTATGTACCAGGCACTGTTGTAGGTGGTAGGGATACAGCAGTGACCAAGGACCAAAGCCCCTGCTCCAGTAGAGCTTATCAGCTCATGGGGAGCAGTAAACAGATAAAGAAGGTATCAAGAAGGAATACTAAGTAGAGAATGAACAGAGAATGATATATAGTGATTGGGATGGCCCTGAAATTGGATGGGCAAGAAATGCCTGTCTGAGAAAGTGACATTTAAGCTGATGTCTAAATAACAAGAGCCAGCCATGCAAAGATCAGAGGCAGCATGTTTTAAGCATAGGGCCTAGTCCTGTGGTGGAAATGAGTTGGGTATTCAAAACAGAAATATGGTCAGTGAGGCTGAATGATAGTGTTTGTGTTGGTATAGCATGGGGTGAGGGAGGGGATGTTTTAGAAAATAAGGGTCAGCTTGAGGTCAGATAGGAGCCAGGATTTTATTGGTACAGTGGGATGGCATTTGAGGAGTTGAACAGAGGCATAAAGAATTGGTTTTGTGTGGGTTGGGAGAAGGAGAATGGAAGTAAGACCAATTTGGAGGCTGTTGCAGTAGTTTAGGGTAGAGATGGTGGTGACTTGAATTAGGATGCTTACGTTGGAGATAGAAACAGAAGGATTTGGAATAGGTTTCGGAGGTTTGGTTGATTTCTTGTGTTGTAGATTTTGACTTGAGTACCAGGATGGCTGGTGCCTTTACTGGAGGAAGAGCAGCTTTGGGGGAGAAATTAGAAAAGAGTTTGTTTTGTCTATTGTAAATTCAAGATACCTTTTATTAGATAGCCAACTGGAGATTTCAAATTAGCAATTGAATATATGACTCTGGAGTTCCCAGGAGAGGCCAGGTCTGTGGGTATAGATTTAGGATTAAACAGTAGAGAGTAAGTACTATTTAAAACTGTTGGACTTTATAAGATCATTAGGGAAATTGTGTACATTGAGAAGAAGAGAAGACCTAGCACTGCCAACTGAAAAAAAAAAAAAAACACAACAAAAAATGTACAACGTGAGAGTTACGAGTTAAGTTTTATTTGGGGCAAAATGAGGACTATAGCCCAGGACACAGCGTTTCGGGTAGCTCTGAGAAGCTGCTCCAGAGAGGTGGGGGGGAAGGTCAGTATACATGTGATTTTGGTGAAAGGGAGGACATGCAATCAAGCACATATTTTTGGAGAAGGTTACTGATAGTCACTAGGAGCACATGTCACTATGAAGGATTTTAGTGCTTTTCTGGATATGAGGAGATGCAAGAATTGGGCTCATAAAAACATTTCTTGAAAATATCTATCTGAAGACCTAGTCTGCCAGTTTTTTCCAGAGCACAGAGGGCCTTATTTCTGATCTCCACCCTGAACTCCTTTCAGGGGGTGTTGAAAGTCAGCAGCTGCAGCAGCTCATACTTTAATCCTTGTAGAGGTAAATGGCAGGTGCCAGTTTGTAGGTGACAGTACCCTGGGGACTCCAGAAGAAAGAGCCAGTAAAGGTGACTGAGGAGGAATGACCATTGAGGTGGGAGGAAGCCAGTGGATTGTGGCATCAGAGAAACCAAGAGTTGAAAGTTTCAAGGAGCGATAGAAACCAACACGCTACTCAGAGGTCAAGTTAAATAATAATGACAGAGACATTGGTTTTTGGGGGGTTTTTTTATATAAATTTATTTATTTATTTAATTTATTGGCTGCATTGGGTCTTTGTTGCTGCACACGGGCTTTCTCTAGTTGCTTGGAGGGGGCTACTCTTCTTTGTGGTGCGCAGGCTCCTCATTGTAGTGGCCCCTCTTGTTGTGGAGCACAGGCCCTAGGCATGTGGGCTTCAGTAGTTGTGGCACATTGGCTCAGTAGTTGTGGCTCACGGGCTCTAGAGCACACGCTTAATAGTTGTGGCCCACGGGCTTAGTTGCTCCGTGGCGTGTGGAATCTTCCCAGGGCAGGGCTCGAACCCGTGTCCCCTGAATTGGCAGGCGGATTCTTTACCACTGCGCCACCTAGAAAGTCCAGAGACATTGGTTTTGAGAGTCACTTTTGATCTTGACGAGAGCATTCTCAGTGGAGTCAAGGAGAGAATAGAAGTGAGGAAGAAGACAGTGATTATACACAACTCTTGAATCACAAAGGATATTGAGAATAGATATAACAGGTAATTATGTTTTCTAAGAGAGAACAGGAATAGCAAACATGTACTTTGTTCCTAATGCGAATGAACAGAAATATCACTATATAATTTATATATGTGTCTCCACCACCTGGGGACCCAGACATAGATTAGTAGAACTGAGAGCATCATGGTGTGAATGCTGTTGAGTGAAGCACAGGCACAGTGGTCCTTCATGTAGCTGCGTTCCTGGGGATGTGCTAAGGAATGCACTCTACTAGTTTGAGGCTGTAATTTAATATATTTCAAGCTAGAAATAGTGCAGAATGCATGGTTGGAAAGTATGTGTGTGTACGTGTATATGTGTGTGCTGCCTCCTACAGCTTCCAAATCACTGATCAGGTCCTGTTCTTCTGCATTAAAAAAAAAAAATGCCTTGGTGTTTTTTTTCCCCATTAACTGAATGTTTGTTAGAGCGCTGCCTTTAATACTATATTTTTTCCTTTCCACTATTTTTTAAAAAATAAATTTATTTATTTTTATTGGCTATGTTGGGTCTTCATCGCTGCACACAGGCTTTCTCTAGTTGCGACGAGCGGGAACTACTCTTTGTTGTGGTGCGTGGGCTCCTCATTATGGTGGCCTCCCTTGTTGCGGAGCACGGGCTCTAGGCACATGGACTTCAGTAGTTGTGGCACGTAGGCTCAGTAGTTGTGGCTCAGGGGCTCTATAGCGCAAGCTCAATAGTTGTGGTGCACGGGCTTAGTTGCTCTGTGGCATGTGGTATCTTCCTGGGGCAGGGATCGAACCCGTGTCCCCTGCACTGGCAGGCGGATTCTTAACCACTGCGCCACCTAGGAAGTCCCCTTTCCACTATTCTTGACAAATAATTTGTTCAGGAACATTTTTCATAGGAGCATCTTGTAAGCTATTGGTAAGGTTCCCCCCACCCTCTGTAACTTGTTGGGATGTAGTATAATGTTCTGCCACTGTCTTAGGTTGAGGAACACGAGTTTCTGATATTTGTAGATGTCTTTAACTTTGTGGTGCCTGTTGGCATTATTATTTTTATCAATCAAGTAGACCATCAGAGAACTTTTTTTTAAAATTAATTTACTTTTTTATTTATTGGCTGCGTTGGGTCTTCATTGCTGTGCACGGGCTTTCTCTAGTTGCAGCAAATGGGGGCTACTCTTTGCTGCAGTGTGTGGGCTTCTCATTGCGGTGGCTTCTCTTGTTGCGGAACATGTGCTCTAGGTGCGTGGGCTTAAGTAGTTGTGGCTCGCGGGCTCTAGAGCGCAGGCTCAGTAGTTGTGGTGCACGGGCTCAGTTGCTCCTCAGCATGTAGTCTTCCCAGACCAGGGCTCGAACCCATGTCCCCTGCATTGGCAGGTGGGTTCTTAACCAGTGGGCCACCAGGGAAGTCCCCATCAGAGAATTTTTATGACTGTTTTCTCTCTTATTACTCTACCTAAAAAGTATCAACTTCCTGTGAATGCTTCTGACCTATCATTTCAAAAATTGAGCTCTTTTCTTTTTGCCGTCACAGCTTATAGCTGCACTTTATTTTCTATCTGTACTGCAATAGTCCAGCAAAAGGGATACAAGACAGTCTGTGTTGGTGATCAAAATAAATTCAGCCTTCAGATCCTTAGATTTACTGTCCCAGGTAGTAAGCTAGTACTGTGGTGTGATAGAAGCTTAGAATGTAATAGATATGATGTCGTATTTTGCCTTAAATGCCTAATAGTACCGGTGCACATTTATTTTATTTTCTTTTATTTTTTTGGGGGGGTACATCAGATTCAATCATCTGTTTTTATACACATATCCCCGTATTCCCTCCCTTCCTTGACTCCCCCCCCCCCTCGAGTCCCCGCCACCCTCCCTGCCCCAGTCCTCTAAGGCATCTTCCATCCTCGAGTTGGACTCCCTTTGTTATACAACCACCCGGTGCACATTTAAATGTGCCAGCCTGTAGTTCTGTGATTCAGGCTATTGATTGGTAGTAAGAGGAGAAAGATAAGTTATGTTGATGCTTATTTTGCTTTGAAGAAAGATGTTGTAATTGCTAG
Source organism: Hippopotamus amphibius kiboko (assembly GCF_030028045.1). Classification (NCBI taxonomy): domain Eukaryota; kingdom Metazoa; phylum Chordata; class Mammalia; order Artiodactyla; family Hippopotamidae; genus Hippopotamus; species Hippopotamus amphibius. The sequence continues at coordinate 10,360,566 of NC_080193.1, forward strand.
GTAGTCAGATACTGAGACTCTAACCGAAGGAAAATTCAGTTATCCCTCTATGTCTGACCTTTCACTTTCCAAGCTCAGAAACTGAATAGATTTGGATAACAAGGGGTAGTTGTTTTTGTAACATTGGGCTAATTGTATAAAGCACAGACTGGGACTTGCCCAATTAACACATTTTGTTTCATATTCCAGAACTTCTGACTTATACAGTCAAGTAATTTAACCTAATTCACATGAAGGAACAAACAAACTTTTCAGTCTTTTAAGGAAAATATGCAGCTTGGCCTTTTATTTTTCATCCTCTTAAAACATGAAGGTTTCAGGAATCTATAATAATGAAAAACTGAGTTGCAGGAAGGAGACAACCTAGATGTTTTGCATGTAAGAATTCTTTTAAAAGTGCATAGCAGAGAAAACCAGTGAGTAATAAAGATATGAACAATTCAAAGCTCTTATTGTTTCTTTTTTAAAATAACAGCTTTATTGAGATGTAATTAGCATACCATAAAATTCATCCTTTCACAGTACACAATTCTGCGGTTTTTAGTTGTGCTGCCATCATCATGATCTAATTTTTAATCTCCCCATAAGAAATTCGTATGTACAATCACTCTCCATTCTCCGATCCCCCACCCCCCACCCCAGCCCTAAGCAACCACTAATCTGCTTTCTATCTCTGTTGATTTGCCTCTTCTGACATGTCATGTAGTTGGAGTCATACAATATATGGCCTTATATGTCTGACTTCTTTCACTTACCATAGTGTTTTCAAGATTCATCCAGGTTGTAGCAGCAGCATGTGTCACTTCTTCATTCCTTTTTATGGCCCACATTGTCCATCAGATGGATATGCCACAATTTGTTTATCCATTCCTCAGTGGTGAACTTTGTTGCCACTTTTGAGTGTTTGTGAATTCTATGTACATGTTTTTTTCTGTGTGTGAACACGCCTTTTCAGTTCTCCTGAGTATATACTTAGGAATAGAATTGCTCCGTTTTATAGTCTATCTTATTGTTAAGTGATATAGTTGTTGACTAGTCCATTGAATGGAATTATCAGATGTATCTACATACTGAAAAAATAATTTAGCTATGGACCTAGGGGTATTATTATGCTATTTCCCACCTTTGGTTATTTAAAGAGAAACACTTTTAAGTTAAAGATGAGTTGAAGGTAGCTCATTGGGTTTTTTGAGTCTGCCCACTTCCTTGGAATGATAACTTATGTATAATACTTCGGTCCTGTAATTCTCATTTCACATTTGCTCCTTGGTAACTCTAAAAATTGTATGAGTTGAATGTTTGGAAGCAAATAATAAAATAGAAAGCCCAATGGCTTAAGCAGTAATGAGGCTTTTCTAGAGCAATAACTGAGAAGTCCAGGTAGCCCTGGCTTCGGGCAGAACTTGTTCCTTCACTCTTAGAGTACCCGGGTGGCTTAAATGGAAGGCCCAGCTGAGTCTTATTGGCTCTGTTGACCTGTCTTGGGTTGTGTGCTTATCCTTGGTCAGAATTTGGAATAAGCTAGAGCCGGGAATGGATACAATACATGTCAGCATTCTGTTAGGAAAGGAAGAATGTGTGCTGGAGAAATACTGACAAGGGTCCACTCCAGAGTCACACCTCTCTTTCTGTAGAGCTATAAGGAAAAAGTAAGTACGTATTCACTGCACTTGAGTCTGTATCTGATAACCTACTGGGTTCAGAAAGCCCATCGTTCCTCAAAAGACCAGCCCTTTTCTTTTTCTAGCCTTTCCTGCAAATCCTTTGAAAGTCTTATGCCTTTTTATTCTTTTTTAAAATTTATTTATTTATTTATTTACTGGCTGTGTTGCGTCTTGTTGCTGCACATAGGCTTTCTCTAGTTGTGGTGAGTGGGGGCTACTCTTCATTGTAGTGCACAGGCTCCTCATTGTGGTGGCTTCTCTTGTTGTGGAGCACAGGCTCTAGGCACGAGGGCTACAGTAGCTGTGGCACATGGGCTCAATAGTTGTCACGCATGAGCTTAGTTGCTCCGCAGCATGTGGCATCTTCCCGGACAAGGGCTCAAACCCATGTCCCCTGCATTGGCAGGCGGATTCTTAACCACTGCGCCACCAGGGAAGTCCTGCCTTTGTATTCTTAAGTATTTGTTTTGGTAAAGTATTTTATAGCTTTGTTAAACAAACTGGTTCCTTGTTTTAAGTGATAAGTGTAGGCTGTATTCATAATCACTGTGTCTGAGTTTAATTCTAAAGAGACAGAGAAGAATGTTTTTACTTTTGCTCAATGATAGCCTCGTTTGATTGTAAGGGTTGGGCTTTTAGTGACCAGTGCAACTTGAGTTTTGTCTAAAGCAGCTTCTCTATATGACCCCTCCAGTTAATTCTAATAAGTAACAGGACAAAGAAATGAATAAGGTGGCTTAAACATCCTCCTCTGGACAGTAGTGAGGAGAATGAGCTGAGCATTAAGTGAGTTTCCACATATCATATGAATTGTATCCAATTTAATAACTTTCCTTCTACAGCTCTGTTGGCCTTTTTTACCCCTTGCTGGGTAACAACCTCAAAACCTCAGTGAATTACAACCAACAACATTTTTTTTTTTGTTTATGGGTATTTAGGTTGGTGTGGTTCTGCTGATCAAGGCTTTGCTTATCTAGGCCAGGCTGGGCTTAAACTTCTGGCCAGGTTCCGTTCTCTTTCATGAGTTTGTATTTTGGAGCCCAGGCTGAGAAGCAGTGGCTCCCTGGGCATATGGCTGCACATTCTTCTCATATAGGATTGCAGGAATTTAAGAAGGTGAGTAGAAACATGCATTGTCTCTTAAAGCTTCATCTGGGAACTGGCACACTGATAACTTTCTCCCAGTTTTTAATAGCCAAAGTAAATTGTATGGCCAAGCCCAGTATCAGTGTGGCCAGGAATACAACTGTTCCCACAGTGAGAGATTGCAAAGTCACACAACTACGAACACGGGTGTGTAATTCTAATAAGGATGGAGTAGAGAATTGGGAATGATAATCTACTTAGCTATAGGTGTTATCCTAGGAATGAAGGTGCATAAAACAGTGTGTGACGAAAGCAGATTTCTCTGTAGAGTGAGTAGATTAGGATTATGTAAGAATATACTTCGGTACATCTTAGTAATCGAATTAAAACGATTAGTAATGTTCAAACTAAATTAATAAATGATGTTTTGTTTACTGCTACCTCTGAGAAAGCAACCGTGGTGGTACCATATTCAGTTCCTCACTTCAGTGTCTGAAGACCCTTGCTAAATTGTTTAGCAATTTTTAATTCTAGCCTCTTGTGTCAACTGTAACACGGCCTGAAATCCTTGCCTGTGTAGAGTCTTAAATTATTAAGTAATTCTTATTCCCATTCTTTCTCTAAAACTTAGCACACTACTAATTGGTCAGTTTATACATCAGCTGTTATAAGACTTTCATAACAGCTAGAATATAGAATCAGTGAAAAGGTGGGGCATTTCAAATTATATTTAGAAATATCAAGGTCATCTAAGGAACATTTCAGGAACGTTGTGTGTAGTTCCCATAGAAAGAATTATAACATTGTTTTTGTCTTTTTGAGTTTCCAGTGCTGGCAGAGAAGTGACTTTTGTAGACTTTGAGGAATCTAGGTTTTAATGGCTAGGACAGTATTTTTCCCTACTAATTGCAGTATGGAACTCTTTTCCCACAAGAAAAGGATATTTTGGAAAACTAAGATTCCATTCGGTACATTTTGGATAATACTGTTGTAGGCCATATTTATTTACTAGGATTAGACATAACTATATGTAATAAAAACTCAAGGTTATAGTGGCTTATACAGGAAACAAGTATAAAAAACAAAAGTTTTGTGTTTAAAATGCAGCTAAACAAATATTTGGACTTTAAAAAAGCTCATATTTTAATACAGTGTATTTCAGCTAACCTGAGACTTCTAATTTAAAATGGCTTATTTTGTGACACTAAAAAAGAAAAAAAAATACCGTCAATTGTACAACACACTTCAATTTCAGAGATGTTAAAATGTGGGGAAAGTGTGTCATTGATAGTATTAAACATTTTCATGTCTGGCTTTTGTCTCCTCCCATTTTTTTCTCTCTAGCCAGTTGGAGGTATTTTTATTGTGTGTGATTGAGAACTGTTTGGTCAAATGCAAATAAACTAGACACCATACTACTACTGATAGCACTTATTAACATTAGTTATATATCCAGTAAGTCTCCTCTTATAAAGCTGAGCTGTTAGTTACATTAAAGTATTACTACTCTGTGTCACTTATCCAGTACTGTGTAACAGCTTGCCTCAAAATCACATAGCTTAAAATAACCATTTTTAATTGGCATTAAATTTAATTGAGGCACAGAGAATCTGCTCAGTGTTATGTGGTAGCCTGAATTGGAGTGGAGTCTGAGGGAGAATGGATACATGCATATATATGGCTGAGTTGCTTTGCTGTGCACCGGAAACTGTCACAGCATTGTTAATCGGCTATACTCCAATATAAAATGTTTGTTTTTTTTAAAGAAGGATCCCTATATTGCAATAAATAAATAAATAAGTTCAATTGATATAATTGTAGATTCATGTGCAGTTGTTAAGCAAAAAAAAAAAAAAAAGGTAATGTGGAGAGATCCTGTGTATCCTTTGCCTAGTTTTTCGCAATGGTAATTTTTGCAAAAATGTAGTGTAATATCACAGTTGGGATATTGGCATTGACACAATCAGATTTCACCAGTTTTACTTGCACAAGTGTGTATGCCCATGTGTATGTGTTAAGGTCTGTACAGTTTTATGACCTGTGTGTGTTTTTATAGCCACCACCAAGTCAAGGTAGTGACCAAGACTAACACTAAAAGTACCCCTGGTATTGCCCTTTTATGAACATACCCCACACCCACCTCCCTCTCCATGCTAAGCTGCCACCCTCACTCCCATTCCTAACCACTGGAAGCCACTGTCTGCCATTTCTAAATTCTGACCTTTCAGAAATAGTGTATTTGCTCATGTGTATTTGTCTGTGGATCTGCAGTTGGGGTGGGGCTCAGTTGGGAGAGTTTGTCTTTGCTCCACGTGGTACCTGCTGGACTCTACTGGGACTGGAGAATTCAAGGCGGTCTCAGTCACATGCCTGGAGCCTTGGTGCTGGCTTTCTGTTAGGGAGGGTGTCTGAGTGCTCCTCCCCATGGCTTCTTGTGTAGTCTCTTATCCTCCAAGGCCTCTCTCTCCACGTGGCCTCTTGCTTCTAGCAGTAGAGCCTGGACTTCTTGTTTTCACATGCCAGCTCAGGGCTCCGAGAAAGCAAAAATGAAAGCTGTGAAGTCTCTGTTGACCTGGGCCCAGAACTGGCGCAGCCTCACTTCTGTAGTAGTCTGTTGGTTGGAGCAATCACAGGGGTAACCAAGATTCAAGGGGGAGGGGGAACAGACTGCCTCCTCATGGGGGGAGCAGCAGGTGTGTGCAGGGATGGGGGGCGTTGTTGGTGGCCAGCTTTGCAGACAGTCTGCACACTCCAAACAAGATAGTTGGGTTATAGAAATGACGGTGCATGTGTCTGCTTGGATCTGCTGTCAGTGTTATCTTCATTTTGAATTGTGAATTCATTCGAATTCCATAAAAAGTACAAAGAATATGGTAAGATTACATAATTTTCTTCCATTAATCCCTGTTTCAAATAGAACAGTTCCTTTGCAGGGCAAGTTGCTGAGTTCAAGTTACCAACCAGATCTAAGGATTCCCAGGGGACCTGTGGTATTTGCAGAACAAGTGGTTGCTTGAAGCAGCTGTTAAGATGTTAGGAATGGTTCACCCCTCTTATTTTCCCAGGCTAGCTGTTTTCTTGTGATCTTACAATAGCAGGGGCTTTGTATACATAGTTCCAAGCTTTCTATATTACTAACTTTAAGAGACCATACAGATTGTCTTCTTTTCATTAAGCTTTTTAGGTGGGGTGTAAGGATATTGTTTTTCAAGATATTTTCAACTTCATAGAATAGATCTTTTAAGAGGGAATACGATTGTAGGAGGAAGGAGAGTCATTTCAGCTAAGGATTTGAAACCAAAAGAGCATTTTCTTTTAAGATTTTTTTGACTATCAAATGTTACATTTGCTTTGTTTTGTTGTGAGAGTGGCAGTAGAGTGCATTAAAGGTTTAGAGATTCTGGACTTCGCTGGAAGAATTCTTGGTCATCTGTTACGTTGTAAGGAATGAGCTTTCATATAATTTGTGAAATGAGATAATTCAAGAGCTGTTGCTCAGTGAGGGCTACATGCTTAGAGAGCTTGTAGTAAACCATGAGGATGACTAAGTACAGTGTGGTTGCCAATATAGAAGTGAACTTTTCACTCTGAGCTTTAGAACAATATGTTATTTGGCTGAGAATTTCCTTCCTTCCTTCCTTTCTGAGTGATAGCTGATTTCACAGGCATTTACTGTACACTCTCTGTGCATGGGACACTGTTAGACATCATTAAAAGAAAGTTAGAACAGGGTCCCTATTTTTGCAGGAGATTGTGGTCCAACAGGGCGAATAAGATATTGACAAATAACTGGTATGTAATACCAAGGTGGTAACATAGAAGTTCAGCACACGGAGAGAATGTTACAGACAGCAAATTGAGTAAGCTGCCCGAACCTCATTTTTCACCCCTGTAAAATAAACGTGGACTGGTTCTCTTCCATCTCTAAAGTATTGTGATTCTGAAATGTATGTTTCAATTATTAGAGGCTTATACTTTTTTAGAAGATGCATCAGATTCCGTGTGATGATGTGGAAGATTTATTGCTGCATATTTTGGGCACTTTTACCCATGGTGTACCCAGATGAAGACTTGCTTTATTATTCGTTAATGAAACACAGAATTACAGAAAGGGAAACACAGAAGGTTGTTTTTAGTCTTTGGTTAAGCCAGAGTAGTTCAAGACCTTCATTTAGTGCTTTTCATACCATTCATAATGGTGAGAAAAGCGCAGCTGATCCCTATTCACTGGGATAGGAAAAGGAGAATGAATTTAAAATTGCAGGGACTTCCTAGGTGGCGCAGTGGTTAAGAATCTACCTGCCAATGCAGGGGACATGGGGTCGATCCCTGCTCCAGGAAGATCTCATATGCCGCAGAGCAACCAAGCCCGTGCCACAATTATTGAGCCTGCGGTCTAGAGCCTGTGAGCCACGATGATTGAGCCCATGTGCTGCAACTACTGAAGCCTGCGCACCTAGAGCCCATGCTTCACAAGAAGATGCCACTGCAATGAGGAGCCCACCCACCACAATGAAGAGTAGCCCTGCTTGCCACAACTAGAGAAAGCCCATGTGCAGCAATGAAGACCCAACGCAGCCAGTAAATAAATAAATAAATTTTAAAAAATAAAATAAAATTACAGAAAGAGATATCACATAGACAATGGGAGGAAATGTCTTCCCTTGTTTTAGTAGACATTTCTAACTACTTCTTCGGCGACATCCATGGTCCTCTTTTGCTTCCCACCTCCTGACTGTTAGGTATCCAGGTGGAAGCTGTCGTGGCCTATCCGTCTTTTCGGCAATCTCTCAAAGGGTACTTCAGAGGGCAGAATCCCCACCCACCACCCCACTCACAACCCCTGTTGGAGATAACTGAGCAGACTTCTGGACCATTGAGCCCGTCTCACTACCCTGTGGCCCCCTTATTAACCGTGGCACAGCTGGCTTGAAATTGGTTAGCACAGGTGATTGTGCTGAGGAGATCAGGGAGCTACAAGGAATAAAAATGAACTGAAAGATTCTCATACTAGCTTGGTTACCTGTTATGATCTGAAGACTTAAAACTCAGTCTGGTGAGATTTCCTTTGTTTCTGCATTCCAGATTGTGATTAACATGAACTAGTACTAACTGTGAACTCGTTGGCTAGGAAGAATTCATAGGCCAAATATTAAAATTTCAGGAAACAGTGATAAGTAATCTTGTGAGATAAGTATTATCTAATTAGGCTTAAAGGAGAATATAAGTGAAGGTGTCTAATCCTTGACACGTGTTTATTCTGAGTCTGTGAAGGTCTGTGAAGATCAGTGCTGTGCACATTTGCAATCACATTTCCTATATGTGTATATTAAAATGAAATCTCAATCCTGAGCTCTAGCTCTACGTTTGCAACCCACTACTTCGTTGTATAAAAGAAAGGTGGATCTCACCACTTACATATCTCTCAGTCACTTGAAGCTCAGTATTTGAGGGGGCATATCTCTATTTTTTGCTTCTTTTTTCTTTTTAATGTTAAAGCCAGGAAATAGTAGTATAAGGCAGAAACCAATCTCTCGTGATCCTTTGGGGATTAGTTAAATCCCATACCACTTAGTATAATGCCTAAATATTGGACATTCAGACCAAATTTTAGGTACTTGGTGCTTGCTTATTTTATTGCTAAGGTTGACATAATACCTCCCGTTTTTATGAATGTTATCTTGAATGCTAACTCTGCATGTGTAAAATAGGAATAACAGTAATGATCCTTTGTCACAGGATTATTTGAAGTATTAAATGGGCTGATTTATGTAAAACACATAGCACATCATCCCACACATATGAAATGGTCAATAAAACCAAGCAGCTAAAATTACTATTAGGAATTTACAGTTTGAGACTTAAGATTGTTGGTGACATAAAGACAAGTATACTGCTGGTTTTTATGTATTGAACTGTGCCAAGTAGTTTCCTAGGAATTCGATTAGCCCTGAAACCTTACGTCAGCTGAGAATTTTGGTTTCTAGGTGACAGTGCTACTGTGGGAAACAGGACTGGCACTCCCTTCAGAGAAGACCCCTTTCAGTGGGAATCTGTAGTAGCTTTTTCTTTCTTCTCAGCTCTCAGGTTAAAATGATAGTTAGTGTAAAGGAAAGAAGAGAGAGCCTCTGCAGAAAGGATCAGGAGCTACGGGACTTCGGAGGAACTGCTACGCGATGGGAGAGATGAGAAGCAGTATTTGTTTTGTTTTTTCTGTTAAGCACGCACTTTATTAGTGGAAAGGAAGAACTCCATAAGAGGAAGGAAAAGCTGTATCAGAAATATAAGTGATTCAGACACAAATTCCCAAAGTATACAACCTTTCCTTCACATGAACTAGTGGGATAAACATTGAACAAGAGGGGTGAAATATAGAAATAGTAACATGGAGGAATTTCTTTGAGAGGGGTGTGAGTGGAACCTGATTAAAGGAGCCAGAGATAGTGAACACATTTTTCCCTTTTGTAAGAGAGGAGCATGCTTAACTTAGGGGTGAGAGCTGATAGACCTATCAAGCTGCAGTGAGCAGAACTGTATGATGCCTGGGCTTTCTTCTAGTATCACAACGAAGTCTACGTAGTAGGACTTCCAGCTGAAATGGAGAATGCAGTGATGTTTACAGAAACAGAACAAACTATGAGTTAAGTAGTGGCATTATCTCCATTTTAAAATGGAGATAAGCAGACTAGAACTTAGAACTGAGTTCCTGATCCCCACTCCCCGACCCGCCCATCCCCTGCCCCTGACTTGTTCCATTTGTAGCCTTGCCATCTCCGTTGGTGATAGCTCCATCTTTCTGCTTGATTGGGCTAAAACCATGGTAGTCAGCCGTTGCTCCTCCTGTCTCCTTCTCTGTGTTCAATCTGTCAGGAAATTCTGCAGAGCTTTATCTTCAAAACATAACTAGACTCAGATCACTTCTCACCACTACCATGACTTTTACCCAGTGCCAGCCATTATCTGACATCTTGTGCCTGGATTACCACAGTAGCCTGTTCTCTGTGCTTCTGGCTTACGCCACTATAATCTGTTCTTTTCCCCCCCCAAGGTTGATATTTATTTATGTAGTATAGTTGACGTATAATATTACATAAGCTTTAGGTGTACAACATAGTGATTCACAGTTTTAAAGGTTGTATTCCACTTATAATTACTATAGATTACTGACTATTCCTATATTCCCTGTTGTACTATATATCCCTGTAGCTTATTTTAAACATAGTAGTTGTACATCTTAATCCTCTACTCTCTTCCCCTTCCCTTTCCCCACTGTTAACCACTAGTTTGTTCTTATATCTGTGAGTGTTTCCTTTCTGTTATATCCACTAGTTGTATTTTTTAGATTTCACTTAGCATAATACCCTTCAAGTCCATCCATGTTGTTGCAAATGGCAAAATTTCATTCTTTTATGGCTGAGTAGTAGCTCATTTTATTTATATATATTTTTATATGAAATATATTTTATATATATATTCCACATTTTCTTTATCCATTCATCTGTTGATGAACACTTAGGTTGCCTCTATACTGTTTTTTTAAGATTTTTTTTTGATGTGAACCATTTTTAAAGTCTTTATTGAATTTGTTACAACACTGCATTCTGTTCCATATTTTGAGTTTTTTTTGGCCACAGCCATGTGGAATCTTTGCTCCCTGACCAGGGATCAAACCCACACCCCCTGCATTGGAAGGCAAAGTCTTAACCAGTGGACCACCAGGGAAGTCCCTATGATCTGTTCTTAATACATCAGCCAGTCATCCCTTTTCCCCCAACTTTTCTAAAAGTCAGACTTCTTAAGGTATAATTTATAAACAGTAAAATTCACTCTCTTTAGACATAGAGTTCTATGAATTTTGACAACACACAGTCTTGGACCAACCATCATAGTCAAGAAATAGAACATTCCATTGCCCCCAGAAGTTCCCTTATGTCCTTTGTAATCATCCCTTCCTTCCATCCCCAGCCCCTGGCAGTTAGTCTCTTTTCTCTCCCTTTAGTTTCATGTTTTCTAGAATGTCATATAAATGGGATATATTTGTAGTGTTTTGAGTCTGCCTTGTTTCACTGAGCATAATGCATTTGAAATTCATCCATAGCGCATTGCCCAGTAGTTTGTATCTTTTTATTGCTGAGTAGTTCTCCATTGTGTAAAGGTACCACAGTTTATCCTTTCACTAGGTGATGGACATTTGGATTGTTTCCAGTTTTTGGCAATTTTGGGTAAAGCTGCTGTAAGCATTCATGTTAAGGATTTTGTGTGGATATATATTTTCATTCTCTTGCGTCATATGCTAACTTGTTTACCTTTATATCAAACTGTCAGACTGATGCTAAAGTGACTGTACCATTTTGCTATAAATTAGGCACAATAGGAGACTATCTTACTGTGGCAGTATCACTACTCTTGCACTTTAGGGACCATTATTTAGTAAAATAAGGGTTACTTGAATACAAATACTGTGACACCATGATAGTCAATCTGATAACTGAGTTGGCTAAGTGACTAATGGGAGGGTAGGTATACAGGGTGGATACGCTGAATGAAGGACTGATTCATGTCCGGGCAGGACGGAGCAGGACGTTGCGTGATTTCATTACGCTATTCAGAACATTGTGCAATTTAAAACTTATTGTTTTATTTATGCAATTTTCCATTTAATATTTTCAGTTGCAGTTGACCATGGGTAGCGAACTATGGAAAGTGAAATCGCTGATAAGGGGGTTGCTACTATATTGTGAAATGGTTTAGAGTGTGACCTCTGGATCTGGAGCCAGACTGCCTGGGTTGGCATGCCAGCTCTGCTTCCTCCTTGGGCAAATTCGTTCATCTCTTTGTGCTTCAATGTCTTCATCTCTAGAACTGATAATAATAGTACCTTTTTCAAAGGAATGTTGTGAAGATAAAATGAATTAGATGTAAACAGCTAGTACATTGTCTAAACACAGAGTGAGAACCCCCCGAGTGTTAGCTATTGCTGGTCCTGTTGCTGGTACTGTGATTATAACAGCAGTTTTATTTCGTGGTCTCATAGGCTTTTCAGATAGGACTTTGGACACTTTTTTCTTTTTGGACACTTTTTAATGAATCTCACCTTTTAAAGGTTGTTCTCATGTTTATTTATGGGAGGCCAGATAACATTTGTTTGAGTGTTTATGGTACCTGTGTGTAGAGAAGAACGGAAAGTTTTGGGGAATCTATATAGTCCAAGCTTTTAAAACACCATAATTTAATCTCTAAACAGGAGTTCAACTTGTACTAAACCAATAGTTTTCTTTGAAAATATTCTTACAAGTGGCAGAAGTCTCCAACTATAGAATACAGTCCAGCATCCTTTATAGCTACTAACCGAAAGTAGTCCTTTCTTAGTGTGACTTGAAAATTTTGACATTTATCTTATGAATGTCTCACTTTTTGTCAAGATTAATTAGAAAATTCATAAGTAAAATCACCCAGGGCTTCTCATTGTTGTTTAAGTTTCTAATAGTATGTTTGTATTGGGGTTTTTCCCCTCCTCTTGGAGTCCTGGACAGTAGTTATTTGATCTGAATCTTTTCAGAGGGGTGATAGTGGATTAATTCCAGCTGACGACCTCAGTCATTGATTCTTTGTGTATATCGCTAGGAAAAAAACAAGAATATTAAGTATTCTTGTTATTGCTAAGGAGGGAAGAGCCCTCTCCAGGCAGCCAAGAGCCTGCTTTTGGGAGATATTTAGCACAGAGTACTTTAGAGCTCTGGGCTCAAACTGTCTGGATTTGAATCCAGACTCTGTCACCTGTTGTGTTGTGAAGCTGGAGCTGGTGTACTGAATAAAGAATGTAGATTTTGACCTGATGGATGAGGGGGCACAAGCCACCCACACGAGGTCCCCAGGTAGTTTCCTCAACATCTGAACTCCCACTTCGGGGAAGTGAAACCCACAGGGTCGTTCTGATGGAAAGTGCAATTTCAGTACCCCACACAAAGGAAATAGAGTCATAAGATTTATTACTTACAGACCCAGAAGCAAGGAAACGAGGTAAGCCAGGGGAAGGGCAGTCCTCCATCCCTGGGCACATGCCAGCAGGAGATAGAGCAGGGTAGCAAGCACCTAGTACTTCTGAGGTGATTGGGGTGGAGGTTTCTAACTTAGGCCAGTTACCCTTTTACAGTAACAATGGTATATAGCAAGGGTTAACATACTGTTTCTGCATAGGGTCAGACAGTAAATGTTTTGAGCTTTGTGAGCCATACAGTCTCCGTCACAACTACAGTTGACCCCTGAACAACATGGGTTTGAACTGTGCGGGTCCACTTACAGGCAGATTTTTTTTCAGTAGTAAGTTCTATGGTATTACACAATTCGTGGTTGGTTGAATCCAGTTATAGATGAACCTCGGATACAGAGGGCCAACCATAAGCTGTCACCCCTAACCCCCATGTTGTTCAAGGGTTAACTGTTTCCAGCTCTGCCAGTGAAGCTCTGGAGCAGCCATAGATAATACCTGAATGAATGAGCTTGGCTCTGTTTATTGGAATAGCAGTAGGTCATGGTTTGTCCACTCCTGGTGTGTGGCAGCCCATAGCGTTATATAGGCTGGTGACTCCCTCCTCAAAGTAATAACAACAGTCTTTTATTGAGTAGTGTGTCGAGCTCTGTATTAAATACTTCACATTATTATCCCCCTTCTACAGGTGAAATTAACTGAAACGAATGAGGTGAATCAATTTTTTTGTTTGTTTGTTTGTTTTTGGCAGTGCTGCGTGGCATACAGGATTTTAATTTCCTGACCAGGGATCAAACCTGAGCCCTGGCAGTGAAAGCGTACAGTCCTAACCACTGGACTGCCAGGGAATTCCCTCAACTTTTTTTTTTTTTTTTACTATAGTTATTGTGTTTTGAATAATTCACTCTGCTATGAAGAAAAAAGAACAGCATGGAAAACTGTTATAGGAAGAAGCAGGCTGAAGACCAATATATCATATCACATAATCCCAGTTTTATTAAAAATGGGGCTCACTATTTCACATTTCTTTATTTGAATTATTTAAATAACACTAATTTTTTTTAAATTGTGTTTAAATCCTGGTGTACACATTAAGAAAGGACAAAGAAGTGTTTGTGATTTCTGATTTGGCTATACTTTTCATTTAATTTTAACCAGATGCTAGAAGCTTATGTTTTACAGTAAAATGTAGTATCCACGAATAGTAGAATTTTATTTCAAAGAGCCAGATTTAAAGATGAAGGTTTTCTAAAACTTTAAAAGCACCAACAACACTGCAATTATATATATATTTTAAGATTTATTTAGTCACATCACATCAGCTGAGAAGTTGTTCAGCACTAAACACTATTGCAGGTAAATATTGCTATTCTGGCTACTGATACTGCTTTTCAAATAGGAAACAGCAGCAAACTTCCATATCTTAATTCATCTGAGAAAGACAGCTAAAAAAATTTAAGCAGCTACTAACCCAGGTCATTTTTGAATTCCAAGTTCCCCAAACCCCATCCCACCCTCATTTGGAAAGCAACCCAACTTCTGCTCCTGAGCCTACAATGGTGTAATCTCTTGTAGGAAGAAATGCAGTGTCTGATTGACAGCTGCCTTGATTATACTGGGGATTTAGTCCATAGATTGTCTTTTCGTTTTATTTATGGTTTCCTTTTCTGTGCAAAAGCTTATAAGTTTGATTAGGTCCCATAGCACTTTGTTTCTCTGTTAAACATTACATTCTGCTGCCTTGTACAGTGTGTCTTTATTAGATTGTAACCTTCTTAAATGACTGTCTTACTTTTTGTATCTTAAACATGAAGATTTAATTTATTAAAATTTTATTTGATAAGATACCTATTCCATTACTATGCTTAGAATACATGCTTGTTTTTTTTCCCTTAAAGTAAGAAAAAATGTGAAAGAGAGTTATTGTGGACATTATGATAGGCAATATTTCAGATAAAAATACAAATTAAACTATTTCAACATATTCCACTGTGAAGAGAGAGATTGTGGCATTTCTTAGGCCTGGAATATAAGTCATTTTCTGCATATTGTATTTGAAGCCAGATATTTTGTAAAGCAAAAAAAAAAAAAAAAAATGTAGCTACCCTTGGTGTTTTGTGATATATTAGAATTACATGTGAGAAAATACTAGCACTTTATATAGCCAGGGCTTGTAGGTAAACTGTAAGGCAGAAGTTCTCAGAGTGTGGCCTGTGGATCACTGGGGTTTACTCTGACCCTTTCAGGGAGTCTACGAGGTCAGACTATTTTTATAATGCTAATAAAGTTATTTGTCTTTTTCAATTTGGCATTGTTTTTCTTATGGTGAAAAGCAGTGGTGAGTTAAAACTGCTGCTGTGCTGTGACATGAATCGAGGCTGTGGCACCAAAGTGAGCTAGTAATTGCTGTATTCTTCACTGCCATGTACACACTGCTTTAAGAAAGAAAAAAAAAAGCAGTTTCACTTAGGGTAAAGCAGTGAAAATTGCTTTTATTAAATCTCAACCCTTGAGCACACTGGTTTTTTTCTAATAAAACGCAAGATTTCCCCTGATTAAAAAATGGGCAGAGGACTTTCTTCTCCAAAGAAGTTATACAGATGGCCAACAGGCACATGGAAAGATGCTCAGTGTCACTAGTCATCAGGAAAATACAAATCAAAACCACAGTGAGATATCACTCACCCTTGTCAGAGTGGCTATCATCAAAAAGGCAAGAAATAAGAGTTGGTGAGGATGTAGAGAAAAAGGAACCCTTGTGTACTATCGGTGGAAATGTAAATTGATGCAGTCACTATGGAAAACAGTATGGAAGTTCCTCAAAAAATTAGAAATAGAACTATTATATGATCCAGCAGTTCTAACTTCTGAGTATTTATCCAAAGAAAACAAAAACACTAATTCAAAAAGGTGATGCACCCTAATGTTCATAGCAGCATTATTTACAATAGCCAAGACATGAAGTAACCTAAGCACCTGTCGACAGGTGAGTGGATAAAGATGTGGGGTCATGTGTATATATACATACACACACACTGTGGAATATTACTCAGCCATAAAAAAAGAATGAAATCTTGCCATTTGTGACAGCAAGGGTGGAGCTACTGGGGGTGTTTTGCATAGTAGAATGTCAGAGAAAGACGGATACTGTATTTGGAATCTAAAAAACCAACCAACCAAACAAATATAACCAAACAGAAACAGATACAGAGAACAAACTAGTGGTTACCACAGCGGAGAAAAGGGCGAAGTAGGTGAAGGGAGTTAAGATGTACAAACCAGCAGTTATAAACAAGTCAGCCATAGAGATGTCATGTACAACACAGGGAATATAGTCAGTGTTTTATAACTTTGTATGGTTTGTAATCTACAAAAAACTGAATCACTGTTGTACATTTGAAACATATAACTGTACTTCAATTTAAAAAGTATAGTATAGTAAATCAACTATAAAAAAAGTATAGTAAATCAATTAAATCAATTAAAAAGAAGAAAAAGTTCCCGTTAAGCACTTCTGCTATATAATAAAGTACCATTGGTTTTCTTTCTATAGTTTTTATTGGCTGTGTTGGGTCTTCATTGCTTCACGCGGGCTGGGCTTCCTCTAGTTGCGGCAAGCGGGGGCTGCTCTTTGTTGTGGTGCGAGGGCTTCTCATTACAGTGGCTTCTTGTTGTGGAGCATGGGCTCTGGGGGCGTGGGCTTCAGTAGTTGTGGCACTCCGACTCAGTAGTGTGGCTTGTGGGCTCTACAGCACAAGCTCAAAAGTTGTGGCGCATGGGCTTAGTTGCTCTGCGGCATGTGGGATCTTCCTGGACCAAGGCTTGAACCCGTGTTCCCTGCATTGCCCGCAGATTCTTAACCACTCGTGCAGTCATTTAAAATGCTAGCTGAACTAGCTACTTTTTTCTTGGACTACCATTTTTACTTGAAGAATGACTAGTGGACAAACTATGGAGTTATTCACACTTGGGTGTGTGGCAGTTTCTCAAAAATGAATGAAGTGAGCCTGTCACTTCAAAGGGAAAGATGGAAAAAAGTTATTTTTTCCAATGATAAAATTTGCATGAAAGTAGGAATTTTGGGAATTTTGGAAATTTTGTATCCATTATCATTAGCCTTAGGAGTGAAATTAACAAATGTGGCTTTTCAGATAGTGTAATGAAATGTGACAGCATCTGGAAGAGCTGCATAACTCAGCAGCCAGTGTCTTTCAGGTGACCAATGCATGAAGCTACAAAATCATCCATGGGAGAAAGATCCGTTCCACTGTAGCATAGTCCATGGAATTTGAATGTAATATAATTTTTTTTAATTCACTGATAATGTTTCAGATTCCACATTGCAAGTAACCTTTAAGAAAGTACCACTTGTTGAATTTTAGTGTCAAAGAAGACTGTCCTCAGTTTTCTGAAAGGTTGTTGCAGTATTCTTCCCTTTTCCAGCTATACATCTGTGTAAGGCCAGATCCCCCCCCCCCCCATAAAGTTCAACTAAAGTAACATATATAGCAGCAGATTGAATGCAGGAGCAGTTATGAGAATCTGCTGTCTTCTATTTAAGCCAGCCATTAAAGAGGCTTGCAAAAATGTAAAAGAATGCCCCTCATCTGAATTTTTTGTTTTGGAAAATAGTTATCTTTTCTTTAAAAATGTAATTTATGTACTCGTGTAATGGTTTTATTATATTTAAATAAATTAGTAAGTAAACATTTTAAGCTTTTCTCACTTTTACATTTCTAGTATCTTAAATATCAGTAGCTATAACCCACAGAAACAAAAGCTCTCAGGGTCCTTGATTTTAAGAGTGTAGATGGTCTCAAGACCAAAAAGTTTGCCAAGCTTTATTCTAGGTCAGTGTGCAGGGTTGGAATAGTAGTTGCTTGATTTGTTGGGTGGACAAGAATGCTTTCATTGTATAGCTGGAAGGCTGACACATAGAACACGTTATAGAACAGTACTCTCTGTGTCTCAGTTTGGCATGATTTTTAGCAGAATATGTGGTGTGTCTAAGCACTTGCTGGTAAAGCAGCTAGAAATAGATGCTTGACTGTAGAGCAGCTACTAAAATCAAACATGGTTCTAAAAATCTTAGGGTGTGGAATATAACCTTATATATGAGAGAACTTTCTGATAGCTCTTTGTCTATTAAGGCTTGGGGGAATGTAGTTAAAGAATTAATGGTTTTCGTTATGACCATATAAAATATTTCAACTCAACAGCTGACCTATACTAACATATCATTTGGCAATATCTTCAAGTCTGTTTTTAGTACGTTTGGCTAACATGATTTCAGTGTGTCTCAAATGCATGTCTTTAGTTTCTTTCTGCATTTCTGTAAGAATTCCTCTACTTCAGAGTGTAGAGTAATTCCTGTATTTAATATGAATCCAGAATCTCTGGAAACAGCCACCTTGATAGGAGGGCCTGAGAGATGATACGTTTTTGTTGATGCTTTGGTACAGTCTGAAGTATAGGATAGAGAGGGGCTGTAAAATAAGATTGCTGGGCTTTGATTTTAATCCATATTCTGTATTTTATAATAAATTCTTTTTGTTAAAAGGCTTTTTGTAAAACTTCCATAATGGTAGTTTGAGTTGAAAATATATGATATTTCAGATAACACTGTGAAGTAAATTATAACTTCTAATTATGTGATATTCGGTACAGTTTGGAAAGTTGTTAGAACTGTTTTAAAAGTTTTATTATGAATTATAAAATACCATGAACTATATTAGGAGTCAGCTTTAACCACATTTTCTTGGTACAGATTTATTTGAAAAATAAAATGGTCCAGTATAGAAGAAACCATTAAATGAAGCATCAGAACACTTTTTATGAAACCATGCATTTAGGTCTGCAGGAGCATGCTTACCACCAGGAAATGGAGGTGAGAACTGGTAGTGCCAGTCAGCCTCTTCCTAAGGTGTTTTGTGCATGGCCAAGGCTTCACCTTGAAAAATAGATTGTGAGGAAAGTCAGTGACTAAGTATGGATAGTCACACAGAGTAGAGCATGGCACAGAGGATCTGTGGAGGAGGAAGAGCTGGTTTAACAAAAATTCAACCCAGACTTAAGTCTAACATGATGTCTCTGGATAGTCTCCATTGATTTGAGAGTTGCAGCAAAAGAAACAGTAGTACCAGACCTTAAGACACTGAGTTTGGGAAGTTTAAACGTTTAATCTACCTTTTAGGGAATGACAATATGCTCCAGAATATGAAGGGTACAAAAAAGCCAAGTCATCCAAGTAAAACAGCAGCAAAAGAAAAGGCCCCCCCGCCCCAACAAAAAAAGTCTCCCTTCATGTTTTATAGATCAGGAATCTGAAAAATTTTTAAGTTGCTTTTTAAAATGCCTGTGGCCCTTAATCTTATGAAGAGCTGCTCAGTCTCACTTTAATTCACTTTAAAATTAATTACATCAGAAAAGTAATTAACGCAGATGAAAACCAACTGCTGGTAAGGGATAGAGCAATTTCAGTTCAGGCACCATCTCATCTGATCCTGCTGCTCTTTGAAAACACTTCATCAGTTACCTTGCTATCCTGGGTTTTCTTCCTCTTTCTCTGTTTCATTTTATTTTCTTTGCAGCTCCTCCTTCTTCCTTATCTTTAAATTTCTGAATTTTCAGGCTTTCATCCTGGGTCCTCTTCTCACCCACACGCGTGGCTTCAATTACCATGTGGAAGGTTAACGAGCTCCCGATATGTATCTTTAACTTAGAGCTGCTTTTGAACTCTAGATCCAGGTAGCCAACTGTTTCCTCAGCACATCCAAAACTTCAAGTCTGCTCCTCCTGTGTTGCCTTTTTTGCTAAATGGTACAGCCATCCACCAGCTACTTAAGCAGAACCCTGAGGATCCTCTCTTAGCTCTCATAAACAATCACCAAATCCTATTTTATTGTCTTGTATCTCTCTCACTCATCTACCTCCTAAGGAAGTCCCCCCCCCACCCTAGTTCTTAGGTAGAATATACCTATTATATGTTCTCAGGGTACCCTGTACTTGTCTTCCTCTCCTTTATAACATCTTCAACAATTATATTCACTTGCTTATGTTAACTTTCTGTTTTCATTCCCTTAGAACAAAATTTAATTTTTAAAATTCCTTTAGAAAAGACACTCGGGGACAAGACCAAGACGGTCTTGTTTTTTATTATGTCCCTGGGGGCTAGCAGGGTGCGGGGCACAGAAGCATCATTAAATATTTACTGAAGGGGGCCTTCCCTGGTGGTGCAGTCATTAAGAATCGCCTGCCAGTGCAGCGGACATGGGTTCTATCCCTGGTCCGGGAAGATCTTACATGCCGAGGAGCAACTAAGCCTGTGTGCCACAACTACTGAGCCTGTGTTCTAGAGCCCGTGAGCCATAACTGTTGAGCCCACGTGCCTAGAGCCCGTGCTCTGCTATAAGAGAAGCCACCACAATAAGCCTGCGCACTGCAACAAAGAGCAGCCCCTGCTCAGTGCAGCTAGAGGAAGCCCACGTGCAGCAACGAAGACCCAACGCGGCCAATAAATAAATACATAAATAAATAAATATTAAAAAAAAGTATTTATTGAAGGAAAAAATGGAGACATTTGTTTTAGGAAAACCCTAACATGAATGGGTAGTGTGAAGGGTGAATTCCTGAAGACAGACTTGCAAACATTGGGAATTCCCTGGTGGTTAGGGACTCCACGCTTCCTCTGCAGGGGGCCCAGGTTTGGTTCCATCCCTGATCAGGAAACTAAGATACTGTAAGCCACGCAGTGTGCCTCCCTACCCCCCAGTAAAAAAGATCTCTGATAGTCAAGCCATAGAAGGGAGCGAAGGAATTGGCAGTAGGATTGAGAGAAGTCTGGTATCTGGGTAAGTGGAAGTTGCGGGACTTGGTGACTGTTGTCACATGTGTGAAGTAAGAAGAGAGGGTGTCAAGAATGCTGAGGGAATCATGAGATCATTCCTTAAGACGGTCGGGTGTGAAGGGAAGAATAATGACTTTAGTTTTGGACCTGTTGACTTTAAAGAACCTTCTGTGGGACACACAGATGGAAAGAACCAATAGGCAGTTATAAAAATGAAACTAGAATCCAGGAGAGAGACACAGGCTTTACTTCATCACTGAGTAAAACCAGTAAAATACTACTGATAATTCAAGTGTACAGAGTTGGTAGATATTTTGGTACTTTTTAACTTGGGAGTGGAAGCACATATTGTATATCACACTGTGATGGGATTTTTTTACGTTGATAGTTAGCACCCTGTGGATGTTAACTAATAATAGTTGTGAATCTATACATTTACTCCTTTTTTTGAATTAATTACTGTATTTTATTTATTTTTGGCTGCGTTGGGCCTCCGTTGCTGCGCGCGGGCTTTCTCTAATTGCCGCAAGCAGGGGCTACTCTTCGTTGCAGTGCGTGGGCTCATTGTGGTGGCTTCTCCGGTTGTGGAGCACAGGCTCTAGGTGCATGGGCTTCAGTAGTTGTGGTGTGTGGGCTCAGTAGTTGTGACGCACGGTCTTAGTTGCTCCACGGCATGTGGGATCTTCCCGGACCGGGGCTCGAACCTGTGTCCCCTGCATCGGCAGGTGGCTTCTTAACCGCTGCGCCACCGGGGAAGTCCCTGTCCATTTACTCTTTATGTTAAACTAGCACATCTGTGTTTTAATTATGTATTTTGTTAATGCTAATTTATACCTGTTTTCCTTCTTAAAGACAAAAATAAAACTTAGTGGGGTTTATAGAACTGCATTAGACTGTAAAACTCTGTGAGGACTTGCTGCCATGTGATTAAATTTTTTTTCCTCTTATTTCTCTAGGGCCTATTCCCTGGTGGATTCCAGTCAAGTGTCTACATTTCTGATTTCCATTCTACTTATAGTCTATGGTAGTTTCAGGTAAGATGCTCTCAAAGTGGAATTGATTGCTGTTGGAGGTGGAAGAAGCATTGCTCTGAAAATGTTGGCACCAAAACTTACTGCTTCTGTGAGGAGAAACATGACTCCGACAGGAACTGAGTTGAACAGGATAATTTTGAAATTTATTCTTTGGTTTGCTTCTGTTAAAACACTTCTTGGTTTTGCTTATGCCTTTGGCATTTTAATGCAAACAAGCAAAAACTAATTACTTAAATTCTGATTCTGAGAAAAATGATTTACACAAGTACACTCGTTGAGAGAGTTAAGGAGAGTCCTTGACAGTGATTCTACAGAGTTTTAAAGGGGACATAACATTTCTCTTAATTTAAAAAAGGCATTGGCCAATGTTGAGCCATATGAAATTGCTGGTAGTCAACTTTTTTGACCTACACAAATAATTTCATATGGTTCAACCTACTTTTATGAGGATTGTGTGCCGTAGCATGTACTAAGTATTCTCTCTGCTGACCTTATTGAAGTTCCCATCCTAGCAAACAGCCATAGAAATACAAAGAAAAATCAGGAAGCTAAATACTCACTCCCTTCTTCTTTTCACTATTCTCACTTGAGAGGAAATTTGGTGGTTGTAGAACTCAAATAGTTTGGTGGCTGATACATTTAAAAGTGAAGGCTGCCTGAGAAATTGTAAATTGAGAACTTGAAAGGGAGCAGCAGTGATAAATGAAATAATCAGGCCTAAGGATTTTGAACTCTCCAGCATTATATCTTGATTTTTCTGGGTATTTGGAAAAATCGTAGACTTCCAGGCTTTATCTCAACTGAGTAGAACAAGTAAAATATTGTTGATAATTCCAGTTGGTAAGTTTTAATCATTGAGACTTCTGCTGAGAGCCCTAGGTTCATAACCACTCTTAGGAAGCATTAGTTAAGCCATAGCAACTTAGAAGCACATCAGCGTCACCCTGATATTTTGTATGTCTATCCTTTGGACAAGTTTCTGGTTTTTTCTTTTTGAGTATATAATGTGTCAACATTTCAAAAGTCTTTATAATTAAAAAAATAAAAACTTTAGACCCCTCCCACTCTAATACTCCTTTCATTAGTTCAAATGACAGTTTATTTGGTATATACTTATATACTGTGTACATTTTTATAGTTTATTTATATTCTGATTATTTTTATCTAACAAAAATATTTTCCATTATCATCCTCATACTGATTTTTAGCAATTTGATATTTCTTAGTATTACTGTCTTATTGCACTCTTTTTGGACATGTGAGCTATCAAAGAACCATCTTTTGATGTACTCTTTTTTTTTTTTTTTTAATTTTTATTGCAATATGGTTGCTT
The DNA here is from genome assembly GCF_030028045.1 of Hippopotamus amphibius kiboko. Lineage (NCBI taxonomy): Eukaryota > Metazoa > Chordata > Mammalia > Artiodactyla > Hippopotamidae > Hippopotamus > Hippopotamus amphibius. Next base: position 10,383,517 of record NC_080193.1, read on the forward strand.
TACGGTACTGTTAGCCTCCACTGCACAACAGGATGAATCAGCCACACACATACAGACATCCCCTCCCTTTACTCTCCTCCTCCTGCTTTTAATTTCTGTTCATCAGTAGTGATAGTCCCTCTTCCGTTTTCTATTTTAGTCATTTATGTCTTCTGTCTTTTTTTTTGTTAGTCTAGCTAAAGGTTTGTCAATTTTGTTGATCTTTTCAAGAAAACAACTTTTGATTTCATGATTTTTTCTTTTTTCTATTTTCGCTCTTCATAGAGTTCCATTCTGATCTTTATCTTTTCCTTCTTTTAGCTTGCTTTAAGTTTTTTTATGCTTCTTTTTCTAAGTCCTTAAGGTAGAAGCTCAAGTTATTGATTTGAAAGCTTTTTTCTTTTTTAACATAGGCATTTAAAGCTGCAAATTCCCCTCTAAACACTGCTTTAACTGCAACCCATAAATTCTGTTATGTTGTATTTTCATTTCGTTCAATTCAGAATATTTTTCCTGGTGACTTTTTCCTTGGCCTATGGGTTCTTTATAAGTGTGTTGCTTACTTTCCTAATAATTGGAATATGTCAGAATTCTCTGTTGCTTGAAAGAATTTCAACAGCCTGATTCAGTTCCGCTGTGCTCAAAGACATACTTTTTATGGCTTCAATCTTGTTAAATATTTGCGACTTATTTTATGGCCTAGCATATGATGTGTCCTGGAGAATGTTCCATGTGCAGTTGGAAAAATCAACCTTCAATGGAGGGTTGAGAGCAGGGAGTGATACTATCTGGTTTGTGTTTTAGAAAGATTGGTCTAGGTTCTGTATGGGAAATAGATTGTTAAGTAAGGCGGAAGAGTGAAATAGGGAAAGCTGGGAGACTGCTGCCCTGGTATAGGCAAAGAATGATGGCACTTTAACTAGGCTGATAGTGGTGGGGTGAGATATCCATGGATTTAGGACAGGATTGCTGGTGGAGTGAATATAGTGTGTGTGAGAGAGAAGAGTCAAGGATGACTCCAAGGTTTATGGCCTGAACAGCTGGAACCAGTGCTGGTGCCATTTTTGAGATGGAAAGGTCTGTAAGAAAAGCAGATTTTTCATGGAAGCTTGATACACAAAGCAGATACAGTTTGTTAAGAGACTGATATTGGTTCTAGTATGGCTCGTCCCACTGTTTAATTTGGGGCAAGTAACTTAACTTCTGTGAATCCGTATCTTGAAAGTTATTTCATTAGTTATGAGTATTATAACTGTAATTTATAACAATAGTGGCATAGTGTTAACTATATTCTGACTTGGAATGCACTCCTCTCTTTAAGCTTTCCAGGGTGATTTGTAAGTGTATTGTTTTAATAGTGATTAACCAAATATAGTTTTACAACAAATTTTCACATCTTTTTGTGTTTAATAAATAAACCATACGGAAATTACTGTTTTGGTAGGTCAGAATTTGTCAAATATTGTAGTTTAACTGATAGGTTCTTTTTTTTTTTTTTAAATATTTATTTATTTATTTAGACTGCACTGGGTCTTAGTTGTGTCACATGGAATCTTTAGTTTTGGCATGTAAACTCTTAGTTGTGGCATGCATGCGGGATCTAGTTCCCTGCCCCAGGATCAGTACCTGCGCCTCCTGCATTGGGAGCTCAGAGTCTTACCCAGTGGATCACTAGGGAAGTCCCTATAGATTCTTTTTACTCATTGACCTGGGATCCCATGGGGGTTTTTAGGAATACCTCTTATCAAAAATATCTCTTTGTGGTAACAGAAATGAAAATTGCAGTAGTCAATGAGGTAAAATTGGTAGCAGAGTAATTTCCTTGATTCTTGCTTTAATGTAAACAACAGATAGCTGGATGAAGAACTGACCTATTATTTGGGTGTGGATTCCTTGATGAAAATACTTACAGGGAGGTCTTCAGTAAGGCACAGCCAGTTGGTTACCCTAGGGTGCTGAGTGATGCTTCCCATTCTATCTTGCTCTCTGACTTCTACCATTTCTACCAGTTTAGATGCTTCTCAATTGTTGTGAGTGACTTCTGTTTCTTACTCTGAGGGGGTTGGGTAGAGATGTATAATTTTTATTGGCTATTATGATTTTTTTTTACTTAGACATTGACTATATTAAAGAAACCTGATGAAGAAAATAGCTAATATTTTACTGAACGTTTATGTGCCAAGTACAGTGCTAAGTGCTTTACATAAAGTCTCATTTAATCCTCAGATCAATTCAACAGTATAGGTATTGTTCTCATTTTATAAATGAGGAAACTAGGGCCCAGAAATGTTAAGTAGCTTACCCAACTAATAAGTGATGGAGCTGGGATTCAAACTCTGGCAGTACTTTACTGCTGCTGGCTATTGAGAACAGTAACAGAATTTCAATTATGAAGCAAATAAATTGATTTGGTAGTAAAGTCAGAAGGAATGAGAAGCTCTCTTAAAAACCCCTTTTTGGTGATTTTTTTTTTTTTTCTTCAGCAGTGGTTCTCAGACCTTACTGTGCATAAAAATCACCTGGGGAAGATTGTTCAGTAGGCTAAGGATGGAGGCCCAGCACCTCATTCAGGTGACCTACACCACACACTTCGATCAACTCTTTTCTAACACTAAGTTGTTGCTTCTTCATTGCTGGTAGCATTTTACGGACCCATTCACTGGTATGTTATTTACCATTTACAACTCTATTGAAGCCCTCCTGAAGTTCTCAAGAGTTTCCCTTTTTGCTAAATCAAAAAAGTTTCCCCTCGGTCTTCATCCTTGATAAGCCTTGATGGTTTACCACCAGTATTGCAGATTTCTCCTCCCTTGGCGTCCATGATTCACTTTCATGCTCCCTTCCATACAGGACATGCACAAAAAATGCTTCTTGAATTTGATTAGCTCTCTCCCTATTGCCCCTCCAAATGTCCAGCCAGATATGTTTTTATCTCCTCTGATTTGGAACCATAAAAATATATTATTTGATCATTTAAGTGATTACATTTTATTTATTTAGAGCTGTGACAACGTGGAGAAAATCATAAAATACAGAATAAAAGATTTGTGAATTGCACTGGTTAGTTCCCCCCACGCTTTCACATTTCTAAGTACCAAGGGGATACCTGCCAAATGAAACTAGATTCTAAAGCCCAGAACAAATCCTTGATTTAGGACCCCTTACGTTTGCCATCCCTTGGCTGAGCTTTGCTAGCTGGACCTCCTATATTACTTGAAGATGACACCTGTCTCTCCTTAATCTTTCCAGCTGCTCAGAAAAAAAAAAATAGCATAATTACTCATCTAATATATATGTACCCAAGCCTTTGACAAATCAACAAGAGAACATTAATGGAGGGGAAAAGGACTATTCTGATGGGCATATAGACCCAAGAATCACAATGTGAGGATGGTTTAGAATTTCTCAGGCAGCTTATTACTGTTAAGACACTTAAGTTCTGTCCCATCAGGAATCATATACAAAAAAATAACAGGTTTGAAGTAGATCTAAAAGGAAATCAAAAGGAAGATGCACTTTATAATCAATAGATAAATAGATAATATATAATTATAATATATATCTCTATATATGTGAAGTTGCTATATAAAGGAATAATGAAACTTTTATAGAGAAACTACTATGTTTTTTTAAGTCAAGCACCTACCTGTGCTTTCTCTAATGGTGAGGGTAGTTCATTTGCTTATGTTCATACGTACTGTAGGAAGACAATGTCATCAGGTTAATAAGACTGCAGAGATGATAAGAAATGCACTTTATATGATTGTGTTGCCCTTCATAACTAAATGCATATAATTGTCAAGTTAGACTAGGTTAACCAAAATAAGTCCAATTATGGTTCACAAATGTCATGATGTGTTTATTAGATAATGTAGGGAGTAGTTATGTACATTGTAATTTATGTGGACAAGTTCCTTGATATATTTAACAGTTTTATCTGTTCCTTTTTCAATGTTCCATTTATAAAAACTGCTGTAACTTTTCTAGAAACACACATTTAGCTTAAAGCCAAGTTCAACCATATAGTGTTTACCTTGACCAAGTGAATTCTCCCCTTCATTATGCTTGCTTTCAATATTGAAATGATCAAAAAACATGGTATTTTTAAAATAAAATACTAAAATAAAAAATTTCAATTTGCTTTTCTCCTTCAGTGTTCAGAATTGTATTCTGTTATCAGAATTCAAGCAGATGAACAAGTATAACTTTCAGTAAATGTGTCCTCAGCTCCATTTTGCTTCCTGCAATTGTTTATTTTTGCTCTGCCCTGTCCAGAAGGATTTCAGACCATTCATTAAGTTTTACGAGTTGTGACGAGATAAGGTAAATTAAAACAGGGCCAAAGAAAGGAAAAAGTATGGGTGGAGACAAAGTAGAGCCAAAAATAAGTCTAAAAATGCATACATACCATATTGGCCAACACCCTTACTACTGGTGGTCCACAGATACCATAGTAAGCTTTCTAGCAGCCAGCTTTCAGAAGAAAGAAAGAAATTTAGCACTTCACAGTGTCCTTGAATGAAAAGAACCCAGTTGTTCAGAGGAATTGTGATTATTCTTGGCCTTAAGATCAGACAGACCTTTATCCCAAAGACCCTCAGAGGATGCAACATTGAATTTCATAGCAGTTCATGCAACAAACAGTGAATGCTGGTATTTCATAAGAGACATTCATTGTTTGTTGAATGAATTATAGTACCTTCAGTATAAGCTGGTAGCATTTCGTGAGAATAGATTTCAACAAAAGCAATTTTGCCAAAATTGGGGAGACACAGCCAGCAGCAGAAAGTTGTGGTCTAGGTTGCTAGCTTACTGTGGTCTAATGTTACATTTTATAATATCTGGAGAAATTAATGGCTTATTAGTTCTTCAACTGATTATTCCTGAATATTGATTTCTTGATAAGTGTGGGCAGTGGTCCAGACGTGTACTCTGTGGCCGGCTGAATACAGACCTCTTTGTCTTAATATTTTTTACAGCACATTTACATTTTTGTCACAACCAAGGAACATAAAGTGGCCTAACTATAAGCCCATATTTCCCCTTGTCCTTATCAAGCAATAGAAGTTCTCATGGGCCTAGGACTTTCTCAGAAAATCCTCTATAATCCAGTCTAGTACCTAAAGATACTAATAGTTGATTTCCTAAAATTCTATTCCTTACAACTGAATTAGTTTTAGGCTGAAAAAAATTTAGAGCAAATATAACCAGATATTTACCTCATCCACAATAAAACCTCTGTAAAGCACTCAGAAAATGTTAAACTACTTCCTGATGTGTAGTGTCTGTGATAAACTACTTGTTAAATGTGCATCAGAGTGACCAAAAAATGCACACTGGAATTTATACTTACACATCAACTTAAATTTGAACAATGTTGATCAGTTGTCATTCTTTCTGACATAATTATCTGGCAGGCTCAGTTGTCGGTTATACCCCACCCATCAAGATCAAACCATATCATCTGTCTGTAAAAGGTTGCTTTTCTTACTATTTCTCTCTAATAAGGCAGGATGTGTGCAATTCATCCAAAAATAATATCAGATCAAGTCAACCCAAGGGGAAGTATTCTTAGCTTTTTTTTTTTTTTTTTTAAATGAAAAGGAGTTGTATGTATTGATGTGGAAAGATATTCTTGGCATGAATGAAAATTAACTTAGGAGATGACATTAATCCTCATTTTTTAAAAAGGCAAATATATACCAAACATTTTTTTTCTGGATTTTTTTGTACCATTCTCTATTGTTTGAGTTTTTAAATAACCATATATATTACTTTTTCAAGAAAAAAATGGAGAAGTTGGGTTGTTTTGTAAGAGGAGATGATACAGCCAAGGCAGGGTGGTATAGTAAGAACCTCGGTTTCCTTACTACAGGGATAATAATAGAGCATCTCTGTGTAGTTTGCTAGGGCTGCCATAACAAAGTACCACAGACTGGGTGACTTAAACAACAGAAGTTTGTTTTCTCACAGTTCTGGAGGCTAGAAGTCCAAGATTGAGGTGTTGGCAGAGTTGGTTTCATTCTGAAACGGCTTATAGATGACCGTCTTCATATGTAGATGGTGCCCTTCGCGTGGTCTTTTCTCTGTGTGTTCATGTGTCTAGTGTGTCTGTCTCTCTCTCTCTCAATCTCCTCTTCTTATAAGGACAGCAGTCATACTTTGATTTAGTTACTTCTATGAAGGCTCTGTCTCCAAATACAGTCATATTTTAAATTATAGTTATTCCATTAACCAAAAGAAATATTGACTGTAAAGCTCCCAGCATAGTGCCTAAGAGTATAAGCTCAATAAAGGTTAACTGTTATAAATATTTTAATCCACAGCTGTTTACTCAGAAGACCATCTCTTCTACCCGGATTCTTAGTAGTAGGCTTTTTTTTTTTTTTTGGTGGAGGATGCGGGCAGTAGTAGGCTTTTAATGTAGCTTCTATATGAGCATCAATAATTGGAAGTTTGTCTGCCTCCTACAGCTTGATAGCCATAACTATTTCCTGTTTAGTCATAGTTGGCGAAAAGACAAATGAAAATAGCAAATAATAGGCTATAATTTAGATGGCTTTTTCTGTAATGGTAAATGGTTGTTTTTGATGGAATAGCCAGAGCTCAAGTCTTTCTGTTAGTATTTAAACACTGATTTCAGTAAGTTAGACTTGCTGTTTGTTAAGCAGATAGCCAGGATACAATTTGGATGGAATGTCCAGTAATAACATTATGATGTATAAATGTCATATTGGGGGCTTCCCTGGTGGTGCAGTGGTTAAGAATCCACCTGCCAATGCAGGGAACGCAGGTTCGTGCCCTGGTCCAGGAAGATGTCACATGCTGTGGAGCAGCTAAGCCCGTGCGCCACAGCTAATGAGCCCACGCTCCACAACTATTGAAGCCCGTGCACCTAGAGCCCGTGCTCCACAGCAAGAGAAGCCACCGCAGTGAGAAGCCTGTGCGTTGCAATGAAGAGTAGCCACCGCTCACTGCAACTAGAGAAAGCCCGTATGCAGCAACAAAGACCCAACACAGCCAATTAATTAATTAATTTAAAAAATCATATTGTATATTATTGCATAGTAGTAACAATAGGGTTGTGATGGCAGGGTTGGGGGGATTGAAGGATAGTCGTCTATGAAGATGGAACAAACTATTCTAGGTTCAGCCAAGCAATTTCATATTTGCAGAGTTGGGATAAAGGCCCATAATTCACAGTAGTCCCTGGATAGCTCAGAAGGCAGGGTCTTCTACAAAGGCTTTACTTAAACAGCTTAAGTTTGCTGTCAGCTATGCAATGTGGGTAACCATTACTGGACCTCAGTCACAGAAGCCTGGGATCTGCTAAACTTAGGTCCATAGATCTTGTTTTATAAAACTGGAATGCATGTATCTTACATGTTTGAGCAAATATATGGGGCCTCACAACCTCATTTGGCCAGATTTGTGTTTTGTGTACTAGTGACCCATGGTAATGCATCCCAGTATGTACAAGAAGTTAAGTAGGGACATCAAAGATATTTTTAAATACCCAAATCAAACTTCTAGAGATGAAAACGATAATGTCTGAGATCAAAAATACATTGGATGGGATTAACAACAATTAGACATTACCAAAGAAAAGATTAGTGAACTTGAAGGCACAGCAGTAAAAGCTATGCAGAATGAATTAGAGAAGGAAAAAATGATTTTTTAAAATAAAAAGTGTCATCGAACTGTCACTGGACATCAGAGTGAACTCCAGTGGCCTAATATGGTCGCTGGAGTCCCTGAAAGGAAGGAGAAGAAAGAGAGGGACTGAAAAATGCTTGAAGAATGAATGGCCAAAATTTTTCCAAACTTGAAGAAAACTGTAACCCACAGATTCAAGAAGCTCAGTAAACCCATAGCACAAGAATCATGAAGCAAACTATACCAAGGCACATCATAGTCAAATTGCTCAAAACCAGTGATTAAAAAATGCAAAAAAGCAGCCGAGGGGTAAGGGGATGGGGGGCGGGAGGGAATCCAGTTTCTCATTGAAAACAACACAAGTGAGAAGACAGTGGAACAACAGCTTTAATGTACAGAAAGAAAAAACTGTTAACATAGAATTCTATGGCAAATGTATCTTCCAAAAATAAAGGAAAGGTAAAGATGTTTTAAGACACACACAACCTGAAAGAATTCTCCTCCAACCAACTTGCACTGCAGGTGTTCAAGGAAGTACTTCAAGCAGATTAAAAGTGGTACCATTTGGAAGTCTGGGTCTACACAAAGAAATGAAGATCATCAAAAATGGTGCCTATATGGGAACTCCCTGGCAGTCCAGTGTTTAGGACTCAGTGCTTTCACTGCAGTGGCGTGGGTTCAGTCCCTTGTCAGGGAACTAAGATCCTGCAAGCCACGTGGGGCGTTGCCAAAAAAGAAAAAAAAAAAAGAGAGAGAGAAAGAAATGGTGACTACAATGATAAATATAAAAGGATTTTTCCCCTTATTAATTAAAACTCTTTAAAAGATAATTGACTGTATAAACAAAAATAATAATATAGTATGTATGGAGTTCATAACATAATGTGTAAAAATAAAATGCATGATTATAGTAGAACAAAGGTTGAGAGAAGAATAAATGTAAACTATTGTCAGGTTTTAATACTGTATATGAAGTACTGCCATATAACTTGAAGGTAGACTGTTGATTAAAGATGTATACCATGAACTTTACAACAGCCACTAAAATAAAAGAACAAAGAGTTATAGCTGTTAAGACGACAAAGGAAATAAAACAGAATCATAAAAAAAATACCGTATTAATCCAAAAGAAGGCAGGTAAAGGGGAGCAACAACAAAAAAGATAGGACAAACACGATCGTCTCAGACCAAATCATAACAATAATCATGTTAAATGAAATTGGCCTAAAAACTCCAATTAGAAGACAGCAGTTATCAGATTGAATTAAAAAGCAAAATCCAATTACATGATGCTTACAAAAAGCACACTATAGATATAAAGCCAGAAAAAACTTAAAGTAAAAGGTTGGGAAAAGATATCCCTTATACTCATCAAAAGAAAGCTGGAGTGGCTATACTGATGTCAGACAAAGCAACTTTCAGAGCAAGGAATATTATCACAGACCAGAAACCTTATTTCATAGTGATAAAAGGGTCAGTTAAGCAACAAGACATAATATTAATGTTTGTGCATTTAATAGGAGATTTTTCAAAATATGTGAAGCAAAAACTGATATAACTTCAAGGAAAAATAAATCCACAAGTGTAGCTGAAGATTTTTAGTACCTCTATGAATAATCGATAGAACAGAGTAGTCAGAAAGTCAGTAAAGATAACAGTGGCTTAAACAGTATTCTCAACCAGCTTGACCTGATTGACATCTGTAGAACACTCCATTCAACAATGGAATACACATTCTTCTCAAGTGCATGTGGAACATTTACCAAGATAGAATGTATTCTGGGACATTAGAAAAACAGTCTCAATAAATGGATTCAAGGCATATAAAGTATGATCTCTGATCTCTGTTAGTCAGCTGGGGGCTGCCATAACAAAATGCCACAGACTGGGTGCCTTAAACAACAGAAATTTGGTTTCTCACACTTCTGGAGGCTGGAAATCCAAGATCAGGGTGCCAGCAGGGTTGGGTTCTGGTGAGCAGTCTGTTCCTGGCTTGCAGGTGGCCCCCTTCTTACTCACATACGTGTTCTTTGGTGTGTGCACACTTCAGGAGAGAGCGAGAGAGCGCGCACGCAAACTGTGCTTTCTCTTCTTAGAAGGATACCAATCCCATCGTGAGAGCCTCACCCTCAGGACCTCAGCAGAATTACCTCCCAGAGGCCTCGTCACCAAATACCATCCATCACTTTGAGGGTTAGGGCTTCAACAAGTGAACTTTGTGGGGGACACATACATTCAGTTCCTAACAAATCATGATTGAATTGAACAGAAAGAGCTCTGGAAAATCCCCCGATGTTTGGAAACAAAAATAACACGCTTCCATGTATCAAACAAGAGATCGAGAAGGAAATTGGAAAATCTTTTGCATTAAAAGAAAGTGAAAACACAACACACCAAATTTATGGAATGCTGCAAAAGCAATACTTAGGAAACTGTAGCTCCAAATGCCTGTATTAGAATAGAGAAAAAAGTATCAATGATCTAAGGTTTTAGTTTTCTTAATAAACTAGGGGGGAAAAGGAGCAAATTAAACCCAATTCAGTAGACGAAAGGAAAGAATAAAGATCAGAGCCAAAGTAAATCAAATAGATTTTCTCTGCTGGAGAAGAGTCAGTGAGACTAAAGGCTGATTTTTTTTAAAGAATCAATAAAATTGGTAATTCTCTAGCCAGACTAATCTGGGGAAAAAAAGAGAATACATAAACCTAATATCAGGGATAAGAGATGTAACAGTATTACTAGAGCCTACAGATATTAGAAGGATAATAAGGGACTACTATAAACAACTTTATGCCAATACATTTGATGACTTAGATGAAATGAACAAATTTTTTGAATGGCACAATCTACCAAAGCTCACGCAAGAAAAAATAGGTAACCTGAATAGCCTTATACTTATTAAAGGAATTGAAAATTGCCAGACTTTTCCAAAGTGACTGCACCAGTTTACATTCTCACCAGCAGTTTGTGATGGTTCCAGTTTTCAGGCCTTGCTAACACTAGGTTATTATCTGACTTTTTGGTTACAGCCATCCTCATGGGTATGAAGTGGTACCTCATTGTGGTTTTGATTTGTATTTCCCTGATGACTAGTGTTGTTAAGAACTTTTCATATACTCGTTGGCCATTCGCTTATCTTTTTTGGAGAAATATTTATTCAGAGTCTGCCCACATTTTAATTGGGTTGTCTTTTTATTATTGAATTGGAGGAGTTCTTTCTATATTCTAAATGTAAGGGCCTTATCCGAGACATAATAGCATGTATTTTCTCCCATCCTTTGGGGTTGTGTTTTCATTTTCCCGAAAGTATTCTTTGCAGCACACAAGGTTTTAATTTTGACAAAGCCCAATTTATCAATTTTTCACTTGTGTTTTTGGTGTCATATGTAAGAATCCACTGCCAAATCCAAGGTCACAAAGATTTTGTCCAAAGTTTTATAGTTTTAGCTCACAAATTATTTAAATTAATTCAAGTGAAATAAAATGTAGAGTTCAGGTCCTCAGTTGTGCTTCCACATTTCAAGTGTTCATGTGGCCAACGTCTACCAAATAGGTCAGTGCAGGTACAGAACATTTCCACCATCACAGGAAGTTCTTTTGGACACACACTTTATAGGAACACAGTAGTAGAAAATGAGGTAAGGACTTGAACAGTTCACAAAACAGAAAGAGATGGGCAAGCTCAGGTACATAAAATTTTCTGATAGTTCAAGAATTCTAAATAAGGAGAGAAATAGCATTTTTAGTCCCCCAGATTGACTGTGTCTACTTCCTTCAGGTCTTGACTCAGAAATCACATCAGTGAGGCCTTCTCTTGCCCACCTTGTTTAAAATTTCAAATCTACCCTCTCCATTTCCTGCATTTTCTCCTTAGCTCTTCCCATTAACATACCATATATTTAACTTACTTTTCTTGTTTATTGTCATTCTCCCCTCCTCTTTGAATGTAAAAATCCACGAGAGTCTGTTTTATTCACCATTTATTGTCTCTCTAGTACCTAGAACATTCCCAGATATAGCAGAAGCTCAAATACATGTTGTTGAATGAGAGCTGGCAAGGTGTAGAGAAACAAGTGCTCTCGTACGCTGCTTTCAGAGAGTAAATTGGTCCACTCTTTTTGGAAGCAGTTGTATGGTATGTAAAAGTCTTAAAATTGTGCTTGCCTTTTGACCCAATACTTCTCCTTCTAGGTGTTTAGCATAAGAAAGTAATTAAAGATGTGCTCAGAGTTATGGCTGGAATATTCAGCTTTTATCTGCAGTCAGGAAAACTCTTGAATTGACATTGGAAGGAATGTAGATTGTTTTTTTAAATGTGGCATCGAGAACTGTTTTGCAGAGTTGTTCAAAAGAGATCTTCCTTTCTTTCCTAATGCTCTAGCATTTAAAAATATGTCTCAGGGAATACGGGGATATGTGTATAAAAACAGATGATTGAACCTGGTGTACCCCCAAAAAATAAAAAATAAAAATAAATAAATAAAAATATGTCTCATTAGTGACTTTTCTGGTCTATTTCTTAAGCAAAACTAAAACTTACCTATACAATTTTTCCCCACAGGTCCCTTAATATGGACTTTGAAAATCAAGATAAGGAGAAAGACAATAACAGTTCTTCTGGGTCTTTCAATGGCAGCAGCACCAATAATAGTAAGGCATTTTATGACAATTAACTTTCTACATGTAGTTGTCTTAATTTGATTCTGTAACCCCAGTAGATAATTAATTTATTGGGTTCAAGGATTCTGTTTGGTATAATAATAAAATTGAATCTGTATGGTGTAATTTGTTAAAGTCTTTATGTTCTGAATCTGAACTACAGATTTCTTGTGCACTGCTTTTTTTTTTTTAAGGGATATAAAACTATTGACCACTGTTCACCAGTATTTACAATAAAGTAAACAATATACAGTTGAATAACATTCTGATCACTACAGAGTTATTGTTTTTCCTGGCTTCTGCTGAACCAGTAACCCAAAATACTGAGAAGACTGAGCGTACATGTAAGAAATGGTTTGGGGTGAAGGTTGAAAAAAACATGCAGATCAAGTTTAGATTAGAAAAGTTTATTTACTCATTTATTCCTGCAGATCCTATGTTGTCAACATCTCTAACCATCTGATTAGATTTCCATGAACAAGTCTGAGACATTACATGTAACACAGCCTTTCAGCAAATATAGTACAGAGATTTCAACTTCTTGTAAAAGAATGGTTTGCCAAAAGGAACTTTTAAACGTCCGTTTAACTAAGTCTTGCTTGGCTAATTAAAACATGCCAGAATTTTTCTAGTTTTTTCATTTGGGTGGGGAGGTTGTTGACAGTGATAAAGTTTTCCTTTCAGGGGTTTTGCATGTAAAAGTCCATTTATATGACTGTAAACATGGATGCAGATTCTGATAGGACTGCTGTAAAAAATTATCCAATTTAAATTGTTTACATTAATTTGTCTACTTAATTACAAAATTATTTAATTTGAAAGGTTGAGACTTAAATTTTCAATTTAAGTTGAAGTGATTTCTTATACTGCTCAAAATGATGGAATCCCAGAAACATGGGCTTTATTCATGGTTGTGAGAGGCTGTTTTTGTTTTGGTAAATGTATTTAAACAACAACAACAAAAAACCCCAAACCATTTACATATATATTTTATGTATACACATACAAAAAACCCAGAATGGTCCTTAGGCATATTATGACTTAAATGCAAATTCTGAATTCTGATTGAGTAATGACTATGGAGATTTCCTCCAACATTTAGAAAAGCTGTTCTCTAATGCAGAGGAAATAACATACCATGGTCTCAAATGTTCTTTTCTGCTAAAGAAAGTAACTACAGAAAGCTTTTATTTGTTCTAAGTAACCAGTGCTACAGATGCAAAAACAAAACCAAAACCCAACAACTTCCCCAATACTACTTCAAAAGAACATATCAAGCTTGATTTTCATTAAAATGTAGTTATTTCTTCACATTAATAAATCAAAAAGCAAGACACAGATTTTATACATATATATAAATATATATATGAAAAGCAGTATAAACAATTACTGAGCTTCATCTTCTGGACAAGAATGCCAAGTTAGTCTCTCTTCATAAAAAACAATTACAGTTTGAGGACACTTCATATTTGCCTCTTTTGCCAGCACCAAGTCCGCCTCATCTGAATCCTTCCATTTCATGAGAAACATTAATTCTCCACTGCTGTCTGTGGCACCAATGATTCGTTCTGGATCAAGACCTCTGGCAGAACCTCTTGGTTTATCAGCAGCATCTCTTTTCTTCTTTGATTTGCTATCATCAGGTTCACTGTCAGATAAAGATTTCTTTTTGTTCCATCTTTTTCTTTATCAGCTTTTTGAAAATTAAGAAATGCTTCAATTAACTCTGGACAATCTAAATGTTCTTCAGGTTCCCAAGTGTTGTCTGCATCTGTAAATCCCTTCCACTTCAGGAAATACTCCACCTTCCCATTCACTACACGTTGGTCCGGTACTTTTTCTACTACAAATTCTTCAGGTTCTGCCTCTTTGACTTTTTTACTCTTTCCATTCTGTTTCTTTCCCATTTTTTGCAATGTAGTTTTATTGGAGGCCACTTTTTATTGCAGACTTGAAGAGCTATTACGTTTGTGGCGTGGCGCCTGGTGGTCCCCCGAGGGGAGAGAGAGGGAAGGGGGGGGGGGGCAGTGAGGGCCGTGGCCAAAGGCTCCTCTCTTGTGCACTGCTTTTAATTCATGCCTAAAAGCTTGCTACCAAGATTCTTTATTTTCTTAAAGACAAGCAGGATAGATGGGTATCTGCCTGCTTATAACTTCATTTAAATCCTTTGGTGAAGTTGATAATTTTGTAGGTGTTGATCATAAATTCATTTAGTGACTCTTAAAGATAGCTACTTGAAGTACTTGTAAAACTGTTGTATCTCTTCTGATACTTAAGATTTTAAAGAATATTTGCTTTGAAAAAACAGAAGTGTGCTATATGGCAGGTGTTCAGCAGCATTATTCATAATAGCCAAAAAGTAGAAGCAACTCAAAGATCAATAAATTAGTTAATGGATAAACAAAATATGGTACGTCCATACAATGGAATGCTATTCAGCATTAAAAAGAGTGAATTACTGAAATATGCTCTAACATAGATGAACCTCAAAACACTGTTAAGTAAAAAAAGCCAGATAGCAAAACTACATATTGCATGAGTCCATTTATATGACATTTCCGAAAAGGCAAATATATAGAAAAAGTAGATTAGTGATTGCCTAAGGCAAGGGATGGGAAGGAGAATTAACAGTAAACTGGCATGAGGGATCTTCTTGAGGTGATAAAGATATTCTGAAACTAGATTATAGTGATGGTTTTGGTAAGCTTATTTTTTAAAAAGTATTGAATTACACACTTAAAATGTGTAGATTTTATGGTATGTAAATTGTACTGGAAAACTGTTAATGCTTACTATAGAAAGAGGACTGAATTGGAAGTAAGGAGACTTAATTTGATAATATTGAGAGATTGATATCGGGTATCTACCATGTACTTGGCATTTATTAGCTATTTTGAAAGATGCAAAAGTACAAGAGCTGGTACTCAAGCTGTCACATAGGCAGTGTGGCCAAAATACTTTCCAAGGTGTTAATACAGTGCTAAGACAGAGTAAATACCACTTTCCACTCTGCACCTGGAGCAGGTACTTTTTCTCATGGACCATAGCCTCAGAATCCTTCTGAACAAGCATCTACTATCAGTAGATCAGAGTAAACACCAGAGATGAAGTCATTTTGACATCCATGTACAAAGAGAATAAAGGGAAAGGCAAGCCAAAATGAGCAACAGTGGGTCAAGTCAGTAAGGGACTCTCCTGGAGAAAGTGAATTTGACATGAAACAGTGAACTTGAATTGCTGGAGGAGAAGCTCCTCCAGGTGAGAAGAGCACATAATATAGGCACAGAGGAGGAGAATACGCATGACTTGTAGGACAAATCAAAGTCACCACCTAAGAGGAAGGAAAGACTGGAGATCTAATATAAAGTTGAATAGAATATTGACGGAGGATCTTAGACATTAAGTTGAAAAGAGATTGCTTAATGTCTATTTCATTTTCTCTAGTTATTGAATATCCCATCAACTAAATTATACTTGCCCAGTTTTCATCTAGTTAAATGTGTTTCATTGTCCCTAGCAAAGTGAAGTGCATATGATAAAGTAAGTAGAATCATTTTAGTATAATGAGCCTTTTCTTAAACTGATGACACACACACACACACACAAAACTTATGACACAGATTAAGTAAGTAAAATACCGTACTGGTACCTTACCAGGAACCTGGTACAACCCAGTGTCAGTATCCAATTTTCGGGTTAAATTATTACATAGCAGCTTACCTTCTATCAGTAGTTTAAACCAAATCACCTCATACACTTGAAACTTCTTTAAATTCCTGTGTTATAATAGCATATATACAAATGATATACTTAAAACAGATTACGAATCTGTTGTGCATTGCATCACAGAAACCTAAAAGAAATCAATAGTATGTATCTAAGTACCGTTTTTATCCTCAAATAAATAAATGGTTAGGTCAGTCCATGCAAAGGAAGGAATTTACCTGGTAACATCAGTTTTGTATTTCTCGTTGTTGAACAGAATCTAAAGTAGTAGGTGGTTGTTTAATGGTTATTTCCTTAAAAATACCTCCTGTGTTGTGCTAAAATTACCCTCAACAAATGTATTTCTTTAGTGCCTAATCTGGGCCATGGCTACCAAAGAGGATAAGCACAGACCAGGACAGAATGCAGTCCACTTCCACATAATCAGGAAAAACATGACAGAAACAGCCATTGCAGAGAAGGCCAGTACTTGATTATAGAATATGATATCATTCCAGTTTTGAAGGGGTGGCGTGGAAAATGGGATGCAGTCATCAAAAGTCAAAGGATAATAGCCCGAAAAATGAACAGAAACGTGAGATGGTGTAGGTACTGGGGAGATTGAAATTCAGCTGAATTGGTCAACAATGTATTGGGTTGGCCAAAAGTTCATTCGGGTTTTTCCGTAAAATGTTACAGGAAACCCTGAACAAACTTTTGCCAACCCAATAGAAGGGGAGTTCTAAGAAAAGGACGATATGATTTTAGTGTTAAGATTTGGCAAGTGTTACGGACTAATTAACGAAGGAGAAAGAGTAGAAGTTTTTTTAAAAGTTGCAGTTGCCTACTCCCAAAATAAGAATCAAGGAATTGGTGAAAAAGACATGAAAATGAGCGATCTACAGCTGCATAGAACAGTGTGGATGTTTCTCACGATGTTGAGCCAAAGAAGCCAGACGTGAAAAAGTACATACGACATAATTCGGTGTATATAAGTTATTCAGAAAACAGGCAAAACAAATATTAGCATTTTAGGATGCATACTTGGGTAGAAAACATAAAGTAAAACAAATAAAAAGTGCTGTAAAAGCCAGGATACAATAGTAGTTCCCTTTGGGGGAAAGAGAAAGAGCAGTGATTGGGAGGAGCACAACAAAGACTCTGGCCTTGGCAGGGTTCTGTTTCTTGACCTGGATGATACTAGCCATGTGATGATTCACTGAACTCTACATTTTTGTTTCATGTACTTTTCTGTATGTGTGTTAATGTTTTACAGTAAAAAGGGTTAGAAAGTGGGGAGGAGGGAGTTCCCTCCAGGTCCTCTCTAATCTTCCATAACCTTGTTCTAACTCCTGTCTTATCCCTAAATCTGCCCCAGGAAACCTATGTAGAGAAGTTCCCCTTCTGGTACACCAGTCCTTCATCTAATTAGCATTAAGTGGGTTTAAAAAAAAAAAAAAAAAAAGCGCCCCGGCCCCCCTCAATAATCTGATACCTTGAAGTTCTTTACTAGGCTTCCCCTGTAATTTATTTGAATTGTGATGATTGATGGAGATGTACAGTTGGAATTCTCTTCATTAATAGAGAAACACATCCTAATCTCCCCACCTAGACTGCAGACCTGATAAGCTCTGAAAATGAGTTGGGGGGAAAAAAAATATATATATATATCTCCCTTGCTTCTCTCCTGGAGGTGCAAAATCAGTAACTTTCATAACAATTATCAATACTATATTGGTATATTGCTCCACATCTCTTTCATGACCAGACATATATTTAGTCTGCAGCCTTGTTCACTAGATACAAAAAGAATGTCTCTGTACATAATTTTTAATTCTGTCATCCTGCCTATTTCTTACGTTGATTTTGCCTTTAAAGATAATGCAGCTGCAGTTGAGTAAGCCCGTCCAAATACAGCTGCTCTGTTTTGCTTTGCTCTGTTTGTTTTGTCACTGGATTTTTGGCTAAAATTTCTAATTAATTCGCTCATTCCCTTTCAGGACCATTATTTCCAGACCTGTAGAAAGTGCAGTATTAAAGCTGTGTACCTTATTTTTAGTAGCATATTGTCAGCAACTAAAGGTGCTTGCCCTGTGACGTTGCTATTTGATAAACTCTCTTGGGCATCCTTCCATAAAACTGATGGAAACAATGTCTTAATACCTACTGGTTCAGAATCTTTTTTTAAAAAAATATTTATTTGGCTGCATCAGGTCTTAGTTCTGGCACACTGGATCTTCATTGCGGCATGCAAGATCAGTAGTTGCAGCACACAGGCTCTCTAGTTGTGGCACACAAGCTCAGTAGTTGCCCCACAGCATGTGGGATCTTAGTTCCCTGACCAGGGATCAGACCTGTGTCCCCTTTATTGGAAGGTGAATTCTTAATTGCTGGACCACCAGGGAAGTCCCTAAAATCTGTGCTTTCAAAAAATACAGATCTTCACATTCTCTCTAATATTCTAGAAGGTTGCTTTGTATTCTGTTTCTCATTTTAATTGCAGACTGAACTTCTAAAATTTAGATTGATTATAAACAAATTCTTCCCATGTACCTGACTTAGTAAACACTCTTTATTCTAGCCAGTCATTTGATTTTTTCTGCTCATATTTTAAACCAGTATGATTAATCTGTAGACTATGTGATGCTTTGTTGTGCAGAAGGAGAGGTGTGTGGGTGTGTGTTTTAAGAGTTATAGTTTTTTTAAAGATTTGTTTCTTATATAACAAATAATCATTTATTTGAGAAACGGTTATTTTCTGTTGTGAAAGTCACCTGAAATCTAGTTTCCTCAAGTAGTTCTTTGAACTACTGTAGGGCATTCAAATAAAAAAACTATTTAGGTGAAATTTAGTTAGAGATTTCATAGAGTTTTGCCTTATAAATGCCCATAAGACACTTTAAGATACGTTCGCCACCCCCCCAAACAAAACAAAACAAAACAATCCATGGGCCAAGATGAATGGGTTTGGCTGCAGTTCAAGTCAGACTTCTGCAGATCATTTCTGTTTGTCTTGACACATAGCTCAGTCTTATGAAATTGAATTGCCCTGTTCCTTAGTGAATTATTTGATTCATTTACATAGCCAATAAGAAGCAATTTTGTTTTGTAGAAATATTTAATATGCATTTCACAAAAATCCCTAAATAGCTTTCTTGAGGACATGTAAATTTAAATACCGAAGAGCAGTTTTTATATGTTGGTTGATTATTTCACCCTTTGTGTCTAGTTATGTTCATCTTGGTTGCATAATATTTTTTTATAGCCCTAATTTAATGAAGAGAGGCTTTTACTTCTGTTCTTTATAGTAGGTTGTGTGAAACAACTACTTTGGTTCCTTTCATGAACTGTATAATATTTCAGCAGGGTTAATTTGGAAGTAGATAGCACGTAAGATAAAATTGGTAATTTTTTCTTTTCATTCAGTGGTTACCAGATTTTACCATGTATTCCTTCCCTACGAAATCATCTGTTAATGTTTCTTAACCCTGGATGCAAAATGAAATCTTGTGGGGAGTTTTTACTGGACCTACTGCCCCCAGAGATTTCAGTTGAGTTGGATCTGGGGTTGGACTTGGGCACTGTGATTTTTTAAAAGCTCTCCAGGTGATTCTCTTGAGCAGCCAAGACTTGAGAACCACTGTGCTAAACCCTGCTCTATCCCAAGAGCTTCTGTTTCCCCCATTAATCTATTTATTCCTTAAAATGTTCCCACAAAATAATTTTGTTGATTTAATGTTTCCAGATATATCTTGGTCCCCTCCCCATCCCCTGCTTAGCAACAGTGGAGAAGAATGAACATGAGTACATTAAATCCACAGATGACGAGAAATTATTTTAGTCAGGGGGTTTAAGCCTCCTCTTTTACCAAACCTATATATACAGGACCACAGATGTACTCAAACTGACTAATATAATTTTTAGTTATAATTGGCTTATAATTTTTACTACCTCTTAATGTTCTTGTTTGTCGTTTGTTTGTTTTGGTACCCTGTCATCCAGATGGTTAGCACCAGGAGGTAGTGATTCAGTTCAGCGAGTATTTCTTGAGCACTTACTATAATGAAGGCTCTATGAGGACAGCAAGGAGCTCATAGTCTCATTGGGAAGGAAAAAATCTGAAGGCCTAGATAATGTATATTTTATATACTAATCCCTAGAACTGTCTGTATTTGAATGAGTTAATGTATTTAAAGTACATGGGTACAGTGTCTGTTACGTAAATGGTTGATGTGTCCGTTTTTCTCTTTCAGGTATCCAAACTATTGACTCTACCCAGGCCCTGTTCCTTCCAATTGGAGCATCTGTCTCTCTCCTAGTAATGTTCTTCTTCTTTGACTCAGTTCAAGTAGTTTTTACAATATGTACAGCAGGTAAGTGAGTTCCTCTATCTAGTCTTGACAAAAGCTAAAAGGAAAATTTTTAAACCTTTTTTAAAATCATCATTCAAAAATTAAGATTTATGCAGCACACCATGCAAGTTTTTCTTCACAAGTCTGGCTTTTTCTCCCCCCACCCCTCCTTGAACCATTTGATACCTGTATCATCAGTTCAGACCTGCCAACCCAGTCTGAATGAAAGGCTCAGGGTTGAAAACTCATGAGCTTTGTGGCACCAGAGCAGAATTGCTTTGGCTGTGGCTCCTTGTCTGCTAGGTTAACAGAAGGTCCAGTTTGGCAGAGAAGTCACTGGCAACCCTTACCCATGTTTCTGCAGATAGAAACACTTGATAGCTAATCACAGTAATTTGACCGTTAGCTATCTGATCAGTTTTCAAGCTGAGCGATGATGGACATCTATAAAACATCAAGATGCTAGACTTGTTAGATCATACCCTGGCC
Source organism: Hippopotamus amphibius kiboko (assembly GCF_030028045.1). Classification (NCBI taxonomy): domain Eukaryota; kingdom Metazoa; phylum Chordata; class Mammalia; order Artiodactyla; family Hippopotamidae; genus Hippopotamus; species Hippopotamus amphibius. The sequence continues at coordinate 10,404,357 of NC_080193.1, forward strand.
TGCCGTTTATCATTTCTTGTTGAGATAGACAAGAAAGAGAGAATCTACCAATGCTACCCCTACTTCACATCAGGTGATTTTTTTTTTTTAAGAGGTTATCTGTGTGGTGCTAAGGAAAGGTACTTTTCTTCTCTAGTTAATTGATATTGTATGCGCTTGTCGAGCGAAGTATTCTGGGCAATGATTGTTTCCATAAGTCATGTCATTTTTTTATGATTAGTAAAATAATAAACAACCAAAAAATTAACCATATGTTATCTTTCTCTAGTTCTTGCAACGATAGCTTTTGCTTTTCTTCTTCTCCCGATGTGCCAGTATTTAACAAGACCCTGTTCGCCTCAGAACAAGTAAGGACTTGGGATTTTCCTCTGAATTGTAAACTTTTATATGTATGTTTTTCTCTCATACTTGATAGCAGTATTCGGAGTCTAAATTTCTGGTATTGACTGAAGCACGCAAATACCAGAAGACTGGAAAGTGAGATGTTTGGTCTTTTAAAACTGGAAGATAGTACTTCTTTTTGCACCTTTTCATAGCAGAGGAAATATAACAAATCTTAGGAAGTCAGAGTCACTGTTATACTCTCGGTTGCTTAGATTATTGAAAGACGAGCAGTTTTCTTTTGAAGCAACGTTTTCATTCCTTTACTAGTTAATGGAATATGAAAATAGTGCTTGACTCAAACATTCTTTGCCTTTAGCCTTTGATGACCTAGAATATATACTAGCTACTTAGATTTAATCCCAGTGTTCACCCTGTAACTCCTGAAGCCATCGCTCCATGGAAACAAAATGCTGTGCTAATGGAGATGCTGTATGCACTTCTATAGAAATCAGTCACTTGGGGCGGCTGGTTTTCCCAGGAGTTGGTGATAACCACGTAGATGTGCCATCTTAACTTTATTCATCTTTGCTTAATGGATTGAATTGTTGACTTTCTTCATTTTGTTTTCCTCATAAGAATTAGATTTTCCCCTACATGTAGGTTTTCCAGAGATGTTATCACTTTAAACTTCTCAATTCCCATGTTGATAATTTGGGATAAAAAGTATACCAGCTAATAATGGATGCAAAAGTATAACTTCTCTGAACTTTCTGTAGTTTCTTCCAAAGAGATTTGGGTATGTTGGATCTCTGGGTATCTAGGTATTGCCTACTCTTTTAATGTGGCCATCACAGATTCTGATCATGGAGAACCAAAGAAAAGTTTGGTTGTTTGAATATAATTTATTATCCATTAGTCCAGTAAATGTTGTGTGTTTTCCAGGATTTCCTTTGGTTGCTGTGGGCGTTTCACCGCTGCTGAGTTACTGTCATTCTCTCTGTCTGTCATGCTGGTCCTCATTTGGGTTCTCACTGGCCATTGGCTTCTCATGGACGGTAGGTAACTACTATGTGACGAGTTGAAATTTTAATATCATTTATGGTTATTAAATTTGTCCTCTCTCCCTCGACTTTCTGTTTTAGTAATGTTACCTCTGATTACCATGAAAATTTGCAGAGTTGTGCAGCCAACACTACAATCAGTTTTTGAGCATTTTCACACCCACCCTCCAAAACCCAAACCCATTAGCAGTCACCTCCCCCTTCCCCCACCCCAGTCCTGGGCGTCCACTAATTCTACTTTCTGTCTCTGTGAATTTGCCTCTGTGGACATTTCACATAAATGAAGTCATATATGACCTTTGGTGTCTTCCCTTCTTTCACTTAGCATAGTATTTTCAAGGTTCATCCATGTTGTAACTTGTATCAGTACTCCATTCCTTTTTATGGCCAAGTACTGTTTAATTGTATAGGCGCATCAGTTTTATTTATCCATTCATCAGTTGTTTCCATTGTTTTGGCTGTTGTGAATAATGCTGCTGTGAAAACTGGAATACAAATTTTTGTGTAGACTGTAGTTAATGTAAATGGGATTATACTGTAATACAGTATCTATACTGTAATACAGTATCCGTACTGTATATAAATATGTGTGGAATATATAATAATGTGTATCTTATATGATATAGAGTTCTTTTGTGTAATGGTATAAATACGTCTGTATCATTTTATAAAGGTAATAATAGCTGACGTTTATTGAATGCTTTTAAGACCCTGTAACTTATTTTTAATTTTTAAAAATAAGGTCTCCACCTTATTTTTCCTTCAGTCCTTCCTTCTCTCATTTTCATAGTTCGCTTTACTGATCTCATGAAATTTTATCTAACTGCTCTACCCCACAAAGTCTGTTTGCCTTTTCCTTTCTTTTGGTGTTTCAGAAGGGAAGGAAGTTGAAACACAGAAGTCAGTTTCACACTGTCTGTAACGCTACCTAAAGAGTTTTTTTAAGGGAGGAAATTGGAAAGCAGAGATTGTGGGCATGGATCACACTTGTTCCTGTTACCCATTCCAGGCAGCCGCGAGGCTCATCCAGACCTGGGAACAGAACTCTTTGGAGGTAGTGCCAGGTCTGAGGTGCTCCTCTCTCATTTCCAGGCACTGTGTCCCTGCAGTGCTGAGGATGGCTCAGCTGCAGCGGAGCTGTCACCTAGTGTTGTCTCAGCACAGAGCAGGGTGTGAGGTGGTAACACTGTTCTGTGCTGAGTGTGGTGGTGGCTGTACAGATCTGTGCATGTGTTAAAACTGTCAATTTTCAGTTTGGTAATTTTAAAATGTGAAACATGCACTTATAATTTTATAAATGTGTAATTTGTTGGTATATATTTGGTCATAGTTGGTTTTTTGAGTGCCTGCCATAGACCAAATATTGAAACTCAAAAGCAGCTCCTCAAGGTTGCAGATCAAGTTACCCTTTAGACTTACATACAGACCTTTAAATGACTCAGAACAGAAAGGCAGAGTCAGAATCACCAAGGCCCAGTCCGTGCAGTAATACCCCTTTGCCGATCTCTGACGGGCTTGGTGTCTTGGTTTAGCACCGTATATTGCCTGATAAAAAATGTTTACCGTGATCGTTTGCTTCAGTACTTGAGTACCCACTGTGCATATCTGCATCCTGAAGTGCAGCGTTTAGAATTTTTAGGTGGTTATCAGAACTGCTACATTTCCCAGATTGAGTGTCTGTGCTTTCAGTATTCTGGTGGATTGGTGTTTGGTAACGTAAGCGCTTCTGAAGGTTGATGAAGAAGAGATTACATCCAGAGTCACAGCAGGCACTCGCCCAGATTATAGCAGAGGGGCTAGTGTCTGTTTGTATCCGTATCAGGTGTTAAGAATAATAATGTGGCCATTATGTGCATTTGACTTTTCCTGAGATTAACCAGTTTCTGCTAAGGGATGATTGTTAACCAGAAGCAGTTTTGAAATTGAGCATGTAGGTGATTGTGAGAGACTTTGATAGAACCTAGCCTCTCTTTAAAATATGTATTGATACTATAGAAAATTAAGGAGTATTGGTCATGTTAATGATTGGAGTAAATAATAGTCCAGATCAGCCTCACAGCTGCTTTTATGATTATATCCCTTTAATCTCATCTAGTCCAGTGCTTCCTGATGAGGAAGCAGACAGTACAGACAGTCCTCCTCTACTACTTCTGAACAAAAACTAGAAATACTGGTTAGTTGGTTAAAAGCTAAGCCAGATTATTTTGGTCTGTATAAATTGGCAGTGTGGATGACTGTTAGCTACATAGGAAGAGAAACTGTTTTATGATGATGTCCTTAAATGACAGAGCGCACTCCCATAAATGATACACCTAACTCCACCTACACAGATGAGAGATGAGATGAGATGAGGTGAGGAAAGCTCCAGTTGCTACTGTTTTAACTAGAGCATTAGAAGCCATAATCACCAAGTAGGGACTGATTAGTCTTCATCCTGGCAAAGTCCATATGGTGATAGTGATACTTAAACTACCTTGAAGCCTCTAGCCCACCAGGTAGTCTGAGGTTCTCTATAATCCCACTCCTGACTTTCAGTGGCTCTGCTTTCGTGGAACTCTTTAGTCCTGTGTCCAGACACACAGAATACCATTTACAGGTTTTACTGAGGATTTTAAGTTTAATAAGCTGCTGATGCAATTTTTATCAGATTAGATACCTCTAAAAACAGCAAGCAGTGTGTTCTGTATACTCTTCTCTCCTCTCCCTGAGCATTACACAGAACAGGAAAATACCAAAGTAGTGTGTCACTAAAAAATAAAAAGTTGACATAAGGGAAGATGACATTCTTTTCAAGACAAATTGATTTACACAACCATCTGAAACTCAATTTTGAGAGCAAGTCAGCAGAATTTCCTTCACTGTACTGCTGCAGACAGGGGTGGGGAGAGGCTTATTAGACTCACTAAAGGAGGTGTGGGAGGGGCAGCTGTCCACACGCTGTACTGCAGGGGCCATCTCACCACAGGATTCTTTTCCTTTAGACTGTGGAGTCAGTGAAAAATGGCCATAAAGGGTAAACTTTATTTTACCAGTGACCAAGATCAAAAACAAATTTCCATTGTGAAATTCAGCCAATAGTTGAAATTTTTTGAGTGTTCAGGGAGGCTCCCCAAACCCTTACTGGCCCTAACTTGTAAACTTTTGTATCATTTTCTTTCATTTTTGCTACTTTCCAATATCTGCTTGTCCAAGGATCTCTTACTGGTTTACACTGGTTAAACTGCCCTAGTGACCAAGCTTACAGTTTTCCGTTAAAAAAGGGCGTGGGGGGGGGGAGAACCTTTGAGTTTTTAGCTGTTTCTCAGATTACTGTTTGATGTGTGTTTGACTTGTTTTCTGCTATTACAGAAAAAATAGCTTTCTAGCCACGCAGCTATAACATTCTGAAATATGTTCTTCTCTGACACGGAAATTGTCTTTCCAGACTTCTCTGCAGAATCAGAAATCATTTTGTAGGTAGCAATAATGTGATTGTGGAGTTTTTTTAAATGAGCGTTTTCTAATTAAAGCTTGTTCTTTGAAGTTAATTTACAGTGAAAACAGAATGATAAATGTGGTTATTTTAAAGGGTGAGGCATGAAGTATGTTTTCAGAGTTCTACCTAGAAGCATTAATATTAAGAAGGTCCTTTAGAGTTTTCTTAAACTAAATCTATAGCTTTTTTAATCTACTCAGTTTCATCTTACAAATTAATCTTTTAATTTGGGAAGACTTGAAAGAATTTGACTCGTACATGGTGTGGTATGTTTGCAAAAGCTGATGAATGAAGAAAAAGAGAAGCAACTGGATGACTAGTTGAGAGTATGTTTCTGGGGTATGACACTGCTGGTGGCCCAGTTCCATTGGGTGTGGGAGTGCTCCTCATTCAACATGCTTGTATTAAGAACCTTCTCTGAAGTAGTCAGTTGGAATGCATGCTGCCTCTTCAAACATAGCACTGGGAGTATGGTGGGGAGACTTGGTTGGCATGATTGGAAAGAGGTTATCACTCAGCTTAGACAGAGAGAAGTAGGTGGAGGAATAGGGACAAAAAAAGAAGCTTGAGGCCAAGCCCATGTGGCACAGCGCCATCCTGTGAGAGTTACGCCTTTACAGTCAGACTTGACCCATCACAGAGTGGGGGACCTCATGATGTGAACTGATTTTTTTTTTTGGGGGGGGGGTACACCAGGTTCAGTCATCTGTTTTTATACACATATCCCCGTATTCCCTCCCTTCCTTGACCCCCCCCCCGAGTCCCCCTGAACTGATTTTTGACAATGGCAGTGAAGAGTAAGTGCAGGAGAGAGAGAGAAAATGAGAAAGGATACACACATCACACTAGGAAGTGTGGGGAATCCTGAGCGAGGTGTGCAGCAGCAGTGAAGAGCACCCCAGAATGGTTGCAGCCTGAGTGTGCATGATGAAGGTTTTGATCAGTTGAGAAGGATCCCAGTTTCTTGTTTGGAAGATTAGAGATAGAATGACATTGTGTGGAGTCATAGAAAATCCTGTCATAGAGCACTTCTGTCTTGTTGTGTTTAGTTTAGCCCCAGGTGGGGAGGACGAGCATAAGATGCATGGCTGGAACAGTGTCCTTAAGTAAGTGAAGAGGACAGGGTCTAGGGTGTGCATTGGCTTTAAAGGAGCAAGAGCGATGCATCCGAAGTAATGGGGTTGGCGGGGGAGGAGATGAGAGCTGGGAGGGCTTGGCTTAGAGCTTTATCTTTCAGAACAGTCCCCTGGGTCTTAGAGCGTTGAGCACCATCTATAGCTTGAGAAAAGGGATTTCCCCAAATACCAGCAGGTCGGAATGGGCTAAGGGTGGGCACTTTGCACTAGTAGGGTATAAACATCTTAGATGGAAGCGTAGGGCTGCCTGCTTCTTTGAGAGACTTACAAACTGTTCGGTTTATGAGCTGAACGGCTTGTGGAGAGCGGCCGAGCCTGTGCGCAACACTGACTGCTGTCCCCTCCCCAGCTCTGGCCATGGGTCTCTGTGTTGCCATGATCGCCTTCGTCCGCCTGCCCAGCCTCAAGGTGTCCTGCCTGCTTCTCTCAGGGCTTTTAATCTACGATGTCTTTTGGGTAAGTGTCCTTTTCCCCAAAGTTGCTGCTCTCCTTTGGGTTCAGTTGGAAAATTCACTTCTGAAAATTGTTACCTCTAACTCTGCAAAGTCTGCTGGCTAGAGTACCTGCTCACTAAGGCCACTCCTTCGGGCCTGTACTGTTCCTTTTAAAAGGTGAGCAGGCAGCTGTCCGTGCCTGTGTCTGTCGAAACTTCTTACAGTAGAGAGCATGTGTGTGGCTCTCAGGGTAGAAGATGGAGCAGGCTGGCAAGGTTCTCTGCCCTGGAACACTGGCAGCTCTGCTGTAAGGGGGCAGCTCTCTGGCTGCTCTCCGGGTATGGAGAGGAGAAATCTGCACGTACACACAGGAGCAAAGATTTTCTTTCTTCTCAAAGTGTGCAGTCTAAAAAGCTTGCTGATGCAGTACTGAGACTCCGCTCTTAAGCGCAAAGAGGGCTGGGGCTGAGAACAGGGTGCTTCCAGCTCCCTCTGGTACAGGTGACTCTCCTCTTGGCAGGTGTTTTTTTCTGCATACATCTTTAATAGCAATGTCATGGTGAAGGTGGCCACGCAGCCGGCTGACAATCCCCTTGACGTTCTATCCCGGAAGCTCCACTTGGGGCCCAGTGTTGGGCGCGATGTTCCTCGCCTGTCTCTGCCTGGAAAACTGGTCTTCCCCAGGTAGGACTGGCGTGTCGGCCTCATCTTGTGATGGTGAGGACACCGCCCTCCTCTCTTCCCCAGCCTGTCTGTCTTTGTCATCAGCATTCTGATGCTGGACTGGAAAAGGGTTGTGCGTCATCTCCATTTTCCACATGAGGACAAGAATACTGACTTAACTTGCAAAGATTGATCATTAAGTGATACAGGTGCTTTTTAATATTGAATAATGTTATCAAACAACCATATGTTACTGCTGTTACCATGGTTTAAAGTTGGCTAGAGGGAATTAATTGGAGAATCTGGATCTTTTTTTTTACTTCTAAGACATTTGTAAAAATATCTTAATGCTAAAATTATACAGTTCCTGGAACTATAATCTTGGAAAAATTAATGTGCTGCTTTAATCTCCCATGTCTGGTAGTAGTAGGTGCTATTTGAAGTCTTAGCAGTGAATGTGTGACACGTAGTGAGCAGCTTGACATTTGTAGAGGCACAGTGCTTAAGCAGATGGCTTCAGCAGTCACTTATGCGGTGCCCTCCCGAAGCGCCGAGGGGCAGGGCTGAAGACCTCTATTGCCAGTACTCTTTTGGCTTTTAATCTGTAAACTCTTAAAAACTAATCTTGTTAAGCCAGTGGAGGTGGCCACCTACCATTCAAATTAGTTCTTTGACTACTTAGAAAGTGAACAGACCTTGCGCAGGAGGAGAAATGGGGTTGTAGAGGGCAGCACTCCTGACGTGTGACACTATGTTCCAGCTCCACTGGCAGTCACTTCTCTATGTTGGGCATTGGAGACATCGTGATGCCTGGTCTCCTGTTGTGCTTTGTCCTTCGTTATGACAACTACAAAAAGCAAGCCAATGGTGACTCCTGCGGTGCCTCTGGATCCGCCAATATCTCTGGACGCATGCAGAAGGTTTCCTACTTTCACTGCACCCTCATTGGATACTTCGTAGGTAAGAGTACCAGAGAGACTGCATGTGGTCCCCTCTCTGGCTGTCCTCCAAGCCATGGAATTAAATCAGGTCTTCTGGCTGCAGATGCTAGATGGAAGGAGAGCAGTGACTCTGGTTGCTATTGTAAACAACCACAAAGGAAGGAAAAAAAAAAAAACTACTGACCCATGAGATGAAAGATGCTTTCTGCGTTGGCCAACAGCCTCGTTCCCTATCCAGTAGTATGTTTGAAGAACAGTGTAAGAAAAGTGTGGTCAGGCCTCAAAGTTGAGAACACCTACCACACAATGATTGTGGAGCAGTTTGTGTGCGTAATTAAATCTTCAACTTGAGTTTAATAAACACCATGTTTATTTCCTACTTCATCAGATACTTCCCTTCATCTGCTCTAACATTTCCATCACCTCTGACCTCGGACTCTCCCTTGGCTAGTTTTTCTCTAGCCAGCTCCATTTCGGGCAGACAGGAAGAGATGGTTGTAATTGGGCTAGTAACCTGTCTGCACTCCAACAGCTACGACAGTGAGTGGAAAGGAGCACCTTTCTTGCCTCTGTGCCTCCTACTGAAGGAGCACTTCGCAGTTCCATGGCGCTTTCATAGGCCTGGGTTGATTTCTACTCCACTAGCTCTGAGTGGGGCAGGGCAGCTGGTGTTATCCCCATTAGACAGATGAGGAGGCCGAGGCTCAGAGATGTGAAAGGCCTTAGCCAAGGTTACACAGCTGTCATAAGCAGCAGAGTTGGAACTTGGAGGCAGAAGACCTGGGTTCAAGTCTGTCATCATATACCACAGGAGACAGAGGGAGACCAGGCACACTCAGGGCTGAAGTGAGGCCTGGAAGCAGAGACGTGGGCATGGAGTGGGACTTGGGCCACTCACGGGTCCTTGGAATTCTAGGTTTTTAAAAGCTGTGCTGCTCCCTGTTTCTTTACCTGCTCAAGCTGGGCATTTCACTCTCTACCATTGGATGGAATGTGTCACATTAGAGCTATATAATCTCAGGACTGTGCCAAGAAGCAGCCAGGTAACGGAGGCTCTCCTGTCTTGGGGCTGCCCCTGGGAGTTACTCACAAATGTTTCTCCCTCCCCACAGGTCTGCTCACTGCTACTGTGGCATCTCGAATTCACCGAGCAGCCCAGCCTGCCCTTCTTTATTTGGTGCCATTTACCTTATTGCCACTCCTCACGATGGCCTATTTAAAGGTGAGAGAGGCAGTTATAAACCAGTGAAAGCAATAACATGGCATTGACCCTGGACTTGGGTATGTATTCTCCTTGCTGGAGGTGGTTCTGCTTAAGACCCTAGGCTCTGGATCTTTTTGTTTTTGTTGTTTGTTTTGGGGGGATTTTGTTTGTTTGCCTGCCTGTTTTTGCTAACCTAGCATAAGCAACCTCTTCCAGATTCTTACAGCCACTGGCCAAAAATACTAATGAGTAGACCCTATTACCACCTGGTCATGGATTAATTAACTGAAATCCCTAAAGCCCCACTGCAGAGACTTCTGTTTCTCTTAAAAGAAGCACCCTATTGCCACCTAATAGCTCTTTTAATACTCTGCATTAAAGTTTGGAAATAATTAAGAAATGCATTGTAAAAACTAAGGGCATTATCTGATTTACAAGATTTATATTATATTATTTATATATCCACATTTTACAGATGAGGAAACAGGCACAGAGGTTAATTATCTTGCCTAGATCATCTGAATCATAAATGATAAAACTGCCACCAGGACAGAGTTGGTAAAAGCCCTTCCCCGCTCAAGGGGCCTAAGAGCCCTTCTAGTGAATTCTTCAAAGAATGATGGGTTACTTTCCAATGAGTGAAATTTGAATGTTCATTGATTCTCCACAGAAGAAATCTGATCTGAGATCAAGAGTCAGAAAGGACTTGTAGATATGTGTGCCTCAAGTTTAAATCTGTGACTTAGTGAAGTTCTTTCTTTCCCAGGGTGACCTACGGCGGATGTGGTCTGAGCCATTCCACTCCAAGTCCAGCAGCTCCCGATTCCTGGAAGTATGATGGATCATGGAGAGCGACCAGAATGGCCTCTTAGTCCTTTTCTGTCAATGCGTGGTTTTGTTTCCTCTTAGAGCTGGCCTGGTACTCGGAGATGTCCCTGTCTAAGGACTGCCGTGTGACCGGATTTTGCATTTGCAGGAGCGAGGTTCCTTCTCTTCCTGCCCGGGGGAGAGGCGGAGCCCTCCTAAGTGACAGGCCTCCCCAGCGCCTCCCTCCCCCGTTCTTATGGGTCTGCACCAGACTGTTAACCTTTGGGGGACGGAGATGTGGCTGTTCAAACTGACAACGGCAAGGAGTCGTTCTATATACCTTTGAACACTAAAAGGAGGAAAAACATTAGCAAACTGGTTTCTTCAGTGAACCCTCAAGAACTTTGGGACCAGTTTCCTATGGGGGACTCGGTTGCAGAGAGCTGAGACAGAAGCTCTGCGGCCGTTATATTCTTCTTTCCTTTTTTTTGGATTTATTAAATATTTTCTGTGGTGTGAAGTGACTTATTAAATCCACAGACATTGAGTGACTTCTTACAACATACACTTAAGAATTTGTTGTAATGAGTTCATGTCCACCCAGATGTTGTGCTGGCAGTGAACGAGGGCACGGTTTTATACATACATACACACACATGCACATAGATATATATGAATAAACAAAAATTAAAACCTGCTAAGGTCATGCTGTGTAGCAGACAGGGGCTTGCTGTAATTTTTAGCATGTAGAGCAGTTCACGCTGGCTTCCTTGTGTATGGATAAGCTGCTGTCTTTCCCTCCACAGCTGAACGTGCAGTTAAAAACCAGTATAGTATTTGTACTGATATACTCATGGACTTTAGGGGATGCTCATTTGGTTTTGATCAGTGTAGCAAATTAGGGATGAAAAGTTAAAACTTTTGGCCCTTTCTTCATTTTTACAGGCTTCTCCCTTGCAGGGTTTTTGGTGGTTTCTTCTTGAACCAATGCATGTATTATAGCAGCAGGTGTCTTTGTGCTTTCTGATCATAGTAATGTACTACTTGTAAATACATTTTTCTATTTTCTATTTTTTTGTATTTTTTTTTTGTTTTTTTTTTGGGCATTTTGTTTCATTGGTGTGCTGTATTTTCCATGCCCTCACTCCTTTAAGAAAAAAAAAAGGAAAAAAGCAACACAATCCTGTCCTTGCTGTTGTATTATAGTCTTGGTTTACCTGTGGTGACAACTGGGTATTGGGGACAAATGTCAAACGCCCTTGGAGACGGGCCCTACATTCCAGGAATTATGGTGAGAGCGAGCTGCTGTGACCCTTAGAACTCGCCATGTGCCATGGCCTTGGCTGGAGAGCCAGCGTCCCGGCAGTGAGTAGTGTGAGTGGTGTCCACAGCCCGCTGTTTGGAGGCAGAGAGAAGCCTGGGATTGGCCTGCACACCTGAGAGCAGGGGTTGGAGAAGGGCTCACGTGTCCTGGGCTCTTCCTTAAGCTGGTGACCTGTGTATAAACTGGGGTGCCATGGGCCCCGTGGCTGGAGGTCGTGGTGGGTGGCGCTCACAGGCGGTGCACGTGGCGGTCAGGACGGTGCGCTTCTCCGTCATGTCTTCAGATCCTGCTGAAGGCTCTGTTTTTTGTTGTTTTGTTGGTGGTTTTTGTTTTTTGTTTTTTTAAATAAATGATTCTTTTCTAGCCTTTGTTACCTCATCTTCACTTTTGCTTGTTGGTACCAAACGGAGCTCCTGTCACCTCCTACCTGCTCTGCCTGTTCAGGAGACTGACAGGAAGCCTCTGTCTGTCTCCAGACGGGGTCCCCTGCAGCTCTGGTTCATGCTGTAGACGTCAGAGGATGGAGGCTTCTGCTGTCCACAGAACTCAAAACAGCCTCTGGATTTAGTGAAGCCCAGAAGTATACACCTCGTGTGCTCCCTGCTGAGCAGCTGTACTTCTTTCTTAGCCCTCAAGGATGCTAATGGCTGATTAAACAGGAGCAGAGCAGGAGGTGGGGGGAATCTTCCAGAATGACTCTGATTAAGGGAAAGTGCCAATAATAGTTAAAAAAAATAATATTCTGGCAGTTTGTTGTTTTAATTTTTTTTAACTTTTCATTACAAAACTAAATTCCAGACAGAAGGAATGGAAATTTTTGTCGTCGCTTCTGTGCAGGTCTGGGTGAGGAGAATACCCAGACAGGACTCCTGAGTGTAATTTGGATTCCAGTTGTAGTCTTCAGAGCCCTTAGAACTTTGGCAGAGTAACCACCAATGTTCCTTTTGTTTTAAATTAAACACAGGAGACATGCTAGAATGTGCCCCGTTCTGGAGGTATCCTGCTCTTCTGATGGGGAAAGGTTTGGGGCAGGGGGGTGCAGTTACAGCACACGCTCTCATTTTCTCCTTATAGCCTCCCTATCTCACCTGCTTGGTATACTTTATGTCCTGGTCATATTTTTCCTGGTTTCTCAGATACTCTGAGTTCTGGGGTTTTCTGTATAAGAAGTCTCTTGCATTAGGCATGTTGACAAAGTTCCAGCATGGATCCCCTTCCTCCCTCCCTCCCTCCCTGGTCTGGGGATCTTCTCCCCGCAAAGTCTGCATGTTGGAACTCTCACTTATTCATAGTAACTTTCTTCCCTCTCATTTGAGCTAATGGAGATGTGGCAGCAAAGTTTATCCAAAGCCCAGCACGTTCCATTACTATTATTACCACTTATGCCTTTTCTGAGTGAGACAGCTACCCAGCTCCCTGTGTAGGAACAGTTCAAACTGGGACTGGGGGGAGTGGGGGACATGGTCGGTTACTATCTGAATTGCCTCTGTAGCATGCCAGCACAGGCCTTGGTTGAGCAGGTAAGTTATGTTACCCACAAGAAGAACAAAAGGACAAGTTCTGTGTAAGGATGGAGGGAAGGGAGTTCTGTTTTGCCAATAAAGTGTTAAAAATAGAATCTGCCGCGTCTGCGTAGCAGCTCTCGTTACTGCCGACCAGATCCATTGTTGTATGTAGACATTTGTGTTTTGTAAAGCCTAACATTTATGTCAGAGCCTCGGAATGTAGCAGTTTTGTACATATGTGAATGTCAACTATGCAATTCTCCTTCTCCACAGAGGCAGGTCAGTGAGCACAGGCTCAGAAGGAAACCAGCCCATTGTGCCTCTGGCCTTCCAGTGCATACTGGCCTAGACAACCTCCTTCCTTCACTCAATTCCATTTCTTTGGCAATTTCCATCAATGAAGTCACTTCGAGAACAAGGGCTCCTAACATAGGTGTCGGCCTTGCTATGGTGAAGAGCTGCAGATCTAGTAATAAAACTCGGGCCCTCCCCTCTTCTCGGAGGGATAAGCCAGGTAAGAGGCTTTTGTTTTTGTTTCATTTTTTTAATCCAGAAATTATTTCTATTCCTATGCAATTTACAGCCTGCTTTCTACTTGCAAGGCTCTTAACTTCTTCAGGTTCGGAATCCAGCTTCTCGTGTGGAGCCTCTCCCGGGACAGAACTTTTCCTACTCCTCCTTCTGATTGTGTCAAGCCATAGTTTGTTTCCTCCCCACCCTTGTCCTTTGGAATTCAAAGCCCTTTGCCATCCATTTGAGGTAATTCAGTCATGTTTCACCTTAAGCTGTCTTAGTCACTGGGTGCTCTTTGAGCAGAACCAAACGTCCTGATCCCTGCCCTCATGGTCTAATACAGGCCATGCTTCAACTTGCTTGACGTGTGGGGAAAGGGGGGTGGCGGGCATCCCCCCACGAGGTTACTCAGCAGCGCGGCACAGAACTGCAGCCACAGCTTTCCGAGCCCGGCTCTGGGCCCAGCTGTGAATGGCAAAGGCAGGGCTGGCAATACTGTTTCACAGCACTGGGTGTGCCCTGCCAAGAGAAGGTTGAAAGCAGGGCTATAAGTGCTCCTGTTTCCCGGACCATTAGTGCATGTGAAGCCCGGTGCTCCTGGTGGACGCAGGCCAGCACTGGGCCAAACGTGTCCCTGCCAGCTGAAAGCAGCGCCAGGCACGGTTCGGAATTCTCACTACTTAGAGCCGGCGGTCAGCAGGCACTTTATCTCAGTGTCCTACGGGCCGTTGTGGAAATTATAACTTCACGAGGTGCTCTTTAGCTGTGTAGAGCTCTCTTAGGTATTTGAGTTATTGCAGCTTCACTTGGAAGACTCAGGCTTAGTTGCGCTTCCTTTCATTTGGATTCTGCCTAGTCAGTTTCTTAAGTTCCAAAAAGTCTGTCCCCTGTTGGGTAGAACCTGTAAAACCTGCCACTGGTTTGCAGGCAGACAGAAGCTCTGAGGGGTCCTGAAATAGGGGATCCCCTGGGCTTCCTCTAGCACCCACTGAGTGCTGGGATTCTCGCTAGACCCCAGGAAGACAGAGGAGTGGGAAGCCTGTTAGGGAGAGGAAACATGGCTTGAGACTGAGAGTCGGGAGGTCTGCCAGGCAGTGGGCAGCAGACTTCTGCCTTGTGAGGAATGAGACAGGAAGTGGGTGTCCAGAGCACAAAGGCAGAGGGCAGCAAGGTGGTCCCTGCCAGCATTCCAGCCTCGGGATTCTGGGGGCCAGTCCTCTGCCTTGCCACAGACTTGCTCCAGGCAGGTTACACATGGGCTTTCTCACAAGAGTTCACTCAGCCTACCGGGCCTTCCCGGGTGTGGCAAGCTCGTGCACCTAACTTCTAGGAGCTGAAGTTTTTCCATTGGCGATAGTGGATTTCTTCACACTTTTGGTCAGTGTTGTGGCTTGATTGTTTTAGGTTTTTTCCCCTGGGTATATAGCAGCTGTGCCCAGCTGTGCAGGCTTACTGGGGAGGGCAGAAACCTGGCTTCAAAGAGGAGATTGAGGACTCGATAGCACAGGGAGGAGCAGCCCTGGCCCCTGAGATGCTGAAGCGTTCTGCAGATGAGTCATGGTCTTGCCAGCTGGACCATGGTGGAAACAGTGCTGCCTCCCCAGCGCTGTCAGCAGGTTGGGCCAGGGGCCCCGGCCCTGCCCAGAGGTGTGTGAGTGGAGAAACACTGTTACCCATCCCCACCCCACCCCCCCACTGCCCCAGCGCATTCAACAGCCACCAGTGTGTTTGGGGCCTGCGCCATTGCACATCACCTACTGGGTCTCCCTGCCTCCATCTGGCTTTCACCGTGGCCTTCACCAAACTGTTTTGCCAACAGATCTTTCCGTAAGAGCTGGTCTGGGCTGGTGGGGTGGGAAGAAAAGACAGAACTTGGTGACACATTGTATGTAGAGGGTGGGGACTAGAATATGCCTCTGGCTTCTGACCTGAACAATGAACTGCCAAAACTGAGATAAGGAAAAGAGAGGGAGTCCTGTTCTAGCCAGTAGAGTAACTAATGCTGAAAAACTGGGATAAAAGCATAGAAGTGGTATTTTAAGCCTTGGAGAATATAGAGGTTGTTCTCTACAGCAAGAGGTAGGAGAATCACCCCCACAAGGTTCTGTGCGTCAAGGCACCTGCCAGCACACATCCCTCACAGCCACACGGGACCTTGCCTTAGTGACAGAGCCTTAGTTTCTCAATCTGGAATGGGAATAAAGGTGCCTCATTTAACATATTAAATGAGTATTGGGTACTGTTCAGGTTTATTGAGTTTTTGTGTACTCCACAATTTGCCAGTCTTCATGGAGTTAAAACAATTAAAATCATTAGATTTAAACAGATACACACACTTTCGTTATTCAGATGACCGCAGCTTCTGTAATACTTTCAGTTCATCACTGAGGAAACTGGTTATCCTTCCATTCTTGAGGGGTGAAGGCTGTTCAGTCCTAGTCTAGGCTTTCAAAACCGAGTGGCTGCTGGGTAGATAATAGGGTCTCTACCATAAGGCTAGGGCAGTCCAGGGTCTTGACATCTTCCTGGACACACTAAAGGACCTGGTGCAAGGAGGGGGTGACAAGTGAGCCTGAGTAGAGCTGCCCCACGTCTGCGTTTCCTGGGATGTCTGGGCTGTCCCTCCGCTGCCACAGCTCCTCTGGGGAAGGGCCTGGCCAGTCACCCTGGTCAGGTTTTAGGAGTGGCCTTTAGGGCCTTCCTTGAGGCCATTCCTTAGAGGTCAGCTTAGGCCTTAATCGTTTTGCAGCCCAGTCTGAGCATAACTGTCACAACAGAAGCATGAAGTGTCCTCACTGCAGAACACAGAGGGGTCATGTAGCGGGTCCTGGACGTGTTGCAGGAACGCAGCTGGGACAGCTTCTGCCTAACAGATCCTTAACATTTTGGCTGCTTAAAGCCAAGAGAATCAACCTCTAACCAGATTGTGCACACAAAACAGTGTTGAACTTTCTTTGGTCCAGTGTTGACATTTTCTTCTTGTTTATTTATTTGGCTCTGCTGGGTCTTCGTTGTGGCATGCAGGTTCTAGTTCCCTGACCAGGGATCGAACCCGGGCCCCCTGCACTGGGAGTACAGAGCCTTAGCCACGGGGCCACCAGGGAAGTCCCGACATTTTTATTTTTCTATATTTTTTATTTTCTTTTTCATAATAAATGCTACCTATGCCCTCTTTTACTTTATTGTACTTTACAGCCCTGCTGCTTGTTTTGAGGGAAAAGGTAACTGCTCTACTGTAAAGCTACCCAGTGGGCCTGTATTCTCAAGTCTTAAGGCTTGTATTGAACACCCTTGGAACAAAGGACTCAGTGGGCCAAACTCCCAGCCTGTTTTCAAATAAAGAGCAGTGTCTTTCAGAGCCTCTTGGCTCAAGTCAGTCCACAAGATAGGAGAGGAACAGGAGCCAGACTAGGTAGAGGTTGAAGTCTACTCTTCTTTTTAAATTTTTCTTGGAGTATGGTTGCTTTACAATGTTGTGTTACTTTCTGCTGTATAGCAAAGTGAATCAGTTTTACATACGTATATCCACTTGTTTTTAGATTTCCTTCCCATTTAAGTCACCACAGAGCATTGAGTAGTTTCCTGAGCTATACAGTAGGTTCTCATTAGTTATCTATTTTATATATAGTAGTGTATATATATCAATCCCAATCTCCCAGTTCATCTCATGTCCCCCTTCCTCCCTTAGTGTCTGTTAAGTTTTTCTACAGTCTGACTCTGTTTCTACTTTGCAGATGAGTTCATCTGTACCATTTTTCTTGATTGTGCATATAAGCAGAATTATACAATATTTGTCTTCTCTTTCTGACTTCACTCTATGACAATCTCTAGGTCCATCCATGTTACTGCAAATGGCATTATTTCATTCTTTTTTATGTCTGAGTAATATTCCATTTATATAGGTGCCATGTCTTTCTCCGTTCCTCCATCGATGGGCATGTAGGCTGCTCACACGCACTGGCTGTTGTAGATAGCGCTGCCGTGGGCATCCAGGTGCACGCATCCTTTCTAATTGCGGTTTTCCCCGGAGTTGTGTCTAGGAGTGGGATTGTTGTGACATATGGTAACTATTTTTAGTTTTTTATGGAACCTCCATACTGTTCTCCACACCCTATCCAGCATTTATTGTTTGTAGATTTTTTAATGATGGCCACTCTTACTGGTGTGAGGTGATACCTCCTTGTGGTTTTGATTTCCATTTTGCTAATAATTAGTGACATTGAGCCATCTTTTCATGTGTTTATTGGCCCATCTGTATGTCTCCTCTGGAGAAATGTCTGTTTAGGTCTTCTGCCCATTTTTTTATTGAGTTGTTTTTTTGATATTGAGTTGCATGAGCTGTTTGTATATGTCAGAGATTAAATCCCTTGTCAGTTGCTTCGTTTGCAAATATTTTCTCCCATCCTGAGGCTTGTCTTTTCATTGATGGTTTCCTTTGCTGTGCAAGAGCTTTTAAGTTTAATTAGGCCCCATTTTTTGTTGTTGTTATTTTCATTACTCTAGGCAGTAGATTGACAGATCTTGCTATGATTTATGTCAGAGTGTTCTGCCTATATTTTCCTCTAAGAGTTTTATAGTATCCAGCCTTTCATTTAGGTCTTTAATCCAGTTTGAGTTTATTTTTGTGTATGGTGTTAGGGAGTGTTCTCATTTCATTCTTTTACATGTAGATGTCCAGTTTTCCCAGCACCACTTATTGAAGAGACTGTCTTTTCTCCTGAAGTCTACTCTTGAAAGACTTTAGCAAAGCACTTGGAAGGTTCTCTGGGTCAAGGTGGGGAAATTGGGACATCAAAGTATCATTGATGAAGTAGATGAATAACTAGTTGAATAACCCTGTTATCCCGAAGGCCCTCACCTTTGTCCTCAGCCCCACCCTACCCAACATCTCTCTTGATAGTTTGGCTGAGGACACAGCTGCCAGGCTTAGCAAATTTGAGGAGAATGTGAAACAAGGAGAAGGAACATAACCACGATCCACAGAGAGCCCTGAGGCCTCGGGCAGGGTCTCAAGCCAGACGTGGGCAAGTTTGATGGAGAGAGCCACACACTGGACGTCAGTGACGGCCTGCAGGAGTCCCCTGAGGTGCTACTACTCTCATCAGTTTTACAGAGAAACTCACCAAGCCCCCGAGGTCACCACCTGGTAAGTGGCAGAATAAGCTCTAAACACAGAATTACCGATAGCCCCCATCCTCAGAAAATACAGGTAAGTCATTAAACACTGTGCTGGCTCAGTGGTCTGCGCCTCGCTCCAAAACATTTTCAGTCCAGCCACTGCCCATGGGAAGCAAGGACTGTTACAGTCATCTCTGCCCTGGTCTTCCCACATCTAATATATATATTCCACACTGTGGGCCAGAATGGTGGTCATTCATCTCAGACTTGTAGTCAAATCTCCGGACACAATAGAGGCAGGGCAGATTTTATTATCCATGTTATAGACTGAGAGTTTCAAGGGCAGCTAATTTGCCCGAGGTCTTCCTTCCCCCAGAGCCTGGGTTCATGATCAGAAGGTAGTTACACCTGCATCTTTGGCTTAAAGAAAAGCAGGGAAGGACTGTGTGAATAACTTCCTAATGGAAATGGGAGGGCCACTGACCCTATTAGGAGGCAGGGAAGAGCTGGAGTTTGGTTGCCTGAGCCTCAGGGGACCCAGCTGCTGCCCACAGGGGCGTGCAGACCTCCCAGTCACGCTGGAGCAACATGGACTATTACTCACTGAGATAGGGCACTGCCTCACACAGGGACCAGGATGCACACCTCCTAGAAAGCCACAGCCAGACTTCAGTGTTGAAATGATGAGTCCCGCACTGCTGTCATTCAAACAAAACAACAAACCGTAAAAAACAAATGAAAACTACTGTCAGCTGCTGTTCTGATCTCCACTAATGGTGGGCTGTAATTCAAACCAATCCTCCTGCCAAAAATAACTTTAAAATAGAGATGAAATACAGAAAATATCTTTTGAAAAGCAGTGGAGAAGTTTCTGCTTCTGGTAATGATGGAAGAACTCCTGTTTGATCCAACCCTCCTATAAATTCCCAGCAAAATACAGAAAGCAACCTTAAGGCAGTGTAGAGCAACCAAATTCAGGAGAAACTGGAGGGGAGCTGACAGTTGGAAATGAATGGCACTGGGGAAGTTCCCACTTTTATGGCTTTTTGCCTGAAGACAGGCCCCACCTGGCACTATGTGGGGGTACTTAAAACTCATGTAGAAACCTGGCTTCAATAACCAAAGGAAAGGGTTCGAAACGATCCCAGCACAGTGAGGGAGTAAATCTCAGAAATGAGAGAGGGAGCCTCACATTCTGTGTATAAGCTCTGCCCAACTCTGTGATCCCTAAATATAGGTATACTCACAGAGCCGGCTCCGAGTGGAGTGGCCAGCTAAAAGAACTAAAGAGAAATATCAACTGCTGCCCCCCTCAGAGGAACCACAGTTTTAAGTTTGAGTTCAGCCAAGTTAACTGCCTACTTCAAAAATATTCGTCAGCTGAATTTCTGCAGTGTATTATTAACAATATCCAGGATGTAATTCAAAATTACTCTACATGTGAAAAAGCAAGAGAGTGATCCACACCCAGGAGAAAAGCCGGTTAATGGAAACTGACTTTGAGGTGACCCCGATGTTAACATTAACTTACGATTTTTTTATACACCTTTATTGGAGTATAATTGCTTTCAATATTATTTCTGCTGTACAGCAAAGTGAATCAGCTGTATGTATACATATATCCCCATATCCCCTCCCTCCCACCCTCCCTATCCCACCCCTCTCGGTCATCACCAAGCACCAAGCTGATCTCCCTGTGCTCTGCAGCAGCTTCCCGCTAGCTATCTGTTTTACATTTGGTAGTGTATATATATCAATGCTACTCTCTCACTACGTCCCAGCCTCCCCTTTCCCTCCGTGTCCTCAAGTCCATTCTCTACGTCTGCGTCTTTATTCCGGCCCTGCCACTAGGTTCATCAGTACCATTTTCCTAGATTCCATATGTATGCATTAGCAGATAGTATTTGTTTTTCTCAGACTTACTTCACTCTGTATGACAGACTATCTACGACCATCCACCTCACTACAAATAACTCAGTTTCGTTCCTTTTTATGGCTAATATTCCATTGTACATATGTGCCACATCTTTACCCGTTCGTCTGTCAGTGGACATTTAGGTTGTTTCCAAGTCCTGGCTATTGTAAATAACACTAGATTTTTAAATCAGCTTTTATACATTTGCAGCGACATGGACTGTTGCTAGAGATTGTCATAATGAGTGAAGTAAGTCAGAGAAAGAGAACTATCATGATATTGCTTTTATGTGGAATCTAAAAAATGGTACAAATGAACCTATTTACAAAACAGAAATAGAGTCACAGATGTAGAGAACAAACTCATGGTTACCAGGGGGGAAAGGTGGGGAGGGATATTTGGGAGATTGGGATTGACATACATACTCTACTATCTATAAAATAGCTAACTAATAAGAACCTACTATATAGCACAGGGAACTCTAGTCAGTACTCTAATGGGAAAAGAATCTAAAGAGTTGATATATGTATGTGTATAACTGATCACTTTGCTGTACAGCAGAAATTAACACGTAAATCAACTATGCCCCAATAAAAATTAATTTAAAATTTAAAAAAAAATAAATCAACTATTGTAAACATGCCCGAGAATTATAAATGCACGAATAGAAATTGTCTTCAGGGAAATAGTAATAAAATAAAATAAAAATTATAGAACTGAAAAACACCCGAAGTAAATTTAATAGATGGGATTAATAGCACATTGAAGGTGACAGATTAAAGAATCATTAAGTTTGAAAAAGAGCAGGGATTAGTAAAGCTTTTCTGTAAAGGATCAACAGTAAATACTTTGGGCTTTAAAGGTCAAGGGTCTCCATTACAAATACCCATCTCTGCCATTCTAGTGTGAAAGCACTTGTAGTAAATGAATGAGGATAAACAGGTGTGACCTGGGATGGTCCATAATTTCCCGAGCCCTGAGACAGAGCAAATAGACATCCAAGATGAGGAAGAGTGAATAAACAAATGGGACCCAATTAAACTTAAAAGCTTTTGCACAGCAAAGGAAACCATAAACAAAATGAAAAGACAACCTACAGAATGGGAGAAAATATTTGCAAATGAAGCGACTCATAAGGGATTTAATCTCTGAAATATACAAACAGCTCATGCAGCTCAATGTCCAAAAAAAGCTCCCCCCCCCCCAAAAAAAAACCCAAGCAAAAAATGGGCAGAAGGTCTAAATAGGTATTTCTCCAGTGAAGACATACAGATGGCCAAGAGGCACATGAAAAGAAGCTCAACATCACTAATTACTAGAGAAATGCAAATCAAAACCACAATGAGGTATCACCTCACACTGGTCAGAATGGCCATCATCAAAAAACCTACAAACAGTAAATGCTGGAGAGGGTTTAGAGGAAAGGAAACCCTCCTGCACTGTTAGTGGGAATGTAAATTCGTACAGCCACTATGAAGAACAGTATGGAGGTTCCTTAAAAAACTAAAAATAGAGCTACCATGTGATCTCACGTGGGTAGCATAACTTACCTGCTTAACCAAGGCCTGTGCTGGCATGCTGCAAAGGCAATTCAGATAGTAACCTACTGTGTACTCTACCCCCTCGGCCCCCCCTCCCCCCCCTGCTGCAGTCCCCCCAGTCCCAGTTTGAACTGTTCCTACACAGGGAGCTGGGTAGCTGTCTTACTCAGAAAAGGCATAAGTGGTAATACTAATGGAACATGCTAGGCTTTGGATAAACTTTGATGGTACATCTCCATTAGCTCAAATGAGAAAGAAGAAAGTTACTGTGAATAAGTGAGAGTTTCAACATGCAGACTCTTTGTGGGGAGAAGATCCCCAGACCAGGGAGGAAGGGGATCCATGCTGGAACTTTGTCAACATGCCTAATGCAAGAGACTTCTTCTATAGAAAACTCCAGAACTCAGAGTATCTGAGAAATCAGGAAAAATAAGACCAGGACATAAAGTATATCTGGAGAAAAGCATAATTCGAAAAGATACATATACCCTAGTGTTCACTGCAGCACTATTTACAATAGCCAAGACATGGAAGCAACCTAAACGTCCATTGACAGAGGAATGGATAAAGATGTGGTACATATATACAATGGAATATTACTCAGCCATAAAAAGGAATGAAATAATGCCATTTGCAGTGACATGGATGGACCTAGAGATTGTCATACTGAGTGAAGTAAGACAGAGAAAGACAAATATATCACTTATATGTGGAATCCAAAAAAATGGTACAAAGGAACCTATTTACAAAACAGAGCCACAGATGTAGAGAACAACTTTAGTTACCAAGGGGGAAAGGGGGAGGGATAAATTGGGAGATTGGGATTGACATACACACACTGCTATATATGAAATAGACAACTAATAAGAACCTATTATAGGGGCTTCCTAGGTGGCGCAGTGGTTAAGAATCCGCCTGCCAATGCAGAGGTCACGGGTTCGATCCCAGCTCCAGGAAGATCCCACATGCCGCGGAGCAACTAAGCCCGTGTGCCCAAAAAAAAAAAAAAAACCTATTGTATAGCACAGGGAATGCTACTCAGTACTCTGTAATGACCTATATGGGAATAGGATCTAAAAAAGTGGATATAGGTATAACTGATTCACTTTGCTGTGCAGCAGAAAGTAACAACATTGTAATCAAATATGCTCCAATAAAAATTAATTTTAAACAAGTTTGAATGTGGCAAAAAAAGAGAAAAAAGATTGAAAAGATACAATCAGTGTTGTTGATCTGTGGGACAGCATCAGTCTAACATACACACAACTGCAGTCCCAGAATGAGAGAAAATTAGGGCAGAAAAAAATTCTTTGAAAAAACGAATGGCTGAATTTTTCCAAATTGGGGATTCAAGAATCGAAACCACAAGTAGAATAAATATAGAGAAACCCATACCCAGGGACTTCATAATCGAACCGCTGGAAACTAAAAATTTTAAATCTTGAAAGCAGGAAGATAGAAATGGCACATTATATAGGGAAGCAACATTTCAATTATATGAAATATCCCACAACTTTGTGAGTGTATTTTAAAAAACTACTGAACTGTATACTTTTAAAAGGGTGAATTTCATGGTATGAGAATTATATCTAAACTTACCCAAAAAAGGCCACTCCATCTTACTCTCCTGGATCACACACACTGGAGGAGTCAGGTGCCATGTCACGAGGACACTCACGCAGCTACATGAAGAGGTCCACGTGGTAAGAAACTAAGCTAGGTCTCTTGCCAATAACCAGTATCAATGGCTGTGGTGTGCCGTTCTGGAAGCAGATCCTCCAGCCTGAGTCAAGCCTTCAAACTACTGCAGCCATGGTGGATATTTTGACTGTAATCTCACAAGAAACTGCAACCCAGGGTCACCCAGCCAAGCCAGTTCTGAATTCCTGACTCACAGAAACCGGCAGATAATAAACATTTACTGTGCTGAGTCACTAAGTTATGGGGCAATTTGTTATGCAGCAATAGATAACTAATAAAGCTGACAATGGTAGATATGTGGATTAAATATAAAAAGCTTTTCTCTGAATTTCTTTAATATAACTGAGCAAAAAAATTTAACATTGTATGGTACACATTGTAGGGGTTGTATAGTGTATAAAGATGAAATACCTGTAACAGCTATTGCATAAAATGTGTGTCCTTCCCCCATACCTGGCCCTGTGCATCTCTTCCATCTGGCTGCTCCTGAGTTAATCTACTTATAACAATCTGTGTCCATCAGTGGGTGAAGGAATTAAAAAATGTGATACAGGACTTCCTAGGTGGCGCAGTGGTGGAGAGTCTGCCTGCCAATTCAGGGGACATGGGTTCGAGCACTGCCCTGGGAAGATTCCACATACCGTGGAGCAACTAAGCCCGTGAGCCACAACTACTGAGCCCATGTGCTGCAACTGTTGAAGTCCACGCGCCTAGGGCCTGTGCTCCACAGCAGGAGAAGCCACTACAATGAGGCGTCTGCGCACTACAATGAAGAGTAGCCCCTGCTCTCAGAAATTAGAGAAAGCCTGTGTGCAGCAACGAAGACCCAGCATAGCCAACAAATAAATTATTTTAAAAAATGTGATACACACACACACAATGGAATGCTACTCAGCTATAAAAAAGAATGACACTCTGCCATCTGTAACAAGATGGATAGACCTTGAAGGGAATACACAGTACAGTTACCTATAAACACTAGACCAAATCTCCCCGGACTTTTGGTATTTATTAGGAGGACAGCTCCCTGTGGTGCTAGCAAACCTGGAGTCTGAGGCACACGGGTAATGCACAGGCCGAGGGACAGCATCATCACAAGTTTGCACGTTCACAGCTTTTGTCCGACCATCACATTAGTCTTTGTGGATGAGCATTTCTTCCCAATGCTGGTAGTGAAACGGAGCCGGACCCTGCGGTCCTTGCGCTGCCATGTCCTCTGCCTGCCTTTTGTCTGTGGAAAAACTTTAACCAAAGAATACCTTCAATCAGAGAAGTGAGAAAATGCAGAAACAAAGGAAGACAGTCAACAGAGACCAAATAATAATAGTTCAGTCAGTAAGCAAAGTCAAGGACCTTTAGTTCCTCCTCAAGGGCTGCAGGTAATATTCTGAGCCATGTCCTGTGAGCTGTCTTATAGATACTGAAACCTCCACTAGGTGGAAGAAGTTAACTACGTGATGACCATACTGCAGCCAAGACATAAGCTGCCACAATTCCAAGAATTGGCCTCAAGAAAATGGGAACAAACCAACCCTGGAACTGAAGGTTAACTGTACCTAAAACAATCAAGACAACGCTGCTCAGACCACCGATGACCAATGTCAAGATGACTGTCAGAGCTGACTGTTATTTCTGCATGTAGCCCCCTCCCTCTGTCTCTAAAAGCTCTTGCCCCCTGATTGCCCCGGGTGGCGGGGCGGGGGGGAGTCAGCCTTTGGATGTGCATCTGCCCTCCTCCCCACCCCCATTTGCTGGCATCCAAAATAAAGCAAACTTTCCACCAATCTGGCCTCTTTATTGACTTATGAGCAGCAAGCAGACAGACCCCACTTTTGGTTACAGTGGGTCACACTGACCTTATGAAGCATAATATTAAATGAGAGTGCTAGAGAAACTAGCCTTTAAAAATCTTGAAATGCTCCCCTTCCTTATCATCTTCCCCATTAACTTATTTCCCTCTGTCCTAACTACTTAAGTAGAAATACTGTTATTTTTATGAAAGATAGATGATAATTGCTTCACGCAAAAGTAAGAAGATGTGCTGTGAGGTTCATAATGTACAGAAGTGAAATGTGCAACAGCCATCACACAAAGGTTGGAAGAGAGGAAATGGAAACATACTGTTTTAACATTCTTGTGTTACATACGAAGTGGTATAATATTATTTGAAAACAAACTGTGATAAGTTAGAGGTATACTGTAAATCCTAGAGTAACCAACAAAATAAGTAAATAAGCCAATAAAGGAGATAAAATGGAATCATAAAAATAATCCGAAAGGAGGAAGGAAAAAGATGAGGTGAACAGAAAAGAAATTGCAAGATGCTAGATACGAAAACAAACATCAGTATTCGCTGGAATGTAAATGGTCTAAACACCCCAATTAAAAGGCAGAAATTCTCAGATGGGATTTTAAAAGCAAGGTCCAATTATATGCTACCTGTGAGAAGCCAATTTAAGCATAAAGACACATATAGATTAAAAGGATGGAAAAAATATATCATGCTAACACCAATCATTAGAAAGATGGAGTGGCTATATTAATACCAAAATGGATTTCAGGACAAGGAATATTACTGAGAATAAAGCAGATCATTCCATAATAATAAAGTGGTTAATTTATCTGAAGTACATAACAATCCTAAATGTTTATGCAGCTAGTAGTATAACTTCAAAATACATGAAGCAAAAACTAATAGAAATAAGAGGAAAAATAGCCTAATCCACAAGTATAGTTGAGGTTTCAGTATCCCTCCATCACTAATTTATAGACCAAGTAAACAGAAAATGAGAAAGGACATAGAAGATTTAACACAAACTCCTTGACCTAATTAACATTTATAGAACAATTCACACAACAATAACAGAACACATATTCCTTCCAAGTGCACAAAGAACATTTACCAAGATAGACCATATTCTGAGCTGTAAGATAATAAATGAAAAAGGACTGAAATAATACAAAGTATGTCCTCCATCACAACAAAACTAAAAATCAATAATACAAAAACTAGAAAATTCTCAAATATTTGGAAGCTAAATAATGTACTTCTAAATAACCCATGCATCAAGGAGGTTGGGGCAGGTCACAGGAAAAATTAGAGAAAAAAAAAAAACACTTCGAATGGAAAGAAATGAAAACGTGACATGTCAAACTTGTGGGATACTGTGAAAGCAATGCTTAGAATTTGTGTGTGTGTGTGTATAAAACTTTTTTTTTTTTTTTTTTGGCCACGCAGCTTGTGGGAATCTTAGTTCCCCGACAAGGGATCATACCTGGGCCCCAGCAGTGAACATAACCACTGACTGCCAGGAAATTCCCAAGAATTTATATTTTAAATGCTCATATTTAAATGAAGGAAAGTCTCAAATTACCTAAACTTCCATCTTAAACTAAAATATGAAGACCAAAGTAAGCACAAGAGAAAATAATAAAGGCATAAAAATCAGTGAAATCAAGTACAGAGAAATAACAGAAATCAGCTAACCCAAAAGCTGATTCTTTGAAAAGATCAATCAAATTCATAAACATTTAATGAAACAGATGGGGTGGGGGAGACACAAATTACCAATATCAGGAATGAGACTGGGAACATCCCCAAAGATCCTATAGACATTAAAAGGATATTAATAGAATGTTATGAATAACTTTATGGCAATAAATTTGAGCATTTCGTTGAAATAGACAAATTTTTCCTCTTCCTTTGGTCCCATCCTGAAATGGACAAATTTCTTGAAAGATAAAAACTACCAAAGCTCAATGAAGAGGTAATAGATAATCTGAATAGCCCTATATCTATTAAATTGAATTTATAGTTAAAAACCTCCCCACAGAGGAAACTCCAGGCCCATATCTTTAATGGTGAATTCTACCAAATATTTAAGAAAGAAAGAGTAGCAGTTCTACACAAATTCTTCCAGAAAGCTGAAGAGAAGGAAATACTTCCTCAATTGGGGGAGCATTTCCCTGATACCAAAACCAGAAAGACATTGCAAGATAAGAAAACAACAGACCAGGGACTTCCCTGGTGGTCCAGGGCTAAGACTCTGTGCTCCCAAAGCAGGTGGCCAGGGTTCAATCCCTGGTCAGGCAATTAGATTTCACATGCTGCAACTAAACAAGCCGCAGCAAAGATCCCACGTGCTGCAATGAAAACCCGGCACAGCCAAAATAAATATTTTAAAAAAGAAAACTACAGACCAGTACCCCTCATGAACCCAGACATAAAACTTCTTAACAAAGTTTTAGCAAATTGAATCCAACAGCCTATAAAAAGGATAATATATCAATATGTCATGACCAAGTGGAGTTTATTCCATGAATGCAAGTTTGGTTTAACATTCAAAGATCAATCAATGCTTGGTGATGACCTAGAGGAGTGGGATAGTGCGGGGGGCGGGGGGTCAAGAGGGAGGGGATATGGGAATATATGTATAAACACAGCTGATTCACCCTGTTGTACGGTGGAAACTGGCACAAATTGTAAAGCAATTATACGCCAGTAAAGATCTGAGGGAAAAAAAAAGATCAGTCATTCATAGCAACAGACTAAAGAAAAAAGCAGATGCACAAAAGGCATTTAACAAAATTCAATATCCATTCATTATAAAAACTTCCAGCAAACTATCAATAGAAAGGAATGTCCTCTGATAAAGGGCACCTACAAAAAATAAAACAAGCACCATACTTAATGTTGAAAGAAATCATCAGAAAATAGGAATCGGAGGGGGGCGGTGGAATGGTTACTCAGAAATTCACGTTTTGGGATGTGTGGGGATAAATTGTGCTCAGGATTTCCCTAAGCATTGCTTTAACCAACTATATAACTGACATCATCAGATTTTTTATTTTGTATATATGTTTGTGCTTATAATTATCCTTAAAATCTCTTAGATATAAAAATAAACTTATAGGACTTCCCTGGTGGTGTAGTGGATAAGACCCTACGCTCCCAGTGCAGGGGGCTTGGGTTCGATCCCTGGTCAGGGAACTAGATCCCACATGCCGCAGCTAAGACCCAGCACAACCAACCAATCAACCAATGAAATAAGTAAGTAAATAAATAATAGTTTAAAAAAAAATAAACTTACAAGGGGACTTCCCTGGCAGTCCAGTGGTTAAGACTCCACGCTTCCACTGAAGGGGGCAAGGGTTCAGTCCCTGGTCTGGGAAGTAAGATCCCGAATGCTGCATGGCAAGGCCAAGAATAAATAAACTCACAAATTCTAAAACAACCACAAAAGAAGAATTTAATAAATGGACTGAATAAATGGAGACAGAATTACTAAAGCTGAAGATGGCTGAGGGAATTGCCCAGAATGTAGCACAAAGAGAGACAAATATGAAAAAGGTGAAAAAACGTAGAAGATAGAGTGAGGTGGTCTGAATGGCATGTTAGGAATTCCAGATGGAAGTAACAGTGCCTGCTGCCCAGGTTTGTTCTGAGAATTAGAAGAGAAAGACGACTATAAAAGATAGCACGTGTAACATTTACTTGTGCCAAGGATGTTCCATGCAGTCATCACTGGAGGAAAGAAAAACTAATGAAAACGTCCTCTCATCAGTGGATTTACATCATGTACCTCCATGAAAGTGGATACTGTGGAGCTATTAAAGAAGCATAAGGCAGATCTGCAGGTACTAATATCAAGGTGATCTTCAAGATACACTGTTAACTGGAAAAAGGAAGGTGCGGAACAATACGTAGTGTGGCCAGTTCATATCTGTCCAGGCACAGACCACTCTGGGAAGTTACAAGGAAGTACTCAGAAGGTAACAATCACTGCTCCGCTGGGAGGGGGACAGGAAGAAGGCTGCCTTCACTCTAGGCACTTTTGTACTGCTTGAGTTTTTTAGCTCGTGCCTGTGTCAAGTAATAATACAAATTTTATTAAAAGAAAATTGGGGGGAGTTCCTTGGTGGCCTAGTGGTTAGGATTCCAGGCTTTCACTGGCGTGACCCAGGTTCAATCCGTGGTTGGGGAACTGAGATCCTGCAAGCCACGTTGTGCAGCCAGGAAAAAACAATTTTTTTTTTTTTTTTTTTGCCAGGTGGTGGGAACAGTCAGAGCAAGGCCTGGAGGCAGGAAAGAGCCAGTGGTCACAGAGTGTACGCTAACTGGGGTCTGTGTCCCCAGGAAAGCGCTGTTCTTGGCCACAGGCCAGGCTGTTGGCCTGTATTTCCCAGGACTGGACGAGGCTGCCCAAGCTGTCCTTGTCCCAGACCCCCTGCCATCCAAGCAAAGTCAGGTCAGTCCCATTCTCAGTAGTTGAGACAAGCAAAACAGAGCCTTCTCCTCCTCCTCATCACAGAACGGAATTCGTCATAAAATGATGTCACTTGCCACCATTTTCAAAGTAGAAGATACATGATGCAGTGATAAAAAGTGCAGAAAGGCACTAACAAAACTGTGAGGTGAAAGGCAGAGAAGAAAGTAGACATGCATGGTGATTTCCTGTGTCCGGGAGAACTCAGCATTGTGGGGGGGGTTGTAAACTGGGACTTCGGGATGAACATATACACACTACTGTGTATGAAATAAACAAGGACCTGTGTACAGCACAGAGAATTATGTTCAATATCTGGTAATAACCTATATGGAAAAAGAATCTGAAGACTGTATATACACGTATATATGTAAAAATGAATCACTTTGCTGTACCTTGGAAACACTGTAAATCAACTATAGTTCAATTAAAAACAATTAGTTAAAAAAATAAAGACAGCAACAAGAAAAACTAAAAATGCCTTTTAATTTCCCAAATTACCCAGGGGAAGGCATTACAGCAAAAGATGAAAAGCAAAGAAAGCAATAAGGGGACTTCCCTGGTGGCACAATGATTAAGAATGCACCTGCTAATGCAGGGGACACGGGTTCTATCCCTGGGCCAGGAAGATCCCACACACTGTGGAGCAACTAAGCCTAGCTGTGGGCCGCAGCTACTGAAGCCCACCAGCCTAGAGCCTGTGTTCTGCAATGAGAGGCCACTGCAATGAGACGCCCATGCGCAGCAACAAAGACCAAATGCAGTTAAATAAATTAAATACATAAATAAAAGCAATAAAGAAGCCTTAATAGAGGGGATATACGAAAAAGGGGGAAATTAACATCAAGAATCTGCCACTAACGTAGGTGGGATAAAGTCATTTATTAGAAGCAAATGTTCACATTTGACCAAAAAGATAAATCCAGCCACTTGTGAGTCAGTTCCAAAGTAAAGGTTTAAGCAAAGAGATACCAAGCAAATACACAAGAAAACGAGGACGTGATCATCATATCCAGCAAAGCTGAATTTTGGTAAAAAGCAAGAAGCACAACCAACGTTCCGCAAAGGTGAGCACCATCGCCCACACAGTGTTTTCATTATTCGACTCAAGCCGCGAACCAGCATCACCGTCAGAGAGGGGGATGGCGCTGGGGGGTCATAAATACGCACCCGCCGTAATTTCCGCTCTCTAGTGGTAGCATTTTCAGCTATTACTACAATAATTAAAAATAGAGGACTTCCCTGGTGGTGCAGTTGTTGAGAGTCCACTGGCCAGTGCGGGGGACACAGGTTCGAGCCCTGCTCCAGGAAGATGCCATGTGCCGCAGAGCAACTGAGCTTGTGCGCCACAGCTACTGAGCCCACGTGCTGCAGCTGCTGGGGCCCATGCGCCTAGAGCCCATGCTCCACAACAAGAGAGGCCACCACGATGAGAGGCCTGCGCACCACAACTAGAGAGGGCCTGGGAGCCACAACCAAGACCCCAAGAAGCCAAATAAATACGTAAAATAAAATTGGAAATCTTGAAGTCTGGCATTGTTATGAACCTTTACTGTCAAACATATCAAACTATAAGAAAAATGCAAGTCAAGAAGTTGATAGAAATTAAAATGTGGTTGAAGAATACATGGACAATGCAAGTGGGGGGGGGGGGGCGGGGTGTGTATAGAAAGAAAAAAAAGGTCATCCTGCCTAAGCCAGGTCTTGTGTTCTCCCCAGCACCACCTCCGACGGTGGTGTCCCTCTTCTGCACGTGTGACACCACCATCCGTGCAGCTGGACAAGCCCCTCTACCTCTCCATGACCAGTCAATCCATCACTGACTCCTGTGCATTTAACCTCCTGAATGCTCTTGGGATCTGTCCATTTCTCTCCATCACCTCTGTCTCCACCCTGATCCAAGAGATTAGCATTGTGCCCCTAGGTTGTGACAGGAGCCTCCTGACTCACTCTAACCTTCCGTTCCACCTCCCATCACCTGCTCTGCACACCATAGCCAGAGGGATCTTCTCAAAGTGGAAACATTCTTGTACCACTCCTCTGGTTCCATGAGCCAAGGGTTTCCCGTTGCTCTAAGGATAAGGCAGAAATCCATGGCGTGACCCTCAGGGCCGTGCCCACCATGGCCCTTCCTGCCTCTCCAGCTCCTCTCACACCAAGCTCCATCACTGTGTCCTCCAGACATCCTTTCATGCGTTAAAGACCGTGTTCCTCTCCCACCGCAGGGCATTTATCTGCACAAGCCATCTAGATGTGGACTGCTCCCCTCCCACCTCTTTGTCTCACTGAGGCCAATTCATCCTTCAGATCTCAGCTCAACTATCACGTTGTCAGGCAAGCCTTCCATGACCCACCATTCTAGCTCAGGTGCCTCTACTTTATGCTTTCAGAGAACTCTGTCCCTTTCCTGCATAGTACTTATCCCATTTAGCCTATTACTTGATTACCATCTGCCCCTACCACCACCACCACCACTAGCCTATAATGGACTCTGAGAAGAGTAATCCTGTCTTTGCTCGCTCACTCTTTTCCCCCAGTGGCTTGTACTGTGTCTCAGATAGAACAGGTGCTGCAGTAAACATAAGAACCATGAATGAATCTGAAAGCATCAGTATTTATTAGACCAATCTTATTAATCCCTATTTACTGCCATAGAAAACATAACCTTTTTAGTTTCTCATGGAATATCAATGGAAACTGACCATAAACTAGAACCTCACAAGCTCTCATATTCTGAAAAGTGGGAACAGCTGGCTGCTTTCTCTGACCAAAGCACAATATGACTAGAAATATATATGAAAACTTGAAACGAAAAACAGCAAGGGCGTTCATTGTCTTACTGTTGTGTCCCCAGCACCTAAAATAGGCGTTTGATACATATTTGTCAAAGGAACAAATAAAAACAGATGAGATTGGTGACCCCCTCCCTCCCCCCAAAGAACAGGATGGAACGACAGGAAGAAAAATAGGGGCAAAAAATTAGAGGTTCAGTCAAGGAGGAACAATAGGGACTTCCCGGGTGGCGCAGTGGTTAAGAATCCACCTGCCAATGCAGGGGACACAGGTTCGAGCCCTGGGCCGGGAAGATCCCACATGCCACGGAGGAACTAAGCCCGTGCATCACAACTACTAAGCCTGCGCTCTAGAGCTTGTGAGCCACAACTATTGAGCCTGTGCGCTGCAACTACTCAAGCCCGCATGCCTAGAGCCCATGCTCTGCAACAAGAGAAGCCACCGCAATGAGAAGCCTGCACACCATAACAGAGTAGCCCCTGTTCACCACAACTAGTGAAGCCTATGTACAGTAACAAAGACCCAACGTTGCTGCAACCAAAAAAAACTTAAGTAGCCATAGAAGATTTAAAAAAAAAAAAAAGGAACAATAATAGAAATTTTAGAAAGGAAACAGAATAAAATGATCAAAGAAATAATGTAATTTTCCAGGAAGTTGAGAACATGGATCTCCAGCTTGAGAGAGCCTGCCAAGCACCCAGCTAAGTGGATGAAAAAGATGAGATATACACACACACAATCGAATACTGTGCAGCCACTAAAAAGAGAATAAAATAATGCTATTTACAGCAACATCAGTGGACCTAGAGATTATCATACTAAGTCAGAAAAATATCATATGGTATCACTTATATGTGGAATCTAAAATATGACTAATGAACTTATTTACAAAACAAACAGGCCCACAGACATAGAACCCAAATTCATGGTTACCAAAGGGGAAGAGAGGCAGATAAATTAGGAGTTTGGGATTAGCAGACACACACTACCATATATAAAACATAACAAGGGCCTACTGTACAGCACAGGGAACTATATTCAATATCTTGTAATAACCAATAATGGAAAAGAATCCGAAAAAGAATATATATACACATACGTATAACTGAATCACTTTGCTGTACACCAGAAACTAACACCACATTGTAAATCAAATATATGTCAATTAAAAAAAAAACACCCACACCCAAAATGACCGCACATCGCCTTAACATTTCAGAACACCAGAAACAAAGAAAAGATGCTACAAGCTTTCATAGAGAAAATACAGGTCGCCTACAAAGACTCAAGAATCAAAACGGCTCTGGACTTTCGGGGGTTTTTTGTTTTTCTGTTTTTGGCCACGCCACACAGTTTGTGGAATCTTAGTTTCCTGACGAGGGATCAAACCTGGGCCTCCTGCAGTGAGAGCACGGACACCTAACCACTGGATCACCAGTGAATATCTGGAAGGTCTCCCCCCGCCCTTCTGGCCCCTCCAACGTGGCATGCAGGATCTTATTTCCCGACCAGGGATTGAACCCATGCCACCTGCAGTGGAAGCGTGAGTCAACCACTAGGATACCAGGGAAGTCCCATCTGCAAGGTCTTTTAAAAAATGCCTGTCATTCCCCTTTTCTCAGGAAACTATTGGAGGAAATAGTCTGCCAAAACTAGGTAATAAAGTAAAAGAACCAGGATCTAAGAAACAAGGAATCCACCCCAGGAAAGGTGTAAAGTTCCAGAATGTCACTGTGGGGAATGAGCACAGATCAACATGAAGGTGGAGGTGTGGAGCCCTGAAAACACATCTCTCAGCCCCCACGCCCAGGAACATGACCGACCAAGGCCTCAGCAGCTCTCCCTTTTGATTAATTCAATATAAACTGATTTGGGATGGTAATTACATCTGCAGAACCCCTGCACCTTCATCCACCTAACTGTGGAGAGCCATCCCACAATTATTCACAGGTCCTGCTCATACTCAAGGGGGCTATACAGAGTTTATGCCCTGCGGGCAGGAAACTTGGGGACCATTTCAGAATTATGCCTCCCCCCGCAACCAGAGAACTAGCGGGCATGCACCAGCAGGAGCCAGGGGAGGGGTCCTGGATAGACTTTGAAGGCACTTGATCAGGAGACTGGAAGGTAAGGTTGGATGTGCATTAATTCACTGACGTGGGCCCCTTCCTGGGACATGGGATTTAACACCAAAGCAGGAGACGGAAATGGAGCAAACAGGTTGCTTGGTGGCTCTCAAAATCCTGGAAAAGACTAGAAGTGATTGAATATAGAAGACCACAAAGGCTAAGTGAAGCGGGCATGCTGGAAGGGGTATTTCATGCCGGCCAGTAGACCCACCAGAGGATCACATTCTTCCGGGGACCTAGAGGATACACCACTCTCCAAGGCCATCGGGAATCACTCACGAGAGAGGCAAGGGCTACAGAGTAGGTCACTGGTGGCGCTCCTCTATGGGCTGGTGTTGGCGGGCAGAAGTGGCCACAGAGCTGGACTTGTTACC
This sequence comes from Hippopotamus amphibius kiboko, assembly GCF_030028045.1. Lineage (NCBI taxonomy): Eukaryota > Metazoa > Chordata > Mammalia > Artiodactyla > Hippopotamidae > Hippopotamus > Hippopotamus amphibius. Next base: position 10,439,581 of record NC_080193.1, read on the forward strand.
TGTCCTGTAATCCAGGCCCCTGTCTGCACAAAGCTGGGAGAGCACAATTGCTGTAAGACCAGCAAGGTCAGAGAGGTGGTCAGGGGAGCTTGGAGGTGTGAGGTGGTTAAGGGAATATGATGCCTCTGTTATTTTTCTATTTCTGTTGCAACAAACTTAGTGGCTTAAGACAGTACGCATGTATCATCTCATAGTTCTGAAGGTCAGAAGTGTGACACCAGTCTCACTGGGCTAAAATCATGGCATCACAAGCTGTGTTCTGTACTGGAGGCTCTAGGCGACAGTCCATTTCCTGGTCTTTTCTAACTTCTAGAGGCCGTCCACGTTCCCCGGCTCCTGGCCCCCTTCCTCCATCTTCAAAGCTGGGGATGCTGCAACTCTGGCTGTTCTTTCATAGTCATATCTCCCTCCCTCTGCCTGCAGCCCGGGAAGGTACTCTGCCTTTAAGGATTTATGGAGTTATATTTGGTCCACCTGGAAAAGGGGAGATATGGACTCTCCCCTTCTCAAGGTCCATACCCTTAATCACACCTGCAAAATCCCTTTTTCCAGGTAAGGTACCACCCGTACAGGTTCCAGGAATTAGGATGTGGGTATCTTTGAGGGGCCATTATCCTGCCTGCCACAGCCATCCCTCTGGCCCCAAAGATTCACATCCATCCACATGCAAAATCCATCCATTCCATCCAAAGGTCCCCAAGAGTTTCAACCCATTATAGCACAAAAGAGCCAGCTCAAGCAGTCAGTGATTAGGATGACAGAGTCACAGAACCTTTAGTTCTTCCCTGAAGGACATAGATAACAATGTCTGCTGTACATTCCTGAGTGGTCTAGGAGATACTAAAACTGCCACCAGAAGGAAAAAGCTAACTGCATGATGATCAGACTGTAGCCAAGACATAAATTGCTCCATCTTGCACAATTCCAGGAACTGATCTCAAGGAACAAACACCCTGGAGTTGAAGATTAAGTGCACTTAAAACAATCAAGATAGCAACCTAAATGCCCATCAACAAATGAATGGATAAAGATGTGGCATATATATACAATGGAATATTACTCAGCTATAAAAAGGGGTGAGACGGAGCTATATGTTATGAGGTGGATAGACCTAGAGTCTGTCATACAGAGTGAAGTAAGTCAGAAAGAGAAAGACAAATATTGTATGCTAACTCACATATACGGAATCTAAAAATGGTACTGATGAACTCTGACAAGAACAAGGACGCAGATGCAGAGAATGGACTGGAGAACTCGAGGTTTGGGAGGGGGCGGGGGGTGAAGGGGAAGCTGAGACGAAGCGAGAGAGTAGCACAGACGTATATATACTACCAACTGTGAAATAGATAGTGGGAAGTTGTTGTATAACAAAGGGAGTCCAACTCGAGGATGGAAGATGCCTTAGAGGACTGGGACGGGGAGGGTGGGGGGGAGTCGAGGGAGGGAATATGGGGATATGTGTATAAAAACAGATGATTGAACTTGGTGTACCCCCAAAAAAATAATAAAAAATAAATAAATAAACAATCAAGATGGCCCTGACCGGACCTCCACATGACCACTTTCAAGATGATCGTCAGAGCTGACCGTGCTGTTGTGCACGCAGTCCCCACCCTCACACCCTGGAAACTTTCCTTTAAAAGCTCTTGCTTTTAAAGCAAGATCAGCAATGGGGAGATTGTCTGGGGGACACTAGTCTGTCATCTCCCCAGGTTGCCAGCTTCCTGAGTAAAGCATCTTTTCCCGCAAGCCTTGTCTCTCCAACATTGACTTTTGAGCAACAAGCAGCCGAACCTGAGTTGAGTTCTGGCTCCAGCCGGTAATATGCCTGGAGTCCTGCACAGCGCAGCACATGGCCGTGAAGGAGGAACATTGTGGCAGGGCAGCCAAGCTCATGGGAGCCACTGGCTGTGTCACGTCCTATGCCATCCAGAGGCAGCCTGGTGGATGCTGGAATGGCCTTCTAAAGGCACAGATGAAATGAGAGCTGAAGAAACGCTCTCAAAGGTCGGGTGCTATCCATCAGGACGCTGTGTTTTTATTAAATCAGAAATTTCTATCTGAGTCCCCATAGGAAGGATACATGGCCCTTGATTGAAACAAAGAGTGGCCACAGAGGTGGCCCCACTTGCCATTTTGGGGGAACTAGCTTCCCCCAAACCATCTCCCCATTGCCGATCAGGGGCAAGAGCTTTTAAAGGAAAGCTTCAAGGGCGTGTAGGTGGGGACTGCGTGCAGAACAGCACAGTCAGCACTGGCAATGATCTTGAAAGGATGATGAGGTCCCTGTCACCAATACAAGAATCCTAGGGACTTCACTGGTGGCAGAGTGGTTAAGAATCTGCCTTCTAATGCAGGGGACACAGGTTTGACCCCTGGTCTGGGAAGAGCCACACACCTCAGAGCAACTAAACCCGTGCACCAGAACTACTGAAGCCCAAGCGCCTAGAGCCCATGCTTTGCAACAAGGGAAGCCACCACACTGAGAAGCCCGCCCACCACAACGAAGAGTAGCCCCACTTGTCACAACTAGAGAAAGCTCTCGCAGCCACAAAGAGCCAACACAGCTAAAGATAAATTAATTTTTAAAAAATGAATCCTATTTCACTGCATGTTGCAGCTGCTACCAGGACATTGTGGGCTCCTCCTGCCCAAGGACCAGCAGGAGAGAAGGGGAACTACTGTATGAGTGGAGGTGACCGATCAGCAGGTGGGGACAGGAAACAACGTGGATGGACCTCAGGTGATCCACCTGGACGCGGCTGGTATCCCCTCACCCCACTGCAACTGTGAACAGACGTGACATGCAGAACCCTAGCCTGAGACACACAGGAAGTGTTCAGATCCCTCAGAAACGAAGATCTGGGCCGTTCCTCCAGGCAGGACCCCCACACACACCTGCTCAGGTGATGGCCAGGGAGAGGGGAATTTGGAATGGATGGGGGAGGAGGATGAGGAGCAGTCTGCAACATCAAGGTCAGCCACAGGGAGGGGAGCTACAGTCCACCTCACTGCCTTTCTCCTCCAGAGTTTCCCCTGAGGAAGGAGGGCCCACGGGAACCACAGGACTGCTGCTCCCCAAACTGTGGAGAAACAGAACTGAACATGTGCCTCACAGCCCTCCAATTTCCCGGAGGACCGTTGACCAAGAGCCCCAGCGGCTGAGCTTTGAAATCCACCCTCCAGTCTGTGTCCAGGCCACGCCTCCCATGGGCCTCACCCAGCCAAGGACACAGGACAACAGGGACACGGAGGCAGGCCAGTTGCTGGGGGACCCTGAATAGCTTTGGGCCAACTCTGGCTTGAGGACTCCCTGACAGCTTTGCAGAAACTTCCTCGGGCTGCACAGCAGTCTAGGAAGCTCCCATCCACCCTTCCCTGCTGCTCGTCCTCACTGGAGTTGCTGCAGCTCAGCCTGGACTGGTTCCCTCACTGTCTCTCACATGGATGTTCCCCCAGATAAACCTCTGCACATTGAATCCCATTTTGGCATCCCTCCTTGAAGGTCCAGGACCAACACAGGAGGCCTTCCAAAGGGATGGCACCAAGGAAAACTTAGAACCTATGGTCCAAGTGATGTGTGTGAACATGTAGAAAACATAATCAGGAGAGTTGTTTCCTTCTGTTAGAGAGATTGGAAAGATTAGGGATAGATACACAGAACTAATAAATAGAAAAATTACACAATTACTTACTCCAGGAAAAAATACCATTGCTTAAAAAAAAAAAGGAAATCACTACTTGGTTCAGCTGTGACCACAGTGACATGATCATAGTAAGGGCGACACCGAGTACTGATTAAGCCAAGAATGGTGACATTAAACTAGACTGAGAATGTGGAGGGAGGGGGTTGGGAGGATGGCTTGGGGAAAGAGTGCCACAATTTCAACCTTTACAACTGGGACATGAAGATAGAGAATCCAAACATCATAAATCAAGGAACAGACGAAATGGCATAAATATGTAAACATCAGCATTCACTTATCTTTAAAAAGCATACACATATCAGTACCAGATGAATCTGGGGGAGTAAGAAGGGTGAGGTAGGACACAGAGGGTTTTGTTTTGTTACTTGCCTTGCAATATGATTTAATCTTTGCACAATGAACTTTGATAAAACATTAATAGAAAATGAAAACATTATATGTCAAAACCTATAACAGTTATGCCAATGAAATTTTAAATCTATATAAGTGGTCTGTTTTCTAGGAAAACATAAATGAACAGAGTTGATCCTAGAGGGGCTTCCCTGGTGGCCCAGTGGTTAAGAATCCGTCTGCCAATGCAGGGGTCATGGGTTCAATTCCTAGTCCAGGGAGATTCCACATGCCGTGGAGCAACTAAGCCTGTAAGCCACAACTATTGAAGCCTGTGTGCCACAACTACTGAAGCCTGTGCACCTATAGCCCATGCTCCACAAGAGAAACCACCGCAATGAGAAGCCCACGCACTGCAACAAAGAGTAGCCCCCGCTTGCCACAACTAGAGAAAGCCAGCACACAGCAACAAAGACCCAACACAGCCAAAAACAGTAAATAGATAGATAGGTAGATGATAGATAGATAGATGAAAGAAAGAATGAAAGAAAGAAAGAATTGATCCTAGAGGAGGCAGGGGGAGAAAAAAAGGAATAGACCAGTTAGTCTAGAACAACTTGAAAAGGCAGTTAAAAATCTCCTCTCTGGGTGAAAACACTCTGTATGATACTATAAAGGTGGATACACGTCATTATACATTTGTGCAAAAGCACAGAACGTACAACACCAGGGGTGAACTGTAATGTAAACTATGGGCTCTGGGTGATGATGTGTCAGTGTAGAGCCCTGCCGTGTAACAAATGTCTCCCTCTAGTGGGCATGTTGATGATGGAGGAGGCTGTGCATTTGGTTGGGGGCGGGGGGCGGGTATGGGAAATCTCTGTATTTTCCTCCCCATTTTGCTGTGAATCTAAAACTGCTCTTAAAGTCTTAGGTTTGGGGTTTTTTGAGCACAAACTAGTTGTTCTCCTTTGTGTGGCCCTGCAATTAACCTTTCTCATCTCCAAAATAATAATAATAATAATCTTAAAACTGTGTTTTAATAAGAATCTGGAGAATTTCCTGGTGCTCTAATGGTTAGGATTCCGGGCCTTCCTTGATGAGGCCCAGGTTCAATCTCTGGTCAGGGAACTGAGATCTTGCAAGCTGCAGCACAGCCAAAAAACAAACAAAAATCTGTCCCCTGCCCTTAAAAAGGCACCTCATAACAAGTGTCAGTGGGAACGTAGAGCCACTGGAACTCTCTCGTGAGCGGGAGGGTAAGTAGGTATAACCACTGTGGAGAAATGCTGAACAGTAGCCCCTAAACGCATAGGTACCCCATGACCAGCAACCCCACCCCTGGGCGTACCTCCAGCACAACCAAGTGCATTGTCCCAAAAGTCTCGGGCAAGAATGCTCATATCTGCATGATCTGTAATGGGCAAAAACTGGAGGAAACAACCTAACAGTCCATCAACAGTAGAATGCGTGAGTAAATGGTGGCATATTCATGCCATCAATACACAGCTTGGAAAAAAGAATGTACTGCTGACCATATCATGAATCCCACAGACACTGTGAAGTGGTAAATGACTCCAAAGAGTTCACACTGGGCCATAATAATTCTATGACGTTCCAATGCGGCAGCACTAATCTATGGGATAGAAATTAGATTTTGGTGGTGGAGGTGGTGTTTAGATGAAATCGTTTTCATTTTTAGACCAATCAAACATATTTAACATAGAAATCCTTTGATACACAAACGGTAATCATGACAGCATCCACACGGTGGCAGTAAGGAGATGGGGCACAGCCAGGACAGGGGAGGGAAGGTTTTCACTGTCCCCACTGCTCCCCTTGGCCACACTCTGTGGCCTGTGAGAGCACAAGGTCTCAGCAGAGGGCAGATCAAGGCAGTCAGAAGCCCAGGAGTCCCCTGGCGGTCCAGTGGTTAGGACTCGGTGCTTTCACTGCCATGCCCTGGGTTCAATCCTTGGTTAGGGAACTAAGATCCCACAAGCCAAGCAGCACGGCAAAAAAAAAAAAAAAAAAAATGGCAGAAGCAGAGGGGTCCTGATTGTGACACTGAGACAGACTGAGCACAGCAGGCCCCTCCAACATGCCATGTCCCCGCCGTGGCAGCCTCCAGGTGGAGCCAGATGCAGTTGGGAGGTAACAGGAAGGTGATTGGAAAGGGAGTCAGCGGTCGTTTCTCAGCAGCCTGCTCATCACACCTTCCGGGGCCTCCGTGGTTGGTTCCCTTCATCAACCACAGAGATGTGAGCTATCTGCCCCAGGAAAGCCACTCAGGTCTTGGACCAGAGCTCATATGAGATGGTCACAAGAAAAAGAAAAAAAAAAAGATGATCACACAGGCTTGCTCCTGCTATATGACCAGCCACCATAACCAAAATGTAGGGCTCCAAAACAGATACCAGATGCACATCCTAAACCTTAATGTTTATAAATTCTGACATCTGGGGACTTCCCTGGTGGTGCAGTGGTTAAGAATCCACCTGCCAGTGCAGGGGACACGGGTATGAGCTCTGGTTCGGGAAGATCCCTCCCACATGCTGTGGAGCAACTAAGCCCACAACTACTGAGGCTGCGCTCTACAGCATGCAAGCCACGACTAGTGAGCCCACGCACCGCAACTGCTGAAGTCCACGTGCCTAGAGCCCGTTTTCTACAGTGAGAGAAGCCACCGCACTGAGAAGCCCATGCACCACAATGAAGAGTAGCCCCTGCTTGCCAAAACCAGAGAGAAAGGCCCTTGTGAAGCAACATAGCCAAAAAAATAAGATAAAAATAAAAAACAATTTTAAAAATAAATATTCTGACATCTGATAATCTGCTCCATCACACCCCCACTACAGAGTAACATCATTAATCAGTAACTATATGACCATTTCTAGAGTTTAGTTCTCATAGCTTGTCCAAGGGTGGTTAGTACCAGGGCTCAGGTACCACTGGAGATCAGTAAAGACTGAGTAAAGCAGGTGGGCGGCTTTAACTCTTTGCTTGCAACAGAAACACAGACTGAGGGAAAGCCCTGGGCTTTGTACTTACCCGTCTGCCGCGTTGCTCTAGCCTCTTCACCACTGAAGGACAGAGAATGAGCAGAGGTAGCCCAGCCCCAAGCCAACACTATGAAAGAATGACTGTGTGAAGAGTGGATAAGAACAAGTATAGAAGGAGGGTGCCCAGGCCGCTCCATGGGGAAAAGGCAGTCTTTTCAACCATGGTGCTGGGAAAACTAAATACCCAAAGGCGAAAGGATGAAGCTGGACACTTCCTTTACACCAGATACAAAAATTCACCCAAAATGGGTCCAAGTCCTAAGAGTCAACACCATAAAACTCTTTGAAGAAAACACAGGGGAAAAGCTTCATGACATTGGATTTGGCAACAACTCCATGGATATGACGCCAAAAGCACAGGCAACAAAGGGAAAGAACAGATAAACTGGACTTCATCAAAATTAAAAATTTTGTACATCAAAGGATGTTATCAACAGAGTAAGAAGGCAACCCACAGAAAGGGAGAAAATATTTGCATGTCACATATCTGATAAGAGATTAACATAAAGAACTACAATTCAACTACAAACAATCCAGTTGAAAAATAGGCAGAGGAATTGAAATAGACATTTCTCTGAAGAAGAGATATAAATGAACAATAAGTACATGAAAAGATGATCAACATTCTTAGTCATTAAGGAAATGCAAATCAAAACCACAGTGAGAGGGACTTCCTAGGTGGCACAGTGGTTAAGAATCTGCCTGCCAATCCAGGGGACACGGGTTCGAGCCCTGATCCAGGAAAATCCCACACGCCATGGAGCAACTAAGCCTGTGCACCACAACTATTGAGCCCACACACCTATAGCCTATGCTCCGCAACAAGAGAAGCAACTGCCGTGAGAAGCCTGCGCACCACAATGAAGAGTAGCCCCCGCTCTCTGCAATGAGAGAAAGCCTGCACGCAGCAACAAAGACCCTACACAGCCAATTAAAAAAAAAAAAAAACCCACAGTGAGAGACAACTTTACACCCATTATCAAACAAATGAACAAAAAATAGAAAATACCAAGTGTTGACAAGGATGTAGAGAAATTGGAACCCTTATACATTGCTGGTAGGAATGTAAGATGGTGTAGTCACTATGGAAAACAGCATTCCTCAAAAAAGGAAAAATAGAATTACTATATGATCCAGCAATTCCAGTTCTGAGTATACAACCAAAAGAATTAAAAGCAGGGAGTCAAACAGATACTTGTACAATGCATGTTCACAGCAGTATCATTCGCAGTAGCCAAAAGGTAGAAACCATCCAGGAGTCCATCAATGAATGAACGGAAAAACAAAACATGGTCCATCCATACAATGGAATATTATTTAGCCCTAAGCAGGAAGGCAGTTCTGATACAGATGACAACATGAATGAAACTTGAGGACATTATGTTGAGTGAAATAAGCCAGTCACGAAAGGACGAATATTGTATATGATCTCATTACATGAGGCCCCCAAAGAAGTCAAATTCATAGGGACAGAGATTAGAATGGTGGTTGCCAGGGGCTGGAAGAGGGAAGAATGGGAAGTTATTGTTGAACGGGTACAAAGTTTCAGCTTGGGAAGAAGAGAAAGTTCTGGAGATGGATAGCGGTGATAGTTGCCCAAGAACGTGAATAATGAAACCACTCAACTCAGATGGAACTCGAACCCATTGTTTTTTAATTAAGATCACCTGGTCTCAGGACTGAATGACGCTCAGGTTCTTTATGTCTCAGTGTAGAAGGAATTCAGTGAGAAGGCAAAGTGATAGGTAAGAAATGGATTTATTTAGAGAGGTACACATTTTATGGACAGAATGCAGTGCATCTCAAAAGGCAAGAGCAGCCCTGGGAGAAACACACTGCAGAGTGTGGGCCATCTCAGAAGGCGAGAGGCCCGGAAATATGGGGTGGTTCATTTTTTGGGGTGGTTCATTTTTATGGGCTGCGTAATGAGTGGGAGGATTATACCAACTATTTTGGAGAAGGGACGGAGATTTCCAGAAACTGGACTACCACCCACTTTTTGGCCTTTTATGGTCAGCCTCAGAACTGACATGGTGCCGGTAGGTGTGTCCTTCAGCATATGCTAATGTATTACAATGAGCATATAAAGAGGCTTGAGGTCCACCAGAAGTCAGATTTTCTGCCACTTGGACCTAGTCAGTTCTGACCAGTGTATGTCATATCAAGGGCTCTGTCATTCTTTTAAATGTTGTGCCTTTGCCCCCTCCCCTCCTGTTTCAAATATACTGAATGCCACTGAACTGTACGCTTAAAAACGGTTAAAACAGAAAATTTCGTGGTACGCATATTTTACCATAACTTTTTTAAAAGGTAATATGTGTAGACAAGCTTGTTGGTCCAAGCATCTCTCCTCTCTCTGGTGCTGGGAAACCCTTGGGGGGGGGGGGTGTCTATCTGTGTAGGCGTAGGGGGGAAATCTTTCTGCTAAGGAGAGGTACAGAGAGGTCACCTGGTGTAAAGGCCACAGAACACATAGAGCATTCATCCCATTGTTAGCGAGTCCAAGCTGGCTCTGCTCGCCGCACGGCAGGCCAATGAATCGGAGACGAGGTGTTGAGGCAAGGAACACAGCTTTATTCGGAGAGCCGGCAAACCGCAAAGATGGCAGACTAGTGTCTTTAAAAAACTATCTTCCCGGGGTCTGGATGCCAGTTTGTTTTATAGAATCAGAGAGGGAGAGGCTGTGAGCAAGTAAAGTTAAAGGGCAGAATAGAGGAGAGGCTGTGAGGAAGTAGAGTTGAAGGGCCATCAGTCTCGCAAAAGATCTCGGGAATGCCCAGCCTCAGTGAGGGGATGTGTTAATTTCAGCCATTCACACAGGTGGGCAGGGCAGACTGCCAGTGAGCTGAACGCTTTAGTTCAACACTCAGGCAGAGGGGCAGTGTTCCCTGAGGCAGGCCATGATGTGTGATTATAATAACAAAAGCAACAAAAAGCAAAGGCCAATGTCAAAGAAACAGATCCAACATGGAGTCTGATTTAGCTCTATGCGGTTTGCAGATGCAAAGGAAAAAGGTCTGGAAAGATGCACCAAACTACCTTCCAGAAGGGAACTGTCACTTTTTACCATGAAATGTGTATTTGAAATGTTTGCAGAGTATAGATAAAACTTCGGAAAGGTATAAAACTCCTAGAGGAAAACATAGGCAGGACACTCTATGACATACAACAAAGCAAGATCCTTTTGGACCCACCTCCTAGAATCATGGAAATAAAATCAAGAATAAACAAATGGGACCTCATGAAACTTAAAAGCTTTTGCACAGCGAAAGAAACCATAAACAAGACTAAAAGGCAACCCTCAGAATGGGAAAAAATAGTTGCCTATGAAACAACAAAGGATTAACCTCCAAAATATACAAGCAGCTCATGAAGCTTAATACCAAAAAAGCAAATAACCCAATCCACAAATGGGCGGAAGACCTAAATAGACACTTCTCCAAAGAAGACATACAGATGGCCAACAAACACATGAAAAGATGCTCAACATCACTCCTCATCAGAGAAATGCAAGTCAAAGCCACAGTGAGGTATCACCTCACACGGATCAGAATGGCCATCATCACAAAATCTGGAAACAACAAATGTTGGAGAGGGTGTGGAGAAAAGGGAACTCTCCTGCACTGTTGGTGGGACTGTAAGTTGGTACAGCCACTATGGAAAACAATTTGGAGGTTCCTTAGAAAACTACAAATAGAACTACCATATGATCCAGTAATCCCACTACTGGGCATATACCCAAAGAAAACCATAATCCGAAAAGAAACATGTACCATAATGTTTATTGCAGCACTGTTTACAATAGCCAGGACATGGAAGCAACCTAAATGCCCATCAACAAACGAATGGATAAAGAAGATGTGGCATATATATACAATGGAATATTACTCAGCTATAAAAAGGGATGAGATGGAGCTATACGTAATGAGGTGGATAAACCTACAGTCTGTCATACAGAGTGAAGTAAGTCAGAAAGAGAAAGACAAATATTGTATGCTAACTCACATATACGGAATCTAAAAATGGTACTGATGAACTCAGTGACAAGAACAAGGACGCAGATGCAGAGAATGGACTGGAGAACTCGAGGTTTGGGAGGGGGCGGGGGGTGAAGGGGAAGCTGAGATGAAGCGAGAGAGTAGCACAGACATATATATACTACCAACTGTGAAATAGATGGCCGGTGGGAAGTTGTTGTATAACAAAGGGAGTTCAACTCAGGATGGAAGATGCCTTAGAGGACGGGGAGGGTGGGGGGGACTCGAGGGAGGGTGGGGGGGGAGTCAAGGGAGGGAGGGAATACGGGGATTTGTGTATAAAAACAGATGATTGAACTTGGTGTACCCCCCAAAAAATATTAAATAAATAAAATTTAAAGATAAAACAAAAACAAAAAAAAACTTCGGAAAGGTTTTTTGGGGGGTTGCTTTTGTTTTTGCTTTTTAGTTTCAAAATGGACATTAAAATGTAAAACCACTTTAAAAAGTGAAAGTCACACACTGTATGGGACTTTTTGCAACTCTACAGCTGGCAAGTGATTAGCATCCGAAATATGTACGTGGGATGATTACCAATCAATAAGGAAAAGATAACCCACAGAAGGAATTCCCTGGAGGTCCGGTGGTTAGGACTGCGCTTTCACTGCCGGCCCGGGTCCAACCCCTGGGCAGGGAACTAAGATCCTGCAAGCCTCACAGGACGCAGCCAAAAGAAAAGAAAAGAAAAAAGATAACCTATAGGAAAAACAAACAAAGCACATAAATGGTCGTTCACAGAGGGAACCAGAACGGCCAATAACCTGTGAAAAGATGGGCAACTTCTCTAGCAACCAGGGAAATGCAAGTTAAAATCATAATCGGGTTGAAGAACAATTGTCAAGTCTGACGATACCAGGGGATTGACACTCCTCCTGTTAGGAGGCTTTGTGCTGATGGACCACGGTGGAGGGCAGTTTGGCAAACATCTGTGCAGCGCATGCAACAAACAGCCTGAGGCCAGCAAGCCCACTTCTATTTATATGCTCAGATCTCACACGTGAACAAGGAGATGCACTCCAGAATGTATGTGGCACCACGGTTTATAACAGAGAAAGACTGGAAACTACCTGTTAGTATATTTACACTGTGGGACACCAAACAGCAATCAAAATAAATGAACTAGACCTACGTGCATCAACGTGGAAAAAAGTATCTCTTAAAAAATGTTCTGTTTTTATAGAAAATGATGTGGAGCCATGATGCAAATCTCAACAAACTGCAAAGAATTTAAATCATGCAGAAAATATTCTGAGACCACAATTCAATTAAGAAAATGTTGCAGAACTTGATCCCACGAGAAACCAAGCACCACACTCAGAGAGTTGGAGAACTCAGGTTTATTGAGCTGGCAGACCCAGATGAGCTAACATTCCAAAAATCCTGGGCCCCGTTTCCGGCCAGTTTTCTCCTTTTATAGATTAAGACATATAGCTACAGTTGGTACTAACTGATTGGTTACACAGTTTCTATAAATTACAGGTGGTTACAGAACGCAGGGGTTGCTAAGGGCTACAGGATGCGCCAGAGTTGCTAGGGGTTACAGGACGCAGGAGTTCAGACAAAGGCGAGCACAGGCAGGAACAGTACATTTTATACTTATATCAATCATTCCTATGCAATTATTAACAGGCAGGGTTCACATAGCAGGCCTCAAACTATAGATTTCAAATCTTCCTCATCAGTAAAAATCAGTAGCGATGGGAATTATATTTTTTTAAAGAAAAATGGTTAAAATAAATTTTGTGCGTTTTACAATTTAAAAAAATCATTAACAAAAAATACTGAGGAAAGCCCGTGTTAATAATACTATCCGAAATAACTAAGTCAAAGGAGAAATCATAATGGAACGCAGAAAACAGTGATGATGAGAATACAATCTGTTGAAATTTACAAAATGAAGCTAAAACCATGCTTAGAAAGAAACATAACTGTAGATTTGTTCCTTAGAAAAAAGACTGAGGAGGCTTCCCTGGTGGCACAGGGGTTAAGAATCCACCTGCCAATGCGGGGACATGGGTTCAAGCCCTGGTCCCGGAAGATCCCACATGCCCCGGAGCAACTAAGCCCACGTGCCACAACTACTGAGCCTGTGCTCCGCTCTCCGTAACCAGAGAAAGCCTGAGAAAGCCCGCATGCAGCAACAAAGACTCAATGCAGCCAATAAATAAGTAAATAAATATATATTTATTTAAAAAAAAAAGAAAACAAAACAAAACAAAGAAACAGTGAACATTCATTCCCAGGAAGCTGGGTGGAAATAAACAGCAAATTAAATCCAAAAAAAGTAGAAGGAAAAAATAAAACTATCAAATTAATTAAAAAACCACAATACCGAGTGTCATTAAAATCCAAAATTGGTACTTTAGAAAGATGAAAATAATTGATAAACCTCAGCTTAATTAAGAAAAAGATAAAACACTAATAGTCAAAGTCAGGTATAAAACAGGGACTTCACTACACGATCACTACCCAAAAATACACACCACGCATCTTATGACGGAGAAACCATCAGACGAATCTGGACTGAGATACAGTCTACAAAATTAACCAACCTGGACACTTCAAAAATGCCAGTGTCACAAAAAACAAATTCAGTCGGAGAAACTGTCCTAGAATGAAAGAAACAAGAGACCCCTCAGCTAAATGCAACGTGTGATCCTGGATGCCAGGAAGGACACTGAAAGGACTGGCAAATTGTGAGTGAGGACTGCAACCGGTGGTTAAGCTTCCCAACTATCCCCTTGATGTGTAACAAGTGACTGTCCTTGTTCTTAGGAAACACATGCTGGGCACAAAGCCACAGCCCCTTGAATAGTTCAGGTTCAAGGGGACCAGGGGCAGACAGAGTTCGGCATTCAGTTCTGAGCTGGAGAAGCTTCAATTAAGGAAGGCCTGTTGCCCATCAAAGGCAAGGGTTGGTGGTTGACTCTTCCCACCTACCTACCACCACCGGAGAGGAAGACCCCAGACCCATGGGAGCTTCTGGAAGCCCTGGAGCTCACAGACTGGACCTTGACCGGAAATGGAGGTCAGTTTGGCCCTATGTGGCCCTGAGGCTGGGGTTCTTCCCAGCCCCACCCGAGAAGCAGACACCCAGCTGGGGCGGCCACTGGAAAAACAGGCTGACGCCGCCGGCCCTTTGCCCTGGAGGAGCGCTCTGGCTGTAGCTGGCTGCCAGGCCCTTGAAGGCCTAGAGGCTTCTCAGCAGGTAGGGCAGGCGGGCCTCACACCAAGTCAGGAGGGGCCAGAGTCCCGAGCAGGAGAGCTGGGTGCCCAGCTTGGCGTCCCCGCCTGGGACTCGGGCTCAGGTCGGGCTCCTCGGTTCCCCTCTGAACCTCGAAGCTCCTCCCCGCCCCCGCCCTCCCTATCACCACCCTGCCTCCCCACCCCCAGCCCACCTCCACCGCTGCCTAGAGGAAAGGCCCAGAGACAACTTCAACCACATGCCCGTCCCCTCACCCGAGCCAGGAGCCAGGGCTACCTCCCTGGAGGCGTCCTGGAGCCTCTCAACGCCGGTGCCCCTGTTCGTGGGAGAAACCACGCTTCACCTGCCTCCCAGCCCCTTCAAGGCTGCTCTGGGGGAGGAGCCTTGAATCCCAGCCCGCTCCCCGCACCCTCGGCCTGCACCCGAGCGCAGGGCCCCCGCAGAGGTGTGAGCTGGCTGCTTACCTGCAGCGGGAGGAGCCGCAGATCACCAGACCCCAGGGCAGCAGGGCAACGGTCTCTGCGTCCTGTTAGCGTCTCGTTAGCGGGATGCCTCACCTGTTGCCCCTCACGCCCCGCCCGCCTGCGCAGTGGGGAAAACCTCTCCGCCGGGCGGGGCCTGGCTCCTCCACCCCGCACACCTGGGCCAGGTGCCCAGGCCCCCCGAGCCCCGCCCCGCCTCACAGCAGCCCGCGGAGGCACGTGCGCCCGAGCTGCTCGCGCGGGGTCCTCTGCTCCGACACCGGCACCCGGGCGCTGCCTGAGGGCCAAGGGCAAGGCCGGCCCTGGCGCCGGGGGACGGCAGGCTGGAGGGGGCTCCCTCGGTCATGCGGCGCCCCCGCCCCCACCTGCAGGTTAACCCGCCCGCGTGGTTGGGGGCCCACTTGATGGTGGCTCCAAACGGGTCAGGTTCCCGTCCCCTCTTCCCTCCAGAGACCTCTCAGCAATGACAGGTCGGTTTCCAAGCCCTTTCCACTCTGCGGAAGGCTGTCCGCACCTCTACACTGTCTTTGCCGGCTCCCGCACCCCCACCCCTCTTTTCCGTTTTCTCCTCCAGCAGCTCCACTCTCTACACTGGGCCACAGTGCTTCACAGCCTGGGCTCCCGCCACAGAGGCACCTGGGCCCAAAGCCAGCCCCACAGCACCAGGACTGAAACCAAGTGCTCCTAAAACCCAGTTCTCTTGCTGAGTTTATGATTAATCTCTATCCAAAACTTTATCCCCTTTCTTGTTCCCTCTGGCCTCAGTCCTGTGCTAACTGCACACGAACTGACCAGCGTCAGAGGACTACAATCGCTGTTGTGATAACATCGTTAATGTGCTACAATCGCTATTAGAGACACAACTACCGTACAAACTCAGGTTTTCTCCAGGGCAAGATGAGCTCACAGACCCCTGAGCCATGAACCACCTGGCCAGAGAATCATAAACCCCTGAAACTACCATTAAGAAATGTCACAGAAATGATTAATCCCAGCCTCTTTGTTCTTCCCCTTAAAAAACCCCCAACTCAACAACCATGCTGGAGTGGATCTGAGGCTTGTCTCCACTCCCTCACTTGGTGCCTGCAATAAACGCTGTACTTTCCTTCAGCACAGCCTGGTGTCAGCAGGTTGGCTTTGCTGAACGTCGGGTGAATGGACCTGACTTTGGTTTGGTAACAGGACCCTCTCACTACAGGCTCAGTGCTGGCCCTCGGTGAACAGATAGTAAGCAAAACGGATGCTTTCAAAGTCTCCATTTCTTCAGCTTTGCTCCTGCCCCTCTCCCCTCCCCCAGCCCCTCTGGCATCCTCCTTCCTCCAGCCCTGAGGCTGGCCCCATCAGGCACTCCCCTGCCTGCCTGCCTGCCTGCCCATGGCCCTGGCCTGCCCTCCCTACTCAGCGGTCAGTCTCCTAGACACCCACACCCACTAGACCCAGCTCCTTATTCTCCTGAACTGCGTCAACCCTGCTTTGTGCTGGAACTCCCCCTAAGGTGGAGATGGACCCTCCCACTGCAGCCAGCCTCACATACACACACACACACACACACACACTCACTCACTCACTCACTCACTCACTCACTCACTCACTCACTCACTCACTCACTCACTCACTCACTCACACAGGGTGGCGGTTTGCGGGAGAGCAGATTAAAGGACCATCTCTCCCTCCCCAGTAGTACCCAAGCAAGGACATGAGGGTCAGGGGGCACGTATGCTTTATTACTTAACTCCCACACGTGAACCAAGGCACAAATCGGACCACCCACCTGCACTCGTTTATACTTTAAAGACCAGGTTAATGGGACGCAGGGCAGCTTCCACAATGACCCAGCCCCAAGGCGCTGGGGCCTGAGAGAACACAACTTCTGCTTTGAGGCCTGGTCATTCCGGCCCACACCCCATTCCTCCAGACCCCCGACTTTGGAGAAAAGAGCAGACACTGGGTTGCATACTGAGCGCCAGGACCCACAGAAGAGAACCAGGGAGTCCCCAAGTGATACTTTCTCTCTTCCCACGGCTCAGCCTCCAGAAGAAGAAAATAAGGCACAGTCGGTGGTCGAGAGGGAACAAAGCCAAGAACGTGAGCTGAAGACAGCCCTGCTTTTCCTTTCTCCCAGGCAGCCTGGTCTGGGGTGGAGAGAGGTGAGGGGGCAGGTCCACCCAGAGGCTGGGTCCGGGGATCCTGGAAAGAGGAGGCGTGGCCCCTACCCTTCCACCCCACTGGCTCTGACTGGGAGTCAGGGTGAAGGCCACATGGCTCCCGCCCCCTTTCCCAGGGTCCTCAGGCCGGCCGGGCTCCTGGTGGGCACTGTCGGCCCTGCCGAGGGCTCAGCTCCGGTAGCTCCTGAGCAGCTGCCCGGCGATCACCAGCCTCTGGATCTCACTGGTGCCTTCATAAATCTCGGTGATGCGGGCGTCACGGTAGTGCCGCTCAGCTGGCATCTCTGTCACGTAGCCCATGCCACCCAGGATCTGCATGGCCTAAGGTGAAACGCAGGGGCTCAGGAGGAGAAGACCCCCACTGGAGGGGAAAGACAGGGCAGGATCAGCCACACAGAAGGACCAGCTGGCGGAGGGGCAGCTGGCACACTCACTGCTACTCAACGCTTGGGACCTCCCTCGCCCAGGCACTGGGGATACTCACCTGGTGGGTGATAGCAGTTGCAGCCTCCGATGCAGCTAGCTTGGCCATTGCCGCCTCCTAAGCACAGGGGATGGTGGCATCAGAAATTACCTTTCAGGGAGTGCCTGGCACAGGGCCCTCAGTGGGGTGGGCCTGAGGGAGCCGCCCCTTGGAGCAATAAACCCACGGGCCCAAAGGAACCGGGACCCTGCCCAGTCCCTCCCCCACCAAAGTTCTGGGCCGTGCCCGGGGAGACCCCCGTGCCACTGGCACCTTGATGAAAGGCTTCTTGTTATCCTTCAGCATGGCAGCACGCCAGGTCAGCAGCCGAGCACTCTCCAGGGCCAAGGCCATGTCCGCCAACTTGAACTGCAACAGGCCAGCCCCACCCACCAGTCAGCGTTTGCCCTCCCTCCCCTCTCCCTACAGGACAGGAGGGAGGAGGGCGAAGGATGCGAGAGCAGGTGACAGCCTTCTGGGAGGCAGAGAGCAAAGGCTGAAATTCCCTCCCTCCAGCGTCCAGGCAAGGCTTCACCTCCTCACCTGGATGCCCTGCAGCTTGGTGAGGGGCGCCCCGAAGGCCCTGCGGTTCTCAGCATACTGCACGGCACAGTCGAGGGAGGCCTGGGCAATTCCCAAGGCCTGGGAGGCGATGCCTATGCGGCCCATGTCCAGGGTTTGCTGTGAGGACCGCCTGGTCAGTGGCTGGCCCTCCAGGCCCCAGGGCCCCGCCCCAGGGCATCTTCCCCCACCCCCACCCCCCACCGCCGCCAGGCTCACCATGGCGATCTTGAAGCCCATCCCCGGCTCCCCCAGCATGTTGTCCTTGGGTATTCGACAGTCCTCAAAGATGAGGTTGGCAGTGGATGAGGCCCGGATGCCCAGCTTGTCTTCCTTCTTCCCCAGCGTGAGCCCAGGTGTCGGTATGGGAACCAGGAAGGCACTGATGCCCTGGAGGCCAGACACACCCAGTGAATTTCTCACCTGCCTGATGCCACACCCCTCACACAAACCACCGCAGACACCATCTCCTGGTCCCTTCCTGCCACCTCCCTCGGAAGCTCGGCCATGACGCCCTCTGCCGGCTCCTCTGGGGAAGGCGCCACCCAGGGATGCAAAGGGACAGCGGCAAGTGCCCCAGAGCAAGAACCGCTCCGTGGGACCAAGGAGATTTGGATCTGGAAACTCTGAACGTCTCACTGACCCTCCCTTCGGGGTCCCCACCTTGTTCTGCAAGGATCTGTCTGTGCTGGCGAAGACCACAGTGGCCGAGGCCTCCCAGGCATTGGTGATCCAGGCTTTGGTGCCACTCAGGACCCACGTGTCACCGTCTGCCCGAGCCGTGGTGGTGGCGGCCCCTGCGTCACTGCCGTTCCCTGCCCCACACGCAGGCTCAGAGGCCACCGCCACCAGCGCACCCGGAACCACACCTCCCCCCAGGCTAGCGAGTCACACTCGGGTCCAAGCCACCAGGGTCTGGCTCCCGAGAGAAGGCTCGAGGGCCACAGCGGCTCCCACAGCTCTCAGGGTGGGGGGATGAGGGGGATGTGACAGCTGGGTGTCTTCAAGACAAAGGGACCCCAGGGCCCAAGTGCCCCCCTCCCAGGTCAGCCAAGCGACCCCATGCTCAGGGGCAGATCCCAGCAGCCAGAGCTCCACCCCAGGCCCTCAAGCCTGCCCTCCTGCCCTCCTGCCCTCCTGCCCCAGGAAGCAACAAGCAGCTGACTCAGCTCAGCACTGGCCCCAGCCCAAGTCTGTCACCCCCGATTCTGAGGTGAGGGGACAGGGTGGACCACTGTCCCATGGTGGTACCTGGTTCACTGAGGGCAAAGCAGCCAATTTTGTTGCCACTGGTGAAAGGAGTGATCCACTGCTGCTTCTGCTCCTTGGAGCCAAACTTCAGGATAGGCCCTAAGTAGAGGGACTGGGGGTGGGGGGTGGGGGGGCAGTGGGGGGTGGTCGGAGGCCTTCCAGCCCGGCACACCTGCCCACCCACATAGCCACCCCCAGGCCTCCTCTCTCCGGAGGCCCACGCAAAGGACCAGGTCCAGAGGTGCTCAGGTCAGGGGCGGGGAGTCAAGGTCGGGCTGCGCCCTGGATGTTGGGCCACGTGGCAGAGGGTCTGCCCGCTCACAGGAGCCTCCCCTCCCTGGTGTATCCAGGGCCCAGGCGCGAGACTCACGTTGTTGACACTCATGATGACTCCGGTGGAGGCGCAGCCCCGGCTGACCTCCTCCATGGCGATGGCGTAGGCCAGGTAATCGAGGCCCGCACCACCGAGCTCCTCAGGCACATCCATGGCCATGAGCCCCAGCTCGCCCATCTTCTTCACCTGGCCCCAGGGAGGGTTGTCATGACAAGGGCAGCTGCTGGGGGCCGGTGCCCACCCTTTCCAACCCTGAGCCAGTGCCTGAGGAAAGTCAGGTCATATGGCCCCACCCACCCACCCTGGGACCCCCAAGGCCGAGTCTGCATCACAGCACCATTCACTCAAGCCATCCTGTCCCCACACTTCGCCCTAACTCTTCTCTGTCTAGAGCCGCAATCAGTGAGCTGGCAGAAGGCACAAGAAGCCTTTGGGGGCCTCCGAGGTAAGGAGCAGAGCACGGCAGCACAGCACCACACAGACCTTCTTTCAGTCCCTTATGCGCACCACACTTCCCCTCCCCACCACAGGGCCTTTGCACTTGCTGTTTCCTGTCAGTGATGCCATTTATCCACTAGTTATTATCTCCTCCCGCCCTTGGGTCTCAGCTCAAGTGTCACTTCTGCTGCACGGCCACCTCTGACCTCACTAAGTCAAATCCTTTAATCACATGCTCCTGCAGCACCTGTGCCTCTCCTCGGTGGTGCCTGTGCAGCTGCAATTTCACACCTATTCGTGTGCTTGTTCTGATTAA
Organism: Hippopotamus amphibius kiboko; assembly: GCF_030028045.1. Lineage (NCBI taxonomy): Eukaryota > Metazoa > Chordata > Mammalia > Artiodactyla > Hippopotamidae > Hippopotamus > Hippopotamus amphibius. The sequence continues at coordinate 10,459,932 of NC_080193.1, forward strand.
GGTCTTTCTCCCTGACCACGAGGGCAGAGACTGTGTGGTTTTGCCCACTGCTATACTCCAATGCCAGTGGAAGAATGAATAAAGGGGAAGAGCTTGGAATTTCTGACTTGGAATCCAGTGGTGGTCATGGTTAATTATCAAGTGGCTTCTATATATCCAATGCTGAAAAGTGCTTTATGTATATTTTCTCATTTGAGTCTTGCTGAAGTCTGTGAGGACAATGCTGAGTCGACCTCATGTCATAGGTGAGGAAACTGGAGCTCAGGGAGGTGAAGCAACCAGCTCAGGGAGAAGCTTGTAAGGTGGGGCTGGGACTGAAACCCAGCACTGACTCCAGGACCTCAACCAGCTCAGCCCCTGTGGCAGGTTCCGAGGGCAGATTCCTTAGGAATCTGTCAGCCTGCTTCCCACCTGGGAAACAGGGACCACAACAGAACCTGTATAGCTTCAAGAACAAACAACAAAAACCAACAGCCTCCAGGGAGCAGGCTGTGGGGAGAGGAGGGACTGTTGCTTTTCCTTAGAAAATCATTTTATATCGTTTGATTCCTGTAACTGTGTTCTTGGACTATTTGGACTTCAATGAAGCAAATCAGTATGAATGTTTGCCACATCTTCTCATTTGTCTATAATTAGTATTACTTCTGTGATTATAAAAGTTTGACGCCCTCTCCCCGAATAGTACGTACTTCATAGAATTATTTTAAGGACTGATACAATATACATAAAATGTTGAGCCCGGTGCTTGGCACAAGGCAAGTGGTCGGTGAACGGCATTTTTAAAAAATTTTATTGATGTATAGCTGACTTACAACGTTGTGTTAACTCCGCTGTACAGCAAAATGACTGCTATACATCTATATATATATTTTTTTAATAAATTTATTTATTTATTTATTTTATTGGCTGTGTTGGGACTTTTTTGCTGTGCACAGGCTTTCTTTTTAGTTGCGGTGAGTGGGGGCTACTTGTTCGTTGTGGTGCGCGGGCTCCTCATTGCCGCGGCTTCTCTTGTTGTGGAGCACAGGCTCTAGGCAAGTGGGCTTCAGTAGTTGCAGAACATGGGCTCAATAGTTGTGGCTCATGGGCTTAGTTGCTCTGCGGCATGTGGGATCTTCCTGGAGCGGGGATTGAACCCGTGTCCCCTGCATTGGCAGGCGGATTTTCAACCACTGCGCCACCTAGGAAGCCCTATATATTCTTTTTCATATTCTTTTCCATACGGTTTATCACAGGATATTGAGTATAGTTCCCTGTGCTGTACAGTAGGACCTTGTTGTTTATCCAAACTATGTATAATAGCTTGGATCTACTAATCTCAAATTCCCAATCCTTCCCTCTCCCACCCTCCCTCCCCTTTGGCAACCACAAGTCTGTTCTCTATGTCTGTAAGTCTGTTTCTGTTTTGTAGCTAGATTCATGTGTGTTACATTTTAGATTCCGCAAAAAAGTGATATCACATGGTATCTGTCTTTCTCTTTCTGACTTACTTCGCTTAGTATGATAATTTCTAGGTCCATCCATGTTGCTGCAAATGGCATTAGTTCATTCTTTTTATGGCTGAGTAGTATTCCATTGTATGTATGTACCACATCTTCTTTATCCATTCACCTGTTGATGGAGATGCGGGTTGTTTCCATGTCATGGCTATTGTGAAGAGTGCTACTATGAACACAGGGGGAAAGTATCTTTTTGAAATACAGTTTTGTCTGGGTATATGCCCTGGAGTGGGACTGCTGGATCACATGGTAGCTCTATTTTTAGCTCTTTAAGGAATCGCCACACTCTTCTCCATGGTGGCTGCACCAATTCATATTCCCACCAACAGTGTAGGAGGGTTCCCTTTTCTCCACACCCTCTCCAGCATTTATTATCCATAGGCTTTTTAATGATGTCCATTCTGATCGGTGTGAGGTAGTACCTCATTGTAGTTTTCATGTGCATTTCTCCAAGAATTAGCAATGATGAGCAAGTGAACGGTATTTATTATCATTAAGCGACTGATAAATTCTTGTCTTGACAGTGATGTCTGGGAGGAGGGGCACTGGTGAATCTGCTGAACTTCCATAATGATTTGTGTCCCTCTGTGAAACTGCTTGTTTGATTCCGCCTTGAGTTGTTCCCGTGAGAAATTCTTGTAAGACTACGCTTGGGGCTTCCCTGGTGGCGCAGTGGTTAAGAATCCACCTGCCAATGGAGGGGACACAGGTTTGAGCCCTGGTCCGGGAAGATCCCACATGTCTAGGAGCAACTAAGCCCGTGCGCCACAACTACTGAGCCTGCGCTCTAGAGCCTGTGAGCCACAACTATTGAGCCCATGTGCCATAATTACTGGAGACCATGCTCTGCAAAAAGAGAAGCCACTGCAATGAGGAGCCCACGCACTGCAACAAAGAGTAGCCCCCGCTCTCTGCAACTGGAGACAGCCCGTGTGCAGCAGTGAAGACCCAACACACCCAATAAATGAATGAATGAATGAATTTTTAAAAAAAGACTCTACACTTGGGGTGGGCCTGACCCACCTCAGGGTCTCTCATGTAACACAGGGGAGGAGACGGCCAGTGCGTGGGAGGCAGAATGACAGCCCCAGCAAAGACAAGCACATCCTAATCCCCGGGACCTGTGACTATATTTCCTCATGTGGCAAAAGGGACTCTGCAGGTGAGATGACGCGAAGGATCCTGAGGTGGCGGGGCTGCCCTGGATGATCCAGGGGGGGCAATGTCATCACAGGGTCCTTGTAAGGGAAATAGGGAGACAGGAGGGGCAGAGAAGGAGATGGGACAATGGAAGCAGAGGCCAGAGTGACTGGATGCTGGCTGGAGGCGGGGAATGCAGGCGCCTCCAGAAGCTGGAAAAGGCATGGAAGTGATTCTCCCCTGGCACCGCCGGAAGGGACACGGGCCTGCCCACACCTTGATTTTAAGCCCAGAGAGACCCACTTTGGATTTCTGCCCTCCAGGAACGGTCAGATACTCAATGCGTGTACTGTTCTAAGCCGCTGAGTCTGTGCTAATTTGTTACAACTGGAAGCTAGTACACAGCAGTAAGTGGGTCTCAGAGCTCCCAGGGATGTGTCATTTCGAGAATCGCTTAAAAAAAAGTTCTGTGGTCCCCACACGCCTGGGAGCAGCGGGGCTGATGCTGTGGGGAAGGGCTGCATCGTTGCAGCTGGTGGGAATCAAGGAGGGGGTGGGAGAGGAAAGTAGAGAGTGATTTAGGTGGCCTTGTCTCTCAACAGGACCCGGGGACTCACAGAGCCCTGTGCCAGCATGAGCGTGACCTCAGAATACAGCCCCTTTCTTTCTTTCTTTTTTTAAAATTTATCTAATTTATTTTATTTTTTGGCCACACTGCACAGCACGTGGGATCTTAGTTCCCTGACCTGGGATCGAACTTGGGCCCCAGCTCCCTGCATTGGAAGCATGGAGTCTTAACCACTGGACAGCAGGGAAGTCCCAGAGTCCCTTTTGAACCCGCACTTAGGGCCTCCAACAAACCTATTCCAGGGTGACATAGGTTTTACTGGGGTTGCCTGGGCGGGGTCAGGAGCCAGCATCGTCGTATTCCACCAGAAATACGCAGGGTCCCCAAGCTTCATGCTCAGGCCTGGACGGGAACCCACTAAAGGGCTTTCTCTGGCCAAACAGCAAAAGAGACTGAGCTAAAAAAAGAAAAAAAGAAAAAAAAAAAGCCCCAACTGTCTCACCCTACATGTGCCACCCAGCTTCCCTGGACACGAAGGCCCACCCTCGTCTTCAGCCTCTATCTCCAGTACACAACCCTGGGATAAATGACCAATCAGCAGGTCCCTTGTGTCTGTGAACCAGGAGTCCAGACCTGCAACTTTGACTGGGCCAAGCCTCGTAGTCTCCAAACTTCCAAGAGAAAATGCAAGGAAGAGAAGACCCGTTTCCTAGCAGAGCGAGCCTTCAGCGCCTGCTGCCTTCATGTTTGGGACACATTTAGAGGGCACTTCATATAAAAATAGTGCTTTTAGGGACTTCCCTGGTGGTCCAGTGGTTAAGACTCTGTGCTTCCACTGCAGGGGGCACGGGTTTGATTCCTGGTCAGAGAACTAGATCCCGAGTACCGTAACTAACATGCAGTGCAGACAAATAAATTCTTTTTAATCAAAAAAAAAAAAAAAAAAAATTGATTCTTTTAAAAAAAAAAATCAAATTTGCCCTAAGTGTGCTTATGCTCACTAGAGTTAAAACGAACTCCCCTCAGAGAATCAAATTCCCTAACTTGCTGAAGATCTGCTGCTTTATTCTAGGGATAGGGGCCATGGGAGCCACCGGCCCAGCTCGCACGCTGTGTGTGCTTAGTGCTGGGGCGATGAGGACATTCAGGATGACTTAAGCATAAAATTCAAGTCCATAAAATTCAGCAAACATCTGCTGGATACCAAGCACTTACTGAGGGCGAGGAGGTGTTTTGCTGGACAAGGAGGTCGGGGCGTGAACAAGAGCAATCCCCAGCCCCCAGGAAGGTGACCTCAGGAAATAACTGGGACGTAGGACACACACGATCACGTGATGAGCACGCCGAGAGAATGGGGTATTATGAACGGAGGCTCCTGCAACGCAGAGACGAATTCCTGCTGGGAGAGGTGAGAGGCGGTGCCATGCAGGGGACACTTCCGGAGTGGAATTAACAGGAGGCTGTGCGTATGAGTAAGAAAAATGGCCTATGAGTCAAGAGGTTTCTCTGCAGCTAATTATCATCTGAGATAGGGCAAGAGGAGGAAAAGCAAGTTTTGCACCTGATATATTAAAGTTACTCAATAAACATTCACTGAGTGCAGGGGAAGAAACTAGGTTCAGTTTTATACATACAGATATGCACATATAGGGACTTTCCTGGCAGCCCAGTGGTTAGGACTCTACACTTTCACTGCAGGGGGCCCAGGTTCCATCCCTGGTCAGGGAACTAAGATCCCACAAGATGCACGGCGCAGCCAAAAAAGGAAAAAAAAAAAAAGCACATTCCCAGGTTCCGGAGTCCAAAGCTGGTTTGGAAACACCATTCTATTTCTAATTTGCCTATATAACATAATAGCATTGTAAATTCAGAATTGTTCCTTTTTTTTTTTTTTTTTCAGGAGCAGGAGGTAGGTTTGGACACAGAAAGACTAAAGTTCAACTTAGATTACAAAACCAGGCAAGCCAGCAGAAACTGGCACTAACCTTCCACCTCCTTCGTGAACTGCCCACCTCTCAGTTCTTCTCCCCTTGACTTTTCCCCAGTAAACCCACTTTTCTTGGGGGAAAAAAATTCTTCAGGAAAAAATACTAGATATCACTAATTTCAAACCATCTCCTACAGGCCGGGGTGGGGGGAGCTCAGTCTACATCTGGCTCCTCCGATCCCAGCGGTGTGACTTTTGAGCAAGAAATGTAATCTCTGGCTTCAGTTTCCCCACCTGAGGACTGGAGATGAATGAAGTAATTGCCTCAGTGTGTTTTGCTGAAGATTTAACAGATAAGTACCTGGAATATAGTAACCCCCAAACGAGTCACTCCTGTTACTATCACTGTTGTCATTTTAAAACACTAGCGGTGGGCTTCCCTGGTGGCGCAGTGGTTAAGAATCTGCCTGCCACTGCAGGGGACACGGGTTCAAGCCCTGGTCCTGGATGATCCCACATGCCACAGAGCAACTAAGCCCACGTGCCACAACTACTGAAGCCCACGAGCCTGGAGCCCGTGCTCCACAATAAGAGAAGCCACCGCAATAAGAAGCCTGCGTACTGCAATGAAGAGTAGCCCCCGATCTCCACAACTACAGAAAGCCGGCGTGCAGCAACGAAGACCCAAGGCAACCAATGAATAAAAATAAATAAAGTTTAAAAAATAAAATAAAACACTAGTGGTATTATTTTTAATTTTGCAACCTGCCCTATTATCCCTGTGTCTACTGCTTTCAACCTCTGCCTGTTTAAGCCCCGGACTCCCTTCTGTAATGGGGGGCTGAGCATCACCACCAGTAACAGAGAGAGTGACAGAAAAAAAAAAAAAAACCAACTGGCTTGAATCTTTAGCAAAGGGAAACACTGAGCAACCTCTGCATCCCACCAGCCACGAAAAAACCAGAGACCAGTTCGTGTGGGACGGTGGCAAGATCAGAAGATTTAGCGCTATTTCTTCCCAAGCTCTCCAACCTCAGGTAATTCCTACAACTGCTCCTTCATCCTCTAGACAAAGGAAATAAGAGTGGGACTCCTGATAACCTAATGAGATTACAGATATGAAAACACCTGTCCAAGATAAAACAAAATAACAAATGCTATCACTACTCTGAGCTGGGTCATGCATTCAGCAAGTCTGGACTGAGCAGCCTCCAGGTGCCAGAACGTGCTGGAAGGGAAGGAGGCTGATCCTTTTGATCTCTTCCTTCCACGTGCATTTCTGCCACTATTTAGTGACAGGATTAATTTGCAAATTCCTCCGCCCTATAAAGCAAGTAAAGGATTATAAAGCCAGAGGACTGGTGAAGAGTAGCTCAGTAGAAAGTCTGTTTCTACTGCCAGCTTTCTTGCACAGAGTAAGTCTATGTCTGTAATGTAAGAAGTTATTTGAGGGAATACAGGAAAAATAAATCAAGTGGTCTGTCATTTGGCAGAAAAAGCCCCAACATCCAGCCATGTCTTGGACAACTGCTCTGGGGGCAGCACCCGTGTGCGGGGGTATGGAGGGTACAGGCGTAGTTTAGGCCCTTGATGATAACATTCCCAACTAGAACAGGGCTTCCCAGCTGGGCTCCCAGGACAACAACACGACGAAGTGGATGGAGGAGGGTTTTGGAGCCAATCACCTCTGGGGTATGAATTCTCACTCCATAGACCAGTAGGCCTTGGAAAATCACTTCATTTCTCTGTGTCTCAATTTTCTCAATTGTAATAAAAATAATAATAGTATGAATAGCTACTGTTTTTCACATATCAGGCAGCATGAACTTGATATATGTGATCTCCCACAATCACTGCAAACATTCCAGGAAACCAAATGGAGATCAGACTTGCAGCTGAGGATGTCCTTAGGACTAAATGAGATGACATGATTTCAATGCTTAACACCTAAAAGTTGCCCAACTACTTTTGGTGCTCAGACCGCCACTTGCCTAGCCCACGTGCAGCTCCTTGGGTATTCCCACAGTCCAGGCACAGCACCCGATACACTGTGAACACACAACACTGACTGAGCTGGAAAAGTGGCCCCAGAGCCTAGCAAGCATGTTAATGGCCATTACAACTCTTGAATTCCTCAGACTGGAAAACAGGCACGGAGAAGCCAGACATACTTGCTCCTTCACAAGTGATGTACTCAACAAATCTCTCGAGTATTTATACCCTGTGCCAGACATCTTGCCAAGCCGGGGGATGGATACAGCAGGAACATCTCATATTTGTCATTACAGATGGAGTGATACAACAGCATGGGAAGGAGGGGACTGATTGGGATCTCAGCAGCTGGCAGAAGACAGACTTAGGTTCAAACCTTAGCTCTGTAACTCATTAGCTCCATGACCTTGGGCACATTATTTAATTCTTCCATCAATTTGAGTTTCATCAACTTATGCAATAGGTTATGTAATAATGGCAACTTCACTTCATAGGACAGTTTTAAGAAACAGATAAGCTAGGGACTTCTCTGGCAGTCCAGTGGTTAAAACTTTGCACTTCCACTGCATGGGCACTCGGGGTTCAATCCCTGATCTGGGAACTAAGATCCCGTGTGCCGCTTGGTGTGGCCAAAAAAAAAGAAAACACGAAAGAATGAACGAAAGAAAGGAACAGATGACCTAACCCACCAGCACTTAGGACAGTGCCAAGCACAAGGTCAGCATTTTACAAGCATTAAATATTATCATCAACACGACACCCAGTACACAGTAAGCTTATCAACCATCTACTGTTATTACTGTTTTTCGAGAAGTTACATCCTGGCTATAGGCCTCATACTGGACAAAGGAAGCCTCCAGGGCATTTTCTGTGTCCTAGGACCCCCTCTTAGGGTTCCTTGACTGCAGTCTCTATGCCTCTGGCTGTCACTGTCACCAGTCACCCTGGAGTGGAGGGCAGATCCCATCACAGGCTGCTGAGGTTGGGACTCTCACCTGAGCTGCCGGGAAGCGATGTTCCTTGTCCACCTGGGCTGCGATGGGAACGAGCTCCTTCTCGGCAAAGTCCTGGCACGTCCGACGCAGCATCTGGTGTGTCTCAGGCAGTTCCGCAGACTGGTAGATGGTGTGTAAGCGACGCCAGATCTGAGGCCAGGGAGCTGCCAGAGGGAAGAGGAGGAGTGGGTGGAAGGGGAATGCAAGAGGTCTTGCGTAGTACTGGTAGTAGTGATAATAATAATAGTGATCCACTAACTGGGTGGTTCTCCACCACGGATGACTTTGTCCCCCAAGGGACATCTGGCAATGTCTGGAGACATTTTTGGTTGTCTCAACCGAAGGGTGGTGTGGAGTGGGTAGAGGGAATACTGCTAAACATTGTACAGGACAGATGCCACAACAAAGAATTATGGACCCAAAATGTCAACAGCGCTGCTGTCGGGAACTGCACTGTTTGCTATGCTCGCTTAATACTTTGTTCCGTGATCGCACTCAGTCACCAGTATAACTCCAATAATAGTAAGAGCACAGCTCTGCGACCTCAGGCAAGGAAGGAGCCTAGCTTCACTGGTTTCTCTAACACATGGAGGACAACAGGACTCAGCTCCTGGGTCGGGAGAATGGGATACTAACTGTAGCACTTAGCAGGGGGCCTGGCAGAGACAGCTCTCAAAGAAAGTCCTCTTTATTATTATTCAGGGTGAGTGGGTCGTGACCAGGCCAAGGAAGTCCTGGGCACAGGTGTCACTGCTGCTACAGCTGGAGAGAAATAAGACGATGGGAAAGGTACTGCACGCAATCAGCCTCAAGCGCTAATACTGAGCGCCTGTAATATGCCAGGCACCCGTGGCTTACTCCTTATAACAACGGTATGACAACAGCAGTATTACTGGGGTTATTTTACACAAGGGCCACGTGAGGCTGCCAGAGGCCCAAGGTCACAGATGCACAGTCTGGGTTCAATCCCAGGCCTGGCTCCCCAGGAATGGCGCACCCTGAACCTCCGCCGAAGGTGCAACGAGGGAAGGGGGATGTGGGCGCACTGGTGAGAACTGGGCTGGGGGCGGGGGTCGGAGCCGGAGCCGGGTCCACGCAGGCGCGAGCAGCGGCCCCACGGGGGCCAAGGCCGCGCGCTCCTGGAGGGGGCACCGCCCGCCCGCCGGCCTGCCGCAGGGGAGAGCCGGCCGCCGGGATCCACGCCCGCCCGGCCCGCACTCACCTCCGTGGACGGGGCCACTGGCCCGGGCGAGAAGCGCGGCGGCCATGCTGAAGACAATGGGCTTCTTCCCGGCGACCTCGGGCCGCGAGCGCGGGTTCCGGGCAGCGGGGGGCGGGGCCGGCGCCCGTTCCGGGGGCGGGGCCTGCCTGCCGCGGGTCCGTCCCGAGCCCCGCCCCCCTCCCGGGAGCTCCATCAAAATGTCCCGCCTTTGGGGGGAAGTCTCTGAAGTCGGTGCTAGGCTGATCCTAAACCTCTTCCGGGGCGCGCCTGTCTCTCCTAACATCCCTATTTGGCCTTCCCCCACCTGCCTCCCTGGCCCCATGCCCACCATGCCCTTGCTGTCCTTGCTGCGGCCTCACAGGGCAGCTTTTCTCCAATACCTCTAGCTGGTTCCTGCCTCCGGACCTTTGCAGTCACCGTCCCCTCAGCTGGAACACTCCTTCCCTCATCACCCACTGAAGCCTGCCGAACCCAGGAGGCCAGGGTTCCCCCCTCCCCTCCACTGTTTTATTTATTCCCGGCGCGTGGCATATGAAATCTTATCAAGTGACCTACTAGTCTGTGAGTGCCAGGAGTGGCAAGGGTCTTGTCGGGCTGGTGCTCATTATTTAGGCATGGGGAGTTGGATTCCTGGGAGGTTGTGAAGGTGGGGTGGCACTGCTGCTTCCCTGTTCCACTGTGGTCCCACCATCTCACTCCCAATTGTGGGCAGAGCCTCCCCACCCCCACCCCTCCGCAGGGAGCAGGGGGCACTGTGCCCTAATGCCGTGCATTTGGTCCTTAGTATCCGTCAGGACGCCTTCACCCTGCCCAAAAAACTACAGAGATTTCACTTGCCTGCCATGCGACTTCCATGGGCACAGGTGTGGGTCAGACTTCCACAGGCTCCAGGCGCCACCCACACATGCCCAGGAACCCAATCCCTCCAGCTGCCTTTCTTCCCCCAACGCTCAGCCAGGCGTCCGTCCCCAGCACTGACCCACAGGCCAAAAATTCTGTCTTTTTTAAGACCTTGTTCTGAGCTTCCTGGAGGAGACCTATTAAAAGATGTGGCAAAGTCTTTCAAATGTTACCTTGCATTTAAAAGAAATGCATTCAAAAGAAAGCCTCTAAATCCACAGTACTTTTACTGTCATTGGGAAGTGCTCCGAGGCTTCCTCACCTTTCATCACCCCACCTGGGCACCAGGAAGAAAAGAGGAAGAAGCAGGAGAAAGGGGGAAATAAGTGGTTTGTGGGGAGAGGCCAATAGACCTTTGGGTGCCATAAACCATCTAAACCAGATTTAAAATTTTTAAGTTGTATTGTCTGTGACCTTAAACATGGATGTTTTATATTACAAGTATGCAAAAGTTTTATATTAAAAGTATACAAGTTTTCCAAAAGGGACAAAAATCAGAAGATGGTTGCCAGGGGTTGGATGGAAGGAGGGAACTGGCTGCAGACACCAGGAACTCAAGGGAACTTTCTGAGGTGATGGAAATGCCCTGTATCATGATTGTGATGCCCGGTATCCACTTGTCAAAACTCATCAAACTATACTCTTAAATGAGGTTAATTTACTCTTAAATGAAGTATAGTTAAAACACACCTTGCTCCTCGCATCTCCTCGTCATCGGCCCCGCCGAGTCTGCGGGCAGAGGGAGGTTGGGGGCTTGTAGGGGGGCGGGCAGGTCTAGGTAGCCAGCGCGGTGGCTGGCAACGACCCCTCCCTAGGTCGCTGGCACCACAGCGGCATCCAAGCGCAGAGCGGAGGGGCACGAACCACAGTGCTGGTTAATTAGTTGTGATTGAGGAAGATGGTGGAGTAGGAGGACGTGCACTCACTCCCTCTTGCAAGAGCAGCGGAATTACAACTAACTACTGAACAACCATTGACAGAAAGGCACTGGAATTCACCAAAAAAAGCCATCCCACATCCAGAGACAAAGGAGAAGCCGCAATGAGACGGCAGGAGGGGCGCAACTGCGTTAAAATCAAATCCCATAAATGCTGGGTGGGTGACTCACAAGCTGGAGAATAATTATACCACAGAAGTCCTGAGGGTTCTGAGCCCCACGTCAGGCTTCCTAACCTGGGGGTCCAGCAACGGGAGGAGGAATCCCCAGAGAATCAGACTTTGAAAGCCAGCGGGATTTGATTGCAGGACCTCCACAGGACTGAGGGAAACGGAGACTCCACTCTTGGAGGGCACGTAAAACACTGTGCTCACCAGGACCCAGGGGGAAGGAGCAGTGACCCCATAGGAGACTGAACCAGACCTACCTGCTGGTGTTGGAGGGGTGCCTGCAGAGGTGGGGGCCAGCTGTGGCTCACCGAGGAGACAGGGGCGCTGGCAGCAGGGGTTCTGAGAAGTGCTCATTGGCGTGAGCCCTTCCAGAGTCCACCATTAGCTCCACCAAAGAGCCTGTAAGCTCCAGTGCTGGGTTGCCTCAGGCCAAATGACCAGCAGGGTGGGAACAGAGCCCCACCCATTGGCAGACACGCAGATTAAAGTGTCACTGAGCTCCACCCACCAAATCGGATTAAAGTTTTACTGAGCTCCGCCCACCCAGCCCTACCCACCATCAGTCCCTTCCATCAGGAAGCACCCGCGAGCCTCCTAGACAGCTTCCTCCACAAGAGGGCAGACAGCAGAATTAAGCAGTATCAGCAGTATTTCATCTTGTGGAACTGAAAAATCACAGCCACAGAAAGACACAGAAAATGAAAAGGCAAAAGACTTTGTACCAGATGAAGGGACAAGATAAAACACCAGAAAAACAACTAAATGAAGAGGAGATAGGCACTCTTCCAGAAAAAGAATTCAGAATAATGATGGTGAAGATGATCCAGGACTTTGAAAAAAGATTGGATGCAAAGATTGAAAAGTTGCAAGAAAAGTTTACCAAAGACCTAGAAGAATTAAAGAACAAACAGAGATATGCAACACAATAACTGAAATGAAAAATACACTAGAAGGAACCAATAGCAGATTAACTGAGGCAGAAGGACGAATAAGTGACATGGAAGACAGAATGGTGATAATCACTGACGCAGAAAAGAATAAAGAATGGAAAATACTGAAGACAGCCTAAGAGACCTCTGGGACAACGTTAAACGCACCAACATTCACATTACAGGGGTCCCAAAAGGAGAAGAGAGAGAGAAAGGACCTGAAAAATATATTGGAAGAGATTATAGTTGAAAACTTCCCTAACATGGGAAAGGAAATAGCTACCCAAGTCCCGGAATTGCAGAGAGTCCCAGGCAGGATAAACCCAAGGAGAAACACGCCAAGACATATAGTAGTCGAATTGACAAACATTAAAGACAGAGAAAAGTTATTAAAAGCAACAAGGGAAAAAAGACAAATAACATACAAGGGAACCCCCATCAGGTTAACAGCTGATTTCTCAGCAGAAACTCTGCAAGCCAGAAGGGAGTGGCATGATATATTTAAAGTGATGACAGGGAAGAACCTACAACCAAGAATACTCTACCCAGCAAGGATCTCATTCAGATTTGATGGAGAAATCAAAAGCTTTACAGACAAGCAACAGCTAAGAGAATTCAGCACCACCAAACCAGCCTTACAACAAATGCTAAAGGAACTTCTCTAAGCGGGAAACATTAGAGAAGAAAAGGACCTACAGAAACAAAAACAAAACAATTAAGAAAATGGTAATAGTAACATACATATCAATAATTACCTTGAATGTAAATGCACCAACCAAAAGACACAGACTGGCTGAATGGATACAAAAACAAGACCCATATATATGCTGTCTACAAGAGACCCACTTCAGACCTGGGGACACATACAGACTGAAAGTGAGGGGATGGAAAAAGACATTTCATGCAAACTGAAATCAAAAGAAAGCTGGAGCAGTGATACTCATATCAGATAAAATAGACTTTAAAATAAAAAATGTTACAAAAGACAAGAAAGGACACTACATAAAGATCGAGGGATCAATCCAAGAAGAGGAGATAATTATAAATATATATGCACCCAATATAGGAGCACCTCAATACATAAGGCAAATACTAACAACTATGAAAGAGGAAATCGACAGTAACACAATCATAGTGGGGGACTTTAACACCCCACTTACACCAATGGACAGATCATCCACACAGAAAATTAATAAGGAAACGCAATCTTTAAATAACACAATAAATCAGCTTGATTTAATAGATATCTATAGGACATTACATCCAAAAACAGCAGATTACGCATTCTTCTCAAGTGCACATGGAACATTCTCCAGGATAGATCACATTTTGGGTCATAAAACAAGCCTTGGTAAATTCAAGAAAATTTAAATCGTATCAAGCATCTTTTCTGACCACAACGCTATGAGATTAGAAATCAATCACAGGAAAAAAACTGTAAAAAACACAAACACATGGAGGCTAAACAATATGCTACTAAATAACCAACAGATCACTGAAGAAATCAAAGAGGAAATCAAAAAATACCTAGAGACAAATGACAATGAAAACACAACGATCCAAAACCTATGGGACAAAAACAAACAACAACAACAACAACAACAACAAAAACCTATGGGATGCAGCAAAGGCAGCTCTAAGAGTGAAGTTTATAGCGATACAATCCTACCTCAAGAAACAAGAAACATCCCAAATAAACAATCTAACCTTACACCTAAAGAAACCAGAGAAAGAAGAGCAAACAACACCCAAAGTTAGCAGATGGAGAGAAATCATAAAGATCAGAGCAGAAATATATGAGAGACAAAGAAAACAATAGCAAAAATCAATAAAACTAAAAGCTGGTTCTTTGAGAAGATAAATTGATAAACCTCTAGCAAGACTCATCAAGAAAAAGAGGGAGAGGACTCAAATCAATAAAATTAGAAATGAAACAGGAGAAGTTACAACAGACACCACAGAAATAAAAAGCACCATAAGAGATTACTACAAGCCACTATATGCCAATAAAATGGACAACCTGGATGAAATGGACAGATTCTTAGAAAGATATAAACTTTCAAGACTGAATCAGGAAGACATAGAAAATATGAACAGACCAATCACAAGGAATGAAATTGAAACTGTGATTAAAAATCTCCCAACAAACAAAAGTCCAGGACCAGATGGATTCACAGGTGAATTTTATCAAACATTTAGAGAAGAGCTAACACCACACCCATCCTTCTCAAACTCTTCCAAAACATTGCAGAGGGAGGAACACTCCCAAGCTCATTTTATGAAGCCACCATCACCCTGATACCAAAACCAGACAAAGATACTACAAAAAAATAAAACTACAGACCAATATCACTGATGAATTTAGATGCAAAAATCCTCAACAAATACTAGCCAACAGAAGCCAACAACACTTTAAAAGGATCATACACCATGATCAAGTGGGGTTTATCCCTGGAATGCAAGGATTCTTCAATATACACAAATCAATCAATGGGATACATCATATTAACAAACTGAAGGATAAAAACCACATGGTCATCTCAATAGATGCAGAAAAAGCTTTTGACAAAATTCAACACCCACTTATGATAAAAACTCTCCAGAAGGTGGGCATAGAGGGAACCTACCTCAACATAATAAAGGCCATATATGACAAACCCACAGCAAACATCATTCTCAATGGTGAAAAACTGCAAGCATTCCCTTTAAGGTCAGGAACAAGACAAGGATGTCCATTCTCGCCACTACCATTCAACATAGTTTTGGAAGTCCCTGCCACAGCAATCAGAGAAGAAAAAGAAGCAAAAGGAATCCAAATTGGAAAAGAAGTAAAACTGTCACTGTTTGCAGATGACATGATACTATACATAGAAAATCCTAAAGATGCCACCAGAAAACTACTTGAGCTAATCAATGAATTTGGTAAAGTTGCAGGATACAAAATTAACACACAGAAATCTCTTGCATTTCTATACACCAACAATGAAAGATCAGAAAGAGAAATTAAGGAAACAATCCCATTCACCATTGCAACAAAAAGAATAAAATACCTAGGAATAAACCTAACCAAGGAGGTAAAAGACCTGTACTCAGAAAACTATAAGACACTAATGAAAGAAATCAAAGAAGACACAAACAGATGGAGGGACATACCATGTTCTTGGATTGGAAGAATCAACATTGTGAAAATGACTATATTACAGAAAGCAATTTACAGATTCAATGCAATCCTGATCAAATTACCAATGGCATTTTTCACAGAACTAGAACAAGAAATTTTACGATTTGTATGGAAACGCAACAGACCCCGAATAGCCAAAGCAATCTTGAGAAGGAAAGACGGAAGTGGTGGAATCAGGCTTTCCAACTTCAGGCTATACTACAAGGCTACAGTGATCAAGACAGTATGGTACTGGCACAAAAACAGAAATATAGATCAATGGAACAGGAGAGAAAGCCCAGAGATAAACTACGGTCAACTAATCTATGACAAAGGAGGCAAGGACATACAATGGAGAAAAGGCAGCCTCTTCAATAAGTGGTGCTGGGAAAACTGGACAGCTACATGGAAAAGAATGAAATTAGAACACTTCCTAACACCACACACAAAACTAAACTCAAAATGGATAAGAGACCTAAATGTAAGGCCAGACACTATAAAACTCCTAGAGGAAAACATAGGAAGAACACTCTTCGGTGTGAATAACAGCAAGATCTTTTTTGATCCGCCCCTAGAATAATGGAAATAAAAACAAAAATAAATAAGTGGGACCTAATGAAACTTCAAAGCTTCTGCACAGCAAAGGAAACTATAAGCAAGACGAAAAGACAACCCTCAGAATGGGAAAAAATATTTGCAAACGAATCAACAAAGGATTAATCTCCAAAATATATAAACAGTTTATCCAGCTCAATATCAAAAAAACAAACAACCCAATCAAAAAATGGGCAGAAGACCTAAATAGGCAATTCTCCAAAGAAGACATATGGATGGCCGAGAGGCACATGAAAAGCTGCTCAACATCACTAATTATTAGAGAAATGCAAATCAAAACGACAATGAGGTATCACCTCACACCCGTTAGAATGGGCATCATCAGAAAATCTACAAAGAGTAAATGCTGGAGAGGGTGTGAAGAAAAAGGAACGCTCTTGCATTGCTGGTGGGAATGTAAATTGATACAGCTACTATGGAAAACAGTATGGATGTTCCTTGCAAAACTAAATATAGAACTACCATATGACCCAGCAATCCCACTACTGGGCATATACCCAGAGAGCACCATAATTCAAAAAGACACATGCACTCCAGTGTTCATTGCAGCACTATTTACAATAGCCAGGACATGGAAGCAACCTAAGTGTCCATCAACAGATGAATGGATAAAGAAGATGGGGTACATACATACAATGGAATATTACTCAGCTGTAAAAAGCGATCAAACTGGGACATTTTTTAGAGACATGGATGGACCTAGAGACTGTCATACAGAGTGGAGTCAGAAAGAGAAAAACAAATATTGTATATTAACACATATATGTGGACTATAGAAAAATGGTACAAATCAACCGGTTTGCAAGGCAGAAATAGAGACACAGATGTAGAGAACAAACATATGGACACCAAGTGGGGAAAGCGGGGAGGGTTGGGGGGGAAATGAATTGGGAGATTGGGATACCAAACTGTACACTCTAAATATATGCAGTTTATTGTAAAAAATAAAAAAATAAAAAGTTAAAAAAAACCCCACATACCTTAATGAATGTGTTTCAAAAACATGTATATACATTTTTAATTCTCAAAGCATTCCATCAAAATGTAAAGCAAAAAATACTAAGCCTAAAGCACAATACTGTGCCCTCATCACCCTAGAAACCAGCTGTACTCATTAAACCAATATTTACAGAGAGGCCACATAAAGACACTCAGAGCCCACCCCCAACTCCATACCTGCTCCCCCCAAGACACAAGGGGCCCAGTCAGGAAACAAGAGCGGGTGTACACATACTGTGAAAATCTTTCTTTTATTACTGTCTCTTGCAAAATAACATTTTATACAAATAAGTCACCTAGTTTACTTTGGACACAAAGACAATACAAACTGGAATGAGGATCTTAGGTGAAGGGGAAAGGGGAAGGAGGATAGATCAGGTCATTAACATTTCTTATATTCTGTGAAAAATAGATATATAGGGAAAAAAAATAGACTTTCACAAGTTCAATGACTTTACATGATCCTTTGTACAACAAGGGGTAAATCCACCTCCACCAGATCCTTCTTATGCCTCAAGATGTTCTGTGATGTGGAATGTTGAGAAACATGATGATTCAAGGATTGGGCTCCTGCACCAGGGACAGCAGCGCCCTCTGAGTCAGGGAGCCTCACGCACAGATGAGTCTGTGCTGTGATTCTGAGAACTATCCCCATTCCCCAACCTCAATGACATCATAGTGACAATGGCCACCAGAAGAAAGTGACTTTACAGAGAAAAAAAGGAGTACCCTGGGAGCCTATCAAGGCTGGCAAGATACAGTAAAGTAAGACTCATCCAATTAGTACATTAGACACGGCCTGTTAAGTCCATTCCAGACATGCGTCCCACTTCAACTGAGAAAACAAGATGAAGATTCCCCCAGCTACTGCCATGTCAAGAATCTCCAATCTACGGATAGCCCCAACATCCCCAAATCACTGCCCCACGTGAGAATCAGATGGCCCAAAGACTGTGAGTGTCTTCAGGAAAGCCTACATGGCCCTGAAAACTGCTTTCCCTGCAAGATAGCTCTGAGCTAACACGTGAAAAGAGGATGACCTACTTTATCCCAGAACTACTTTTAGTTATTTCCTGTTTACTCTTTAAACCATAGAATAAAATAAACCAGGATCTTCTTTGCAGAAGCTAAAAGGGCATCTTAGCCCAAAGGCTCCATAGGAAAAGAGAGGCGCTCTCCCAGGAGACTCCAGGGCAGAGGGACAGGAGCAAGACAGGAGAGGGAGGGGTGCAGGCAGCAGGCCCCCCAGAGCCAGCTGGGCCTGCCCGTCTGCTGGAATGTGTTCCCTTCAGGAGCTGCCTCTCAGGTACCAGCTCTGAACAGAGGGCATGGTCCCCCCAGGCAGGTAGGCTTCTTTCTCCCAGTGTATTGCCCACAGGTAACTGCTACCAGTAGTCCAGATGCCTTAACAACATGGCCTTCTAATTTCACTTCTGATGAGTGCAGCTACTTACTGCACAGAAAAAGTATGATTTCCAATTCTCTCCCCAGTTTGAGCACAAAAGCTTCAATTTCAGACTAACCCTACTTAAAACCCCAGAGTGGTAATGCTTCTCAAGATTTCCTGAGTAGCTAGACACGAGAACCCCGAGTCTCAGGTCCAGAACACCAGACCTTCTGGAGAGGAAGACAGCAAATCCCTATGCTGTTGGGCACACACCGAGCACTTGGCCTCAAAATGGTCTCCAGTGAGACTAAGGCAAGCTCTTGTGAAGAGACTACAGCACTATTCAAGCCAGAATGCCTGCCTCCTCCGCCCTCCTGGCCCTCTTCCCAGCAACAGCTAACACTGCAGGTAAGAGAAAGCCCACTAGCCTACCAGCTGCGGTCTGCCTGGGACACATTTCCAAGACACGCTCTACTGAGCACAGTTCTGGGCAGCTCCAGAAACCACATCCTAGATAATAATTAAACATCAAATAGCAGAAAAACTCTCCCGACTGGGCTCCTATCACAGAGAAAAAGGGGTTATTCTGAAGCTCAATGAACACAAATCTGTTGAAGGAGCCCCAGTGAGAAAGAGAAGGTGAAGAGGCAGTGCTGCTGTCTGTCCGGCAGCATATGGGATGGAGCCACACATAAGGCACCTGGATTTGCAGCCGACTCCAGTTTTGGGATTCACTCGGTCTGGGGATGAGAAGCCCACCCTGCAGGGAGCTTGGTCTCTTCCTCCCTCGGGGGTTGGGCCAGTGCCAGCACACAGGACTAACCAGGGTTTTCTCAGTGAGAAAGCTGCCAGTATCTGGCACAGCCCAGACTCTGGCCTGGCACAAAGCACTGGACAAGGTTCAAGGCCACTCACGCTCTAGAATCCAAACAGGGAGCAACACTGGTCAGTGAAAGCACAGCGACATCTGTGGCAAAGCACTGGCCCTTCTCTCCCGGGCCCCACCCGGCCTTTCTCCCAAGCACCTAGGGAGACAGCTCTCCTGTCACGGATATCATGTACCTGGGCCCTTCCTACGGCGACCTTTCTAGCAATGCTAAATCCTGGCCACAGCAACAATCTCATCAGAGGATCAGGAGTTTGGCCTGAGCACCTAAATCCACCCACACAGTCAGACAATGGTAGGGAGCTGAGGCGGGGAGAGTTCATCCCATGAGAGCCTGAGGGATGTGTACGAAAACTCTTTTGAGAACATGTCTCTCAGATAGGCCACCTCAGCCAATTTCCCCCTTTCCGAACACCTGAAACCATTCCAACTGGCAGCCCAAAGGACCAGAATACGCATTACTTAGGTCTGACCTGCCAGGATGGTTCCAGGAACTACTTCAGTACAAAAGCAGGAAGGACTTGAGCCAGGTTAGTGCCGGGAGCCTGACTATACAATCAGAAGTCTAGCCACACATTACACATGCTGCGAATGCCACTGATGTTTTATCAAAGCTCCCCACAAGAAGCCTAGGAATAAAAAACCAAAATACAGTGAGGCCTGCTCTGGCCTTAAGAGATACTACAGTTCCAAGAGCAAAACTGACACATTCTATTTCAGGAGAGACTCAAAAGTTAGGAGCCAGAAGAAACAGAGCAAGCTCACCTTTCCTCTGGAAGGAGAGTGGGAAGGCACTACCAAGCTGAAACCTCAGTGGAGCCCCGGGAGGACCAGCTGAGGATCCTGGAAGTCAGACAGACAGCAGCCCCCGCATAAGATGGCTCCTTTAGCTTGGCAGCCTCGCCCATCCCAGTGCCTCGACTCCGGGCACCACCCCTTCCCTCCGCCCCCTTCAACATTCTCTCCAGTTGGTTTAGGATGAAGCACAGGCTGAGGTCAGAGTGTGCTGATGGCGACCCCGCAGGCGAGGCAGGGGCCTCGGCTTCCCACAGCGCCCCTGAGCCTACAGAAGAGCCTTCTCTCCCGGGCACAGCTGTGCCCGGAGAGACCCAGGCTTATCAGGACAATCCAGAGGAGCCATGACTACATGAAAATAAACCTTCTTTTTTTATCTGGATTCCAGGAGTCTTATCCTAAGTTTTCCTATAGTATCTCTGTGACCTAAGGGGCACGGGAAAAAGGGAAGAAAAAAATACTGGGGAAGGAAACACAGCACTGCTTGGCACCTCTCTTGGAGCACAGGAAACTGCCACCCCGGCCTCGGCTTCCTGGGGTCAGGTTCCAGATGTGTGTTGACAGCAGCTTCAGCCACCTCTGTGCGCCAGGACCTTGGGCCACAGCAAAGCACCTCCCCGTCTGCTCCTGCCGCAGCTACTGGCCCCCGTTATAGGCATAGTCTGCCTTGTTGTGCATTATCAGCTTGTTGTCGACAAAGTAGAAGCTGTCAGAACGGGTCTCATAGGGATTTTCAATCATCAGACGAACTGCAAGTCAGGGAAAGGTAAAAAGCAAAGACTTGTATGTGAGTCTGCCCCATGGACCAGGTGAGAAAAAACTCAGCATCCTCTCTAATATTCGTAAGCCAGCCTTTCCCCAAAATGTGAGCATATGCTATCAGAATAATGAGGTCAGAACACAGGGAGCCGGTCTTGAGAGCTAGGGAAACCTGGGGACCACAGAAGCCCCCAAGCTGAGCATGCTGTCCACGTCAACAGAAGCATGCGACCAGCTCTGGACCTGACCCTCTGTGGCTGTTGCCAGCCCAGGGCTCAGTCAGAACCGCACACAGAGGTGCTTGCCCCTTTGCCAACAGGTACCACAGCAGCCTACTGACTTGGCGCTTCTGGTCCCCACCTCTAGACATTCTGGTCCAAATTCAGAAAGCTGTGCCTCGCTGTGCCCTCTTCCCGCAGGCACCCCCGGCCACAGAGGAATCCCAGGTGTGCCTGAGGGCAGGGGCGCAAAGGGCAAGGCGGCTTCTCCAGAGATGGCTCAGGGTATTAACTTTCCAACGATCCAGCAAAAGGCGAGCCTGTCTTGGGATCCAGATTTTAAAAATCTGTTTGTTCAGGCAGTTGCCCCAACCTCTTTAACCACAGCTCGAGAGTCAAGAGCGCTGAGCGTCACTACCTCTGGTCGGTTCTGAGTCAACGGTCACATGCTATTCTGAATCCTCTGGAGGAAATGCTGTTGCTGACCACAGTTCTCAAAGGTGAGCTGCTTGTTTCAAGTTCTTTGAACTCACCCAGGCCAAAGTTATCTAGTTCATATCCAGAGTACTCACCCCCACACTCTTTTAGCTTATCTGGCTTCAAGAAGAAAAAGTTATACGGCCTTAGGTAAAAGCTTGAAATGCTGTACATAATCTTTTCTGGCAAGTATCTACATATTCCAGCCCAGCTTGGGGAGTGGGCTTCAAATGAGGATCACGACAGTTGATGTGGTCATCAGCACCCTGCCCCCTTCTCAGCAATCCTCACTTTACCTGGGAACAGCACTGCTGCATGAGCAAAGAATGCTTGTCAGAAAATGAGAATTTTAAAGACCTGAGATTCTGAGAAAATTGGTCTGTATATGTAGACCCTTCCTCGCGATCCATCTAAACTCCACCACTACTCACAGAATCCCACTCACATCCTCACTGCTCTGGAACAACCTTCCCTAATTACTCACAGGGGATGCTAATGTGAGAGGGCCAGACCGAAGCCATGGAATACACAGCCTGTTCTTCCTCTGTCATTCAGTCCATCTCGTCCCCAGCCCAGCCTTCTCCCTGCAGAGCCTTCCCCAGTTCTTCCTCCTCAGAACTACAGGATGACTCTTACTAAGACACTGCTTCCATCACGTCACTTCTTCTGCTCCAAAACGTCTAACAGCTCCCTATTTCCTGCTGGATCTAACAGTTTATCTAATGACACTTCTACTTGCAGAGAATGAGAAAAAGGTGGTCCTCAGACCCAGAATTCTACTTAGCCCACACTTTCACATGTAGTTCTGATTAGGGAAAAAGCAAAGGACTAACAGAGTGCTGAGCAGGAGCCGGTGACTAGAAACCATGACTGGTCGTGTATCAAATCGGAGTCCCAGGGGTTGTCAGGGGCCTCCTCTTATCTCCCTCAACCACTCTCTTCCCCGCAGCAGGCATCTAAAAGGGATGGCCTGTATTAAAACCTTCAGTGCTCCCACGCACTGAAGTCAGAGTCTGAAACAGGAGACAGGAGCAATAGGAAACAAGAAGCCTGAGGTCAAAAGACTAGAGATGCATCGCATCCCTATTTCTCTGCAAATGAGGTCACTGGACCAGATGGATTTCATCTCTGGGTCTGTTCCTTCTAGCCTGAAGAATCCAGAATGTTGTAAAAGTCAAGGGATACGTACTGACATCCTCAGAAAGCTGGGGAAACTCATAGATATGTTCACAAGTGTTCCTACTGCTGGGGATGCAGAAGCCAAAATCAAAGTCAAAGTTTTTCAGCAGGCGTTCCCGGAAATAGTGCCGCTCGATCATCCGGAAGTTTGACACAGGTTTGTCTCCCACCGTGAACTCCACCCTGCAAAATAAATCTCTTTGAGCCCGACTTTGCCTCATCCCTCCACTAAAGCCAACCCCAAACGCGACCAAGAAGATTCTTCTCTGTGAACCAGAAGAATGTCTTCCCCTCAGGAAATGCTGGTACTCACGTGGCACCCACGGTGCGGAGGCGCAGAAACGCTGGTGTGAACTGATAGCGCACGAAGCGGCCCGCGCTGACATCCACATCTCCGCCTGCCTCCTCCTCCTCCTCCTCCTCTTCCTCCTGGTCTGAAAGAGCACATGGAAGCTGAGTGAACATCTTGGTAAAGAGCACGACCGATGAGCAGTACTAGTACTGACACCGACACCGACACCGACGGCAGGACGGCCAGTACTCACTGAGCACCTGCCGTGATTGCAGGCCCCATGCTGCCCACTTCACAGGATCCTCACCACAACCCTGTAGGTGTTGTCTTCATTTTATCTCCGCTTTACAGACCAGCAAGCTCAAGCTTAGAGAGGTTAACTAATGTGTCCAAAGTCCCTCAAATATAGGCAGACCTCACAGATATTGCGGGTTCAGTTTCAGACCACCACGATAAAGTGAATCACATGAAATCTTTGGTTTCCCAGTGTACATAAAAGTTATGTTTACACTTTACTATAGTCTATTAAGTATGCAATAGCATTCTGTCTAAAAAAAACGCACGTGCCTTAATTTTAAAATAATGCTGTTATATTCAATATCCTGTAATAAACCATAATGGGAAAGAATGTGAAAAAAATATATGTATAACTGAATCACTTTTCTGTACACCAGAAACTAATACAACACTATAAATCAACCATACTTCAATTAAAAAAAAAAACTTTTTTTTTAAATGTTGAAAAAAATGGAGGGGCTTCCTAGGTGGCGCAGTGGTTAAGAATCCGCCTGCCAATGCAGAGGTCATGGGTTCGATACCAGCTCCAGGAAGATCCCACATGCCGCGGAGCAACTAAGCCCGTGTGCCAAAAAAAAAAAAACTAGGAAAAAAAAAAAAGAAAGAAAGAAAAAAATGGAGCCAAAAGACTTATTCAATGCAAGGCTGCCACGGACCTTCAGCTTGTAAAGAACACAGTATCTGTGAAGAACAGTAAAAGCGCAATAAAGCGAAGCACAGTAAGATGAGGTAAGCCTGCAGTAAAGTGCAGGGCACAGGGATGTGAACCCAGGTCCATCAGACTGGAGGCCTGTTCTCAAACACTAAGCTATTTGCCTTTTATATAATTTGGGGCCTTGGGCCATATCCCAATGGCGAAGCCTGAAACACCAGCTGGGTGGTCTGTGATATGATCTGTGCTATACAGACTAGGCCTGCTGTTGACCAAGTTACAGTGCTTACCGCTAACCAAAAGAATGAGGCTACAAAAGTTGAAACTATTATAAAGGCATCTTCAAATAAAGCAAAAATTTCTGACACAGCAAAGACAAATCCCTAGAAATAATTTTGCTATTTAAATGGAAGATGCTGACCTACAGCCTTGAGGTACTGCACTTCCTTGGACAAATGCCTATTCCAGGCCATACCAGGCCCAACACTCCAACCACCTGGGAAAGGGTGAAGCAGGTGGGCCATGAACCAACATGTGGGACCTGCAAGAAGCTCCACACGAGTAACGATGGGCTCTGGTCTAGTCCATTCCTGACCCCAGGAATGAAAGATGTGTAAAATGAATCAGAGAACATCCTAATGTGAACAAGGAGTTAGGTCCCTCTCTAGTAGCTACCCAGTCCAGCAAGGGTATTTTTTCCAGGTCTACGCTGATCGTAAGTACAATAAAAGAGGAGTCTTTTTTAGCATCAAACATCTCTACCTGTGACAAGCCCAGGAGCAACTGGGCAACCAGACTGAGTAGGGGTTCAAAGCCAGAGACTCTAGAGCCCTGGCTCCAACAATGGGATTCAAAAAGAATCAGACCAGGCTTCCTAGGTGGCGCAGCAGTTAAGAATCCGCCTGACAATGCAGAGGTCACGGGTTCGATCCCAGCTCCAGGAAGATCCCACATGCCATGGAGCAACTAAACCTGTGTGCCAAAAAATAAAAAAATAATAATAATAAAAAAAAAGAATCAGACCAACTCTTCTCAGGGATTCGAACTCATCAGAACAAGGGTTGCAGAAGAACACTGATTCAGTGTGAGCATATTCTTAGTGAATCAAGATCCTTAAAGGTAAAGACTGGATGGGCTGAAAATAAAGGTATTTTTACAGTGTCTGCAGCTGACCTTCTTCTAGAGACAGTTCAATTTTATACTGAAATGACTACTCTGAGCCCAGTCTCATCCAAATCCAGGGTCCTGGGAACATCTAAGTATTAGAACATGTGGCTTAGAGATTCGAACGGCACAAACTTAGGAAGCTGGCTGGCCCTGAACCTCCGAATACAAGATAAGTACCCACAAGCTCGATCCTTTAGGTGTCCTGGTCAGTACTAGACTGAGCAGCATAAACAATACTGGGTGGGGATGAGGAGACGAGTGCTCTAGCCTTGGCTGTATAATTAACCTGAGCTGAGGCTTTTTCATGAAAGCCTTTCGACTTATTTGGATTACGAAAGCTGTCTTACCAAATTTACAGACTCTTGTTGAATAGCAAATCAGATGAGAAAAGCTTGGCAAAAAGAGTTATTAACACAGACCATGGCTGATACTCTGAAGGACTATCTGGGCTGGTGTTATAATAATTAACTCCAGGGGGTGCTCAATCGCCAGTGATGTTCTCCAAAGACCTACATGTGGTCCCCTGGTCAGAAATGAATCACCATGGAACTGCCTCACAAGCAAAGGAAGTGTCCATTCAAGGCTAACTTAAGGGGCCCCCAATAGTTGAGTTCACAGGTCTGGGCCTTCTGTTCATGCAGAAAATGGTGGAGATTAAAATCCAAACGAGGATTCACTAGGAAATCTGAGACACTGTTTAAAGGAAAGAGCATGAGAAGACACTCCCTCATGATCTGGACTGGAATCCTTGTGTTACCCTTCCAGAGTGTCCACAGCACTCAAGGCACAGGTAGGCTTTCCTCACTGTAGTTTAATTTCAAGGATTCCTTTCCTAAGTGAAGGCAACATGGTAAGGTCAAAGAGCACGGGACCTCAGAAAAGTCACTTGGAAATTGTGAGCCTCAGTTTCCTTATCTGCAAAATAAGGATAATAATAACCCTTCACAGATGTGTGAGGATTACATGAGCTGATGTAAACAGAAAGACGTGTAACACAGTGACCAGCTCAGTAGATACTCAACACACATCAGCCTCTCGACATAACTCAAGCCCTCAGGCCAGGCTTCAGGAGGAGGCTGGGGAGCAGGCTGAACTGGTGTCTGTGACACACAGCACAGTGGCACACAAAAATTCAAGCCTCAAAGACTTTTTGCTCTGTCAAGTGACTACTGCAATACTGAGGCCTACCTGAAACGCAAGGTTTGGCAATCTCAAAAAGCACTGTCCCTGTCTCCAGATCTCGAATTTTGAAGCGGGTGAAATCGATGCTGTAGACGTTGTCTTCGGGTTTACATAAATAATCTGAAAATAAGAGAGAGACACCAATGCTGTTAAGTAATCCTCCAAAACTAACATTTCTTTTTCAAGTTTTAAAGCAAACTCAGGTTTTTTTCTTACACAATTCACTTAAAATACACCCCAAAACTTCCTCTTATAAGTAAAAGCTGTATGGAGAGAATTAGGGGATCCAAGAAAGAAAGAAAAAAATGGATTTGGTTTGGATGAAAGATTATTATAACACTTTAGAAACAGGGAAGGTAAAAGGGGATTTCTTTGGAAACACTTCAAAAATGGCCTACAAACCTTTCACTGAATGTCACAACAGGATAGAATTTTTTTAGAAATCCATTTTAAAACATTTATGCTGATCTAATGGCTAATACGGTACATGTTTGCTGACCTTATCACAAAGCAGAGATCAGCCAACTTTTTCTGTAAAGGGTCAGATTATGAATAACATTGGCTTTGAGGCCACACAGTCACTATCACAACTACTCAACTCTGTCACTGTAGTACAAAGGCAACCACAAACATGCAAATGAATGAACGTGGCTGTATTCCAATAAAGCTATTGGAAATGCAAAATTTATATAACCATGTGTCCCCAAATATTTTTTTTTCCAACCGTCTGAAAAGGTAAAAACTATTCTTAGCTTGTGAGCTGCAGAAACCCAGCGGTGGGCCATACCTACCCAGGTGGCAGGACAGATTTGCTGGGGAGGGCATGAGGCCAAAGTGAAGTAAGCCCACAACCTGATCTGCTAATCAAAACAGTACTGATCAAAGACAATTTCACTGATTTATTTCTATCATGACTCCTGAGAGCATCTTCTCCACAACTCACTTTGGCACTTTATCTTCTATTGCCTGCTTGTGTTAGCTGTTTCATATTTTACAACTTGACTCTCCAGTAAGATGGCAAACTTGAGAGCTACTGATTATTCTGTATCTCCCAAAAGCTCTGCGATTGGTTCTGCACCTTTAGAGGGGACTCAATAAATAACCTGCTGAACAGAACAGACTTTAAGAAGAGTAACAAAATCCAGAGATCACCAAGCTGACTTGTGACTTTCTCCAATAAGCTGTGTTTGGTGCATTTGAGCACAGGACCTGAGTGCCCTCCGAGAATGCTGCTTAGGGCCAGGTATTAGAGTGGCCTAATTCACCCCTGATATCAGGAGAAAGCATGAGGTGAGAAAGGTGAGGTGGGGAGCATTTCATTTGGGAGAACCCCAAATGAAAACTGGGTCAGAACAGAAGCAGCTTTTTCACAATGTTTCTATGAAACAGAATAGCAAGACCTTCCAAAGATATACTCAGGCATGCAAAGAACAGTCCTGCCCCAAATAAGTGATGGAAAATGGACATATGAAAATGTCCAGAATCAAATTAAAGCTATTTTAGGAGATGGGAATTCCCTTTCATACAGGCTGGACCAAGGCCCATCCCCACAAACTGCCATCCTCAAGTCACTGCTGTGGCCTCTAGCTCCCTGAGGGACACCTGAGCACCCCTGGGCTGCCGACTAAAGCAATTCAGCAGATAACAGGACAGCAACCTTAATTCATCAAGGGAGTGTGGGTGCTTCACAGAAGTCTGGAGGACAGGGTGGGTGGCTGGGCAAGCAGGGTCTAACCAACTGACTGACTGCAAGCTCTTAGGGGGAAACAGCAGCAAGAGAAAGGACATCAAGTCAGGGGTTGGCCTGAAAGAGAACAGAAAAAGTGAGGAGAACCAGGACTGCGGTGAGCTGTATATTTCTTCCCACCCCTCCTTCTATCAATGAAAAGGTGTAGAACGGTTGCATTTTACGCAAGAAATGCATCTCTGACACCCTGACGTAGTCTTAACTCACTAGAGCAAGTGTCAAAAGTAGGAGTCACATTTTGGTTTTGTGTGTGAACTCAAACTTTAATATATTTTTTTTCATGTGGCACGAAATGCCATGGCAAGGTCTCTGAGGAAGGAAGAGCCCACTTTGCACACAAAGGGGCAAGGCTTGGGACCCAAAAACGTAGGGGGCCAAGGCAGGCTGTAAAGAGGGAGGGGCTGTCAGAGGCCGGCGTGGAGAGAAAGGCAGAGAAAGCAGAGAGGGGTCTGGGCTGGCAGAGGGCTGCAGGAGCTGGCTGTGGACGGGTTAAGGGGGCCTAGCTGAGCAGGAACTTCACTGATAGCTGGGGGGCAGCGGCCCACTTCCCAGGGTCAGGAGGATCTGGTTAAGCCAAGGGGCGGATTCCCACCCAAACAGATCCGGCTGAGGAGGAGAAGGGCCGGGCCTCAGGGCCCAGCGGGGACGGGCTACAGGGAAGCTTGGGGTGGCCGCACTCAGGGGAGTGCAGTTAAGCGCGCCTCCCAACCAGGTCTAGGTGAGGGGCGGGGAAGCGCAGACCCGGCCGGACGGAGCAGTGGGCAGCGCGGCCTGGCCGGCCGGGGGCGCCTGGGTGGCCCCCTGGGCCGGCCGAGCGGCGAGCGGCCGGTTCCGCCGAAGGCTACAAGGGGCCCGCGGCCCGGCGCGAGGGGAGGGCGCGGCCGGCCCCGCACTTACTCTCGGTGACCCGGCTGAGGCGCAGGACGTGCTCGGGCCGGATGGTGTCCAGAGCCAGCAGCTCCTGCTCCGTGACCGCTGCCCCGATGCCGTCGTCGGCCGCTTGGTGGGGCGCCTGCCGCCGCGCCTTAAGCCTGTTCAGGACGCCGCCGCCCGCCTTCTTCTTCTCCTCCTTGCCAGTCACCAGCCCCCCGGGCCCAGCCGCCGACCCCACGGTCGCCGCCTTCGAGTTCGACCGGCTCATCGCTCCGCCGCCAAGATGGCCGCCGCCTCCGCAGCGCCGTAACTATGGAGAGCGGGGGCGGGGCCGGGGCGGCAGCCGGGGGCGGGGCCGAGGCGGGCGGGGCCCGCGGGCTGCGTCGCTAGCCCCCTCCCGCCAGCGTTGGTCCAGCCAAGTGGCTGGCACCTTAGTACTCCAGATTCTCCATCCGGCCCCCGGGGTCACCCCACATGTCTAAAAAAATATTTCGTATGGTCAAATATCTTTCTGTCACATAAAATGTAGACGAGGCATCTTGAGAAAATGTTTTTTTCATCGGTAGTCTAGAAGGTAAGCTAAGATAATGTTTGCTATGCAAAGGCAGCTTTCCAATTAGATTGCCATTCCTCAACCCTACTGTGTGAGGCTTTGGGCTAGACAGTGGGCTGGGCTACAGGGAATGTAAGAATACGAAAGAGGGAAAGGATTGAGGCGGCTATATTCACCACTGCGTTCAGGCAGTCTAGCTAATGCCTGACACATGGTAGGTGCTCAATAATGACTGAATGAACGAATGAGTGAAGGAAGGCCTGAATAGCACTGAGCTATGGAGGAGCTCCCACATTGTTGGGGAAGACTTTGAGGTACACAATTCATCATGTGGTCCTTCCTCTTGACCAGCCCTGTATGAATGAACTAGAAGACAAACCAAACTTGTAATTGCTGCAGCAGAGGTACTACTAGAGTACACAGGAGGGGTCTGGGGGTGGACAGAGGCTTCAGGGATGACATCTGCACTGAGACTTGGCAATTAACCATGATTTCAACAACTAAAGGAGGTGGGTGGGAGGGGGTAGAACACTGCCCTCTTACACTCCAAGCGGCTCCTTCTCTAGAGATTGTGGATCCACACGCTTCTGTGTTGGAGGCCTGGGCCTGATTGATGCAAACTGTGTCTGCTAGGTCTGATGTCACCTCTTAGCTAGACTCAGGCCAAAGTGAAACTCTACCCCTCTCCCCACTGTCAGCCTCAAAGACTTGATTTATGCAGGCCTTGCTGGGTACCTCTCACCTAATATGAGGGGTTTGGGAGTGGCCAACAGGCCTCGCCTGGTTCCTGGACAATACCCCAACCTGACTCCACCTGTCGCCCAGCCTGGTGGAACAGTATATGGCCAAGTTCCTATCTAAATGCTGTCCTGTCTTTGAGAGATTACCACCGGGGTGGGATTTCCCAAACTGTTCAGGGAAATTTTAAGATGTGTACAAAGAATTAAAGTCTTTCCCTTTGCAAACAATTCTTTTTAAACTACTCAGCAGTAAGTGGTTACTGAAGAATTTCCAGAACTCTTACTATGCTACTTGATTGTGAATCACCAAGAGGAGGGTTTAGCATGCAGCCATTTCCCACAATCACTTGCTCACTGAACCTTTGCTCTCAGAACACCAGGACTAGAGTTATCTGGATGCCAGCTTTGCTCGTTAGGGATGATAACATATTGACCCCTTTCCCTGCAATTCCATGTCCAGGAATTTAGCCTATATGTATGACAAAGCTGTTTACTGCAGGACCACTCCTAACACTGAAAAATTACACTAAGTTACAGTTGTATCCATTCATGTTACACAGCTGTTAAAAAGAATGAGATCCATCTCTATGTACTCCTACCGAGAGACCTCAAACATAGATTAGCAGGGGAAGGGGAAACAAGGCACATATTCCCCTTTGTTTAAAATTTAAAAGTATATGAATATTTGTATCTGTAATTGTAAAGGAAGGAGTTTGGACATATACAATAAAGTGTTAAGTGAGGCTCCCTTTGGGGAGGAGAGTATTGGAAAGGACTAAACGGGGATATATTCACTTCTGACACTCTTTAGAGCTACTTTTTTTTTTAATATTTATTTGGTTGCACTGGGTCTTAGTTGCAGCAGGCGAGCTCCTTAGTAGCAGCATGCATGTGGGATCTAGTTCCCTGACCAGGGATTGAACCTGGTCCCCCTGCATTGGGAGTGCAGAGTCTTCTACACTGTGCCATCAGGGAAGTCCCTAGAGCTACTTCTATACTACTTTATCACAACAAGCATATGATCATGGGCTGCTTGTATGCTTTTAAATAAATAAATAATAACTTAGGACGTGTCTGGAAGGTAGACTCTAAGTCAAAGTAGCCTTATTATCTCTTAAAATTTAAAAGCCACCTCAAACTTGATCACCTTTTTCTGTTCAAAAATTTTTAAATAAATACTGCCATATAAGGGTGTTGAGGCTTGTACTCTCTGATCACTACCTATGAACTGTGGTTAAAAAGAAAAAGACTATGTCTTTAGAATAGAAAACAAAGAAAGAAAGAAAGAAAAAATATCTATAAATATTCCTTTTTAAAAAGGAGTAGGAAAAATTAGGGGTATAACCTCCAATCTGCCTCTGCATTTCCTCACCAAATCTTCCAAAGGTATGTCAAAAGGCTCTTATAAAAAAAAAAGTTTTTTTGGAAAGTACATATACTAATTCCCCATTTGGTGGAAAAAGGAAAATAGAGATTGACTGCATTAAGTAGCAACCCCAATGTCTCCCTGGGCCAGCCATAGGTAGACTGGAGTGGAAAGGCTGGCCTCCTTCACCCCAGCTTGGTGCTCTTCAAAAGTCCCTCTCCTCCAGCTGCTTATTTTCCTCACTGTAAGAGCTGTGATAGTGGCTGTTTTCCAGGGCAGTCCCAGAGTTGCCAGGCAGTCTGCCTCAAATCAGGCCAGGCAGGTGGGGCCCAGAGCTGGTGCAGTCAAGGTAAGCAGGACACCAGAGGGCTTTTTTCTGCTGAGACAGGGGAAGTTCAGTCTTCCTTCCTGCTGCCTCCCTAAAGGTGGCATCCATCGCATCTGCCAGTCGTGGCTGGGACTGCAGGCAGGCCTTGTGGTCTGGGAAACTGAGAGCTAGTACTTCCCTCGTGCCCAAGTCACTTCTCTCCCTGGCTAAGAGCTGTTTTTTAAAAGCATTCATTTATTATTTATATCCCACCTGTTTCCAGAAAGGATTCGTGGCGTATTCCAAAGTTGTACAGCACAAGACTGGTGGGTGGAAATTCATGTAGCCTTGCTGAGGGCGTAGCTTTCAAAATTTAAAGTGTATATACTGTTTTTTGTTTTGTTTTGTCTTTGGCTGTGTCGCGTGGCATGCAGGATCTTAGTTCTCCAACCAGGGATCTAATGTCTGCCCCCTGCAATGGAAGCTCGGAGCCTTAACCACTGGACTATCAGGGAAGTCCTGTGCATACACTGTTTGATTCAGTAATTCCTTAATGGAATTCTAAAGGCACACTTGCACATGTGAAAAATAAATATATATAATAAATATGTATGTATGTACATATAAATATAAATACATATAAAATGAAAGATATACACCAAACATAATACACCTGTATTATCCTCTAGGGATTAAAGAGGTAGGACTAAGAAAGATGAGTTTTCACATACTGCACTGCATGTAAATTTTTTAAATGTACTTATGCACTTTGTATCACTAAGTCTTAAAAGGTTACTGCCTTTTTCAGAGAAAGAATAATATAATAAACCTCCATGTAACCATCACCCAGCTTCTTCAGTTATCTATATTCAAAAGGTTCCTTCTTCAAAGTAGTACATCATGAGGTTAAAAGCATAGGCTCTGCCGTTAGACAGAGCTGAGTTCCAGTCCTCACTTGGCCACTCACCAGCTATGTGACTTTGGGCAGGTCATTTATGCCCTCTGAGCCATTGTTTTCTTATCTGTAAGTCAGGCTAGTCACTGGTCTTTCCTAAGGTTGTAAAGAGGAGATGAAAACAGCAACAAAAAGCACTCTGCTGGCTCCAGGGAGAGTGTCTTGTGAACGGTCACTATGGCAATACATGTAAGTGGCCTCTTTCTCCTGGACCTCTCTGCTGAGGGCAGGCACTCTGGGCAGGGAGAAGCCTGGGAGCTGGATGGGAGAGTGCGGTGACCGAAAAGAACAGTCAAGTCAGAGCAGAGAGGAGATGAGCTGGGGACCAAGGCTTGAGGAAGCAACAGACTGAGTCAAGTAGAGGCCGTGAGAAAGCTCAGGAGAGGGAGTCTTAGGATGAGGCCCAAGGCAAAAAGTAAGTGGGCTTTTTTTCACTAATATAAGTGGTCAGCAACAAACAAAACTAAGGCTCTTGGGCCAGGGAACCGCAGTGAGGTGCCTACCATCTCAGGTTGCTAGACAGCAGAGGCCCGCCCGCTCCAGACCTCCTCCGTGCTTCACCTCTGTTCTGCCTTGACACTTCAACATTGCTATGGCAACAGGCTTTCCAGTAAATGTTGGAAAAACTCATCTCTCTTCCTCTGTGGGGGGCGGAGGGGCGTGGGGTACTAAGTACGGAGAAAGGTCCGACACACCGGCTCCAGCCAACCGGGAGCCTGATTTCCTCAGCGAGATTAAGATCTGGACCCAAGAGTGTCTTAACCCAGCCCCCGGCACTTGGCCTAAGATCTTCTGTCAGATAATCTTTCTCCCTGAGAGTCCCTAGAGCAGGGCTTCTTCAGGTCTCTTCCCCATTTGGCAGCTTGTGCAAAGCTACCTGAAATAGTAACAACCAAGTCTAAATCAGTAAAGAACTCCAGTTATGGGTGGGTTCAAGCTAAAAATGAGGCTCTGTGGGCCTCCTGGCTTATTTGGGCCCTGAGAAAAGACTCCATCAACACTGGCTTCATTCTTGGAGCTGAGCACTGAATTCTGCCCTTCAAGGGATAACTAAAGGAGGTAGGCCAGCTCTCCCTCCCATTCCCCAAACCAGCAGCCTCCATTCCTGCTTGGAGAAACACAGCACATGGCATCAGGGGAGAATGGAAGGTGGGAGAGAGGAATGATTAAGAGTGACAGTCCTGGTGTAAAACCTCAGTTCTGCCTTTTGCTGGCTGTGTGGCCTTCAGCAAGGCACCTCACCTCTTGAAGGTGAATACCAACTGGTTTGTTGAAGGTTAAACAGAGATAACATTGGTAAAACTGCTTGGCCTTGTGCCTGGCCCATTTCAAAGGCTCAGTGAAAGATATCTGTAATTATTATTTTTTTAGCCTTAGAAAGAGCGTGGGCTTTGCAGACAAATAGACCGGGTTGAATCCTGGCTTGACCGTTTACTGAGTAGCCTGGTGTAAATTACTCAAGTTTTTGGAGCTTCGTATTCCTTATTCCTCAGCTATAAAATGTGATGGATAAATCATAGGGGAAAAAAAGTCCTTCTTGCACTTTCTGCCCCTTCCCGCCCCTTCCCTTGTCAACACTGACAAAACACCAGAAAAGGAGACAGCAGAGAAAACCGTCCCATGGCTCAGTCTGTCCACAGGCTATCATGGAAGCTGAGGAGAAAATGGGAGGGGAGGCAGCTACGGGCTCAGTGTGCCTTGGAAGTGAGAGTGTCATGGCCTGGTGTTCCAGTGAAAGTGGAAACAAAACAAAACAACTGTTTATTTCTCCTTGAATGCGCTGCTGGTTGAAATGGCCGGGCAGCATTTTAAAAAACTCTGTTCCCTTAACCAAACATCCTGGTGAAAAGAAAAGAAAGCTCCCAGGTTCATCACGTGAGAACCTTTAGCAGCCAAGAGAACCCCTGGGTCTCCCTCTTCCCACCCCATCACCCCAACCTCACTTCTTTGCAGTCAAGTTCACACTCAATCCCAACACAGAGTGTCACTGCAAATTGTTTATTAAAACACAAAGCAATGGACAGTGAAAAACATCCTGATTTTTTTTACTTTTTGGTGGGAGCAGGGTGGGGCATGGATGGGGTAGGGACAGATGGAGACAGCCCAGAAGGAAAGACAGCTCTGTCCACCCCTACAGCTTTCCCGGGCCAGCCAGGTTCAAAGCCCCTCAGCCACATCTCACTGTCACTGTAAATGCGTGTTGTGGCTACAGACAGAGAGAAGGTTCGGCCTCTGCAGGGAGAGGATGAGAATCTAGCGTAGGGGCTACGAAGAACTTGACACTATTCTCCAGCACTTGGTACAAAATAGAGCAGCCAGGCCCAATCTAGAGGGGCGGGCTTGATTTCCTGACAAGTCAGGTTAGGCCAACAATGGTTGAAGAGGCTGCCCTGAGCTCTGAATGGGCAGCTGGTCCGAGTGTGGAAGAACCTGGTGGAAGGAAAATCCAAGGAGGGAACTCACCCAGGGTCAAATTTCTTTTCATTCCCTGGATCATGACACACCAGGGAAGAGAGGAGTCAAGGCTGTCTCATTCCTGGTTCTGCCATAACGCCTCTCCCTGCCAACTCTCCCCTCCCACCTGGCAACTCAGCCCTCCTTTCCCGACAGTTATCCTTTGAAAGGACGGAAAGCGCACTTCAGATTGTTGTTGTTTTTCCTCATACTGAAATAAAGCCCCGAAGCTCAAAATAGAGGTGAGAATGGAGTTCTGCTTTTCCTGGTGCTACGTGCCCCTATCTCGCAAGACTGCCTGCATGCAAGAGGTGCCAAGGCCCTCTCTGCCAACGCCAACAGGCACTACTGTTTCCCTGGCTGCCAGCATAATCCTGGCTCCTTGGTTTTATACTCCTGCGGGGCAGGGAAGGGGGAACCCATCCCAAGAGATCCCTCCTGCTCTTTTCCTGCCAAGCCAGCCAGGCCCCAAATCATCTGCCCTCATCCAAATGATTTGGCAGCCTACAGCCAGCTCGCCAAAGGCAGCTGGGCAAGGACGAACCAGATCGGCATCAAGCCACCCATGCACAGAGAAGAAACTGCCCTCGCTGGGCAGCGGACCCACTGGAGCCAACCTAGTCTTGTAACAAAATGAGGAAATCTAGCCCTCTTGCCCCAGGAGAGGTCTAAATACAGAAAGAGCTAGAAAGAGTCCTAGCTCGGACTGAAAGGGAAGAATTACTCTGATCTCTCTGAAGCTTGAACATTAAGGCTTCTTTGCAATTTTCTTAGAGCTCTTTCTTCCCTAATTATATCTCTCCATAGAAGAGTAGATTCCTTCTCTGGTTTCTGAACCCATCCTGGGTGTATCTGCTTCTACTTCTGCACCATCACTTAGCCTCGCCCCAGGCTCCTTCCCCTGGGGCCACAGGGGAAGGAGGCCCAAAGCTTACCCTCCCTCCCCACCTTGTTGTTTTTGTTTTTGTTTCTTAATTCGTCTCTCACTCTGGAAAGCTCACCTGCTCTCCTAGGTCCTTTTGGAGAGGCAGGAAGGACAGTATTACATGTTGCCACTTGATGCCATTAAGGCTCCTCGAGGCAAGAAGACACTTTAATTAGGTCAGAGCCTGGCCAGCAAAGGGGAAGGGGAGGAAGGGATGGGGAAGCAGCCCCATGGCAGGAACTGTGAGACCCCCTGCCCAGACCTGAATCTAGAGGGAACGCCCACCCTGGCTCAGAGCAGGAGAGGAAAAGGCACTGTGCTGACCGTGTGGGTCCTTCCCCAATCCCCAGGGAGGGTCGAGAGCCTGCTAATTCTCTCCCTGGGCTTCCCAAGGTGAGCCGATTTCTAGGGAAAGGAATATAAGTGCTAGGAAAGGGAAAATACTGCTGCTGTTTTCTGAAGTTCAACTGAGATTCTAGAAGTGATGGCCAGGCCTTCCCAGGAGAGGGCAGAGGCAGGATGAGGAAG
Organism: Hippopotamus amphibius kiboko; assembly: GCF_030028045.1. Classification (NCBI taxonomy): domain Eukaryota; kingdom Metazoa; phylum Chordata; class Mammalia; order Artiodactyla; family Hippopotamidae; genus Hippopotamus; species Hippopotamus amphibius. Next base: position 10,496,724 of record NC_080193.1, read on the forward strand.
AAGAGAAATTCCTTAAAACAGAAGCTTCTCCAAAAAGAAAAGAAGTCAAATCACAATTCGAAAACTGGATTAAAGTTCCCAGGCAAAGAGAGGGGGAGGTGAGCTTAACTCGAACTTCACCCCATCTCTTCCGAGCCTAAGTGACTTCTAATGTGATCCCCCAATTTCAGGCCAGTATCTCTTAGGCAAATAGTGGGAACAAGAAAACAAGATCACACTCTCAAACTAACAGGTGGGCCTGCCGGCCCTGTGGTCCTCCTGCGAGTCAGACACCACTGACATAAAAAGAACCATCTTTCAAGTCACCAGAACGCAAGGTAAACACTGAGCAGCTTCTGCTCAACAGTGGAGGTTTTTTTTTTTTTCCTTCAGAAACATGTATCTGGTTCAGGGGGCACAGGTCCCACAGATTGTTTCCTGGCATGATGTTCCCGTCAGCATGAGTGAAGCCCCAAAAGAGTCGGATTAAAGGCCAGCTGGTCCCTGACCCAAATCAGAGCTACACTGCAGGCTCTCAGCCCACCTTCCACAGACATCTTTGCCCGGTCCACCCAGAAACTGAACCCAAGCCATACTTCTAGCAACAAGAGTTTCACCTTGGCTGTCTGCTCTTGGCTTTGGCCAGCTAGGCTCAGGAGAATCTATAAGCCTAGGACAGAGCATGGATCCAGTAGAAGAGTTCAGGCCTCTCCTTCCCCACCCCTAATGGGCATGACTTCTCACCTCCCCAACCTGTCAGACTCCCCAACAGCGCAGCCCCTCAGCCCTAGCACCAGTTCAAGATACAGACATGGGGCCAAACAGTGCAAAAAGCAAAAGATGAACAACAGAGTAATTCTTGACACACATAATACAAAAATAAAAATAGAGTACCCCATCCCCACCCCTTTAACCTAAACTTCATGTACCTATATCATCTTGAAGGAGCCAAAAAAAAAAAAAGCTTTCAAGCTCAGCATCACAAGCCAACTGTGACGAGCCCTGGGCAGCTCGGTGAGCTGGGTGGGCTTGGTTCCAGGGGACTCTACCCCAGCCCCCACCAGACTTCTTCCTGTTTCCTCACTTCCTCTTTAGTTTTTGTGAGCCATAGAAAGATGTTCCTTCCTTTCAGACACAACCAAAGAGGAAAGTACCCGTCCCTATCCCTGAGCTCAGAGGGGAAGGATGGGCTTGGAAACAGAGGCAGAAGCAAAGCTGCTTGGCTTACAGTACCATTAGGAAATGGCCCCAGGAGCCAGGGTTTCCTTCTGAGACTCTGAGTCACTGAAGGGAAGGGTTGAGGTGAGGAGGCGGGGAGCCCTCCCTCCTCACAGAGACCCAGACAAGCTAACGAACAAGGCAAAATGGAGGCAGCAAGCCCTCCTTCCGCATCCTGTTTACTCCACGGGCAGTGGCCCGCGGCTCTGGAGAGCTGTGATGGAGCGGGAATGGAAGCCACTGTCAGAAGCCCAATTAATAGGGTGTCCACGGCGCCCGGCAGCTGGTCCCCAGGACCAAGGCTTCGGGACGTCACCCTGTAACGCAGGGAGCCTCGTGAAGCGCTCCAGAGTGTTCCTCTGATTACAGCTCCAGGCCGCAGCCGTCCAGCTGCCTGACTCGGTACCCGAGCACTGAGGCCTAAGTCACAGCGGAAATAAAGGGCTACGACTCTCAAAGGACTAAATGCTCACCTGGAATAACTCATGAAGGACATGAGCCCAAGGGCTACTTAGTCACGTAACGAACAGTTCAAATATATGGAGCTCTTAGAAAACATATCCAAAATGACAAACTCAAAATTAAACACATTCTAAAAAGATGGGCCTGGTCTGAGATTCTGTGCTGCTCCAGCCCAAAAAGAAACTACCCCTGCGGCTTTCCATCCACAGAATTCTTGTAGCTTGGCTGGGTCCTCCCTCATTGCTCCCCTAACTGGGAAAACGATGACAGGGACCAGCAAGGAGGGGAACAGGGAAGCCTCATTTCCTGTAGAAATTTTCCCAGGGAATTCAAGACAGACACTTAGAGGCTAAGGGTGGCTTCAGAGCTGCCAGGACTATGGCTGACTGGCAATCTTTCAGCCCCGGCACAGCAAGAACCTGGCTGTGACTTGGACAGGGAAATGAAAGGACAAAGGGGTGCACTACTAAGGTCAGTGAGAGGTGCCACTGGGCCAGATACAGACAATCAGTCTAGTTCCTTGGGGCAGCTCTGCGTTTAAACCAAAACTGGTTGAACCGTGACACAGAAGGACGTGGGAATAAATTAACGTCAGATACTAGGTACTCTCAACAGTGGTCAGTCACTTAGTAGGGCTCAAGTCTCTGAGGTTGCTCTTAAGTTACGCTAACATAAGCCTTTCCTAATCCAAAGACCAGAAGAGACTTTTAAGGTCAAGTGTTCTGTTGCTGCAGGCTGGAAAGCATCCCTGCCCCTGGCAGCAAGACCCTACAAGGGGGCCAGTAAAAGAACTGCTGGGTCAGGTCCTCCTGGCTGCTGGCTCAGAGATCCAGGGAGGGAGGTACCAATAAGGTTAGGTGGTGGAGGATAAGACATTCAAGCAGAGGGAACCCCAAATCCCCACGTCTCCTTCCCTTCTTGGCAATAACTTAGCGGGACGGTTGAGAGAGAGGTTTCAAATGAGCCAGGTTCAGAAAAAGAAAGAGAGAGAGAGAGAGAGAGAGACAGAGGAAATCAAATCCCCAACAGGCACTGAAATCAAAATGATTTGCTGCGGTAAGAAGTCAGAGGCAACTTGAGGACCTGATATAAACTAATCGTCTTGGATACCAGACAGTCCTCTAACTGGCACATGTCAGGGAGACGAGCAATGACAAAGCTCAAACACTTAAGGTGGAACCACCACTGGGCTAAAACCAGAAAGGCTTCCAAGTAAGGAAGTATCTACTTTTCTTTCTCCTTTTTAATCCCCCTTCCGTTTTCATCTTTATCATACAAATTATACACCTACACACACACACACAGCACACACTTTGAATCCCAGGACATTTGAAAGCTTATCTGGACATAACTTCAGAACATACCCAACTCCCAGTGCTGCTCTTCTCGTGTAAGAAGATGACATTTCCCTGCTGTTAATTTCTAACCTAAAAAAAGGAACCATGTCTGCTCTGAGTTCAGAATCCTTTCCACTGGGTTTATGGACAAAGACCCTTGAGCAGGTAGGATCCAGTCTACCCTACGTACCTACATACCCTAGAGAGGCAAGAGACAGTGGGGGGCCACCACAAAGAGAGAACTAGGACTGGAGCAGGTCTGGGACCAGGTGGTGGGCGAGGGCTGCTCTCTACTCATTCTGCCTCTTTTCACCTCCTTTAAGAGAGTGTGTGTGTGTGTGTGTGTGTGTGTGTGTGTGTGTGTGAGAGAGAGATCTGTTTGTTTGTTTCTGTTAATCACTGTAAAAAACACAGAAACCCAAACCAACATGTTTGGTTTCTTTGCCACGCCCCTCCACCTGTTCAGGATGCTGCTTTGCTCTCACAACCGGCAGAGGCAGAAGAGGGTTGGAATGAAGACTCCGAAGGCCACCAGGATGGGAAACATGAGGCTGCTGTTGTCCGAGGCATAGGGGTTGGGCGTGCGGGGGCCCGACTGCACCCGGTTCTTATTGGTCTGTCTTTTGAGATTAGACCCTTCGTCATATTCTTCTTCCTCCTCCTCCTCTTCTTTCTTCTCCAGTCCTGGATGAGGCTGCAGCTTTGGTACATCTGACGCAAGAAACAGAATACTTTTTAAGTAAGACCCACAGCATTTAAGGGAGGTTCTTAAGGGCAGTAAATGAGCCACAAAAAAGAGACCCTATGAGCTAAGCCAGATTCACAAGAAGGAGCAGAAAGAGTTCCCAGCCTAGAGAACAGCAGATTGCTGCAAACATCTGTCTTCTTCAGATTTAACTAAAATGTAGTAAAAAGCCCCGCGCACAGAGAGGCTATCTCCCCTTCGTGTCCCATTTCTTCAGAGCCCCAAGAGAACCAGATTGGACAAGGACAATGCCCCGACACCCAGAGCTTGACCTTTTCAAATCTCTCCTCCTCACTCCTACAATCCCATGTTCCCTTTTGATTCACACAGCAGCCGAGGAAAAGCTGGTCTACGGAGTTCTGGATTCTCAGCACATACTACCCCTCTGTTCTCTGTCCCCTCCTGAGGGACTCCGGCTACAGATCAGTTTGGTGGCAAGACATCCTCTGGGATGTCATAACAATAGGATGAGAGCCTCAGTGCCTCCAGGATGAGGTGGGGAAAGGCAGAGAGGCGGGATGGGGGAGAAAAGTCACTAAGACAAAAAAAGGCTTTCTCCGCAAAAATCAGCCTAGGAAAGCTGGCAGCCAGGCCCCTCAACCCTGAGAAAGAGATATACTCTCAGGCTGGATCCCAAGGTTGAGGAGACACTAATATATGAACTTCTGCTCAGTGCGGCACAGCGACGCTGCACTCTCTTGGAGCACACAAAAGACTCAAGACTTCCTTCTGCCTTTTTCATCTTTATGCCCCCACGACATACATGTCAAAGAAACAGAATAAGGATGAGTTTTAGGCAATTCCAAACGACCACAGGGTCAGGGCACACCCCTAGCTACCATTATTAATCCCAATTTACAGTGAGGTTAAAGGATTTTGTCCAAAACCAACCTGCTGATTAAATGGCCACAGCAAGATGTGACACCGATTCCCTCCAAAGCTTATGGCTAGCCCCGTGCTGCACTCATCCCCGGCCACCGGACTCTGCGTTCCCCACAGTCTGACTTTAAGTATTAGGGTTTTCAAAATAGTGATCAGCTAAACCATCCCTCAAGGGCTTCCTCAATCATATCCTTCAGCCCACATCAAAAAGCAGATCAGAAATACAACTTACCATCCACTGTCCCGGCCATGATGTAGAGTGCACAGACTTTGGGATTGTCATAGTATCCCTAGGGAATGGGAAACAGCAGTCAAGCCCACACGGCAGCAAACATCCCCCCCACACCCATTCTTCGGAGCGTGTCCTCAGCTGTGAGGGCAGGGGAGCAGCGTTACCTTGACAAACTCAATGTAGAGTTTCCCTGTGAAGGTGGACACCTCCCCCTGGACGCTCAGCTTCCCCTTTCTGATGCTCATGGGGATGATTTCATCATGAGCTGTACTGTGACCCACGCGATCAAAGATATCCAAGTCCTTCACCACGACGTGGCCATTCAATCGCACATCGAACACCTGGCAAGATGAAAAAAGAAGCCAACATCAAAACCGCCTGCTTCACACCCCTTCGGTAGCTGGACATCAGGTATATGCCTGGGCTTCAAGTTCAAAAGTAATTTAAGGAATGATAAGGCCGGATATACTCCAGGGTGGCTAGAGCCCTTTACCTGAGCCAAATCAAAGCCACGTTCATTCACTGTCAAGGCTGCATACTGGCTGCAGGGAACAAAGAATACAAGCTAAAAGCTCAACATGGAAAGAAGGAAATTCAGAGGAAGGGACATGAAAAGAATGGGGCTAAAAACAAGAAGGTACTGACAACCAAGAGGGGAGAGGTTATAACCAGAAGGGCCTTAAGAGGATTAATTAGTTGCCAAGAATTAGGATTCTGGCATTGCCTTCTGGCACCAACCCCGAGGCAAGTGCAGCCTTATAGTAACGGGAAACAGCTGGGCAAAAGGCATCCCGCTTTGGCAGTTCCCCGGTTGCCTAGTGGTTAGGTTAAACAGCTGGGCAAAAGGCATCCCGCTTTGGGAGTTCCCCGGTTGCCTAATGGTTAGGGTTCTGGGCTTTTAATGCCGTGGCCCAGGTTCGATCCCTGGTCACAGAGCTGAGATCCCACAAGGCGTATAGTGTGACCTTTTAAAAAAAAAAGGAAAAAAGGAAAAATAAATAAATAAATAAATAAATAAATAAAATTAAAAAAAGGAAAAAAGAAAAAAATCAAGCTTTTCTTCAAAGCTCATCTGTTCCTCCCTTCTGGGGAAGTTCTCGCACTCTCTGGCCCTTAGCAGAGGGCTATCCGAGAGTGGTAACGTCCCACTTGTCAAGCAGGGGCCTGACCAGACGTCACCTTCTGCTGGGACTGTGCAAAGTAGACCTCGGCAAATTTCAACACCAGTACGTAGTCCCCCTCCTCCTTGATGGGCACTTCATAGCCAAAGGTCTCCTCATTGTACCGTTCTGTTTGATATAGGATCTGGTCCTCGGGGTTGGAACGTAGGATTGGCAGTTTCATGCCATAGTCAGAGGCTGGGGACAAAAGACAAAGAGAAACCACATCAGAGGCAAAACACAAAAGAAGAGCAGAGACCCCAGAACCGCCAGAGGCATTTCCAAGGCAGTGCTAATAACCTTCCCAGTGGAAGGGGCCACCCCCACTGCACCTGGCTCCAAAGAGACCAGCCACAAAGGCAAGAATCCGAAAGCCATTACCAAGCAAGAGTAAAATGAAAGAAACCAAACACTAATCACCCCAACAAGCTCCCATAACCCTCACAGCAGAACTTTTTGAAAGCACATGAAAATGACTTTTCCCCACTATATTCAGAGTGATGGGAAGGGAACGAGTCTAACTCATTATTAGAACAAAGCATTACGCTACAGCTGCCGGGTTCCCTGATGAGGGAGAGCGTCAGAGAAACCTCATAAAACCAGGGGGATGGCTGGAAACGACGCAAGACGATTAAGTTCAAAGGCTTTTTTTTCTCACTCAGATAAGCTCAGGAAAGTCATTCTTCATTGTCTTTACTACAAATAAGATACCAGCTTTAGTTGTTTTTTGTAATTTCTTCATTCAAAAAGTTCCAAGGCTAGTCAAAAGAAACATGCTCATTAAAAAAAGGATGTGATGCTCTCTAATTTCCTTTGGGTCCAAACGCCTTACTTCCCATAGACTCACAGAACTCAACCTCACCCACGCTCTTGAACTTTTCCCCAGACAAACCAAAAGAAAAAAAATTCCCACTGTATCCCCAGCACCTAACATACACTGGCCCACGATATGATTCACTGAATCAACAAATGGCAACAAAGGAGATGCCTGCAGAGCAGTGAAGCCATGCGCTCCTATCCACAGGGCCAGGGCCATCCTAACTGGGAAAGACAATGTGCCACAGTCCTGTTGGCACCTCTGGCCTAAGATGCCCAGGTCCGGAGGGGGCCACCTTTCCCATTTCAGACAGACAAAGGGAATAAGTCGGGGTAAAAGCAAAAAGTTCTTACTTGGGTGTATCAGAAGAGCCAAAAACCTCTATTGCCCTCAGCCTGCTCCCAATCTTAGTAGGAGATGGGTCTGTACGTGTTTTTCTTTCCCCCACGTGACAAACTAAAGCTAGGTCTTTCCTTGAATATAAGACTCTACGCTCCAGCCCGAGATGAACAGCCATGCTTTCCAGGGCTCCATCAATCTACTTTCCAAACCACAGACTTAGCAGTGACTGCAGTACACAGGTCTAGTCTCTCTTCTACCTTGGAGGAGAAGTCTTGGAATTCAGATTTCAAGATCACCTTCCAATCTCATATGGTGACTGAAGATATCTGGCACCTAGATCCTTTGGGCGACGTTTTGAGAGTGGGCATTCCAGGAGGCTTATCTTCTGAAACTCCAAGGGAGAGAATCTTTTATCTCCAAGGGAGGTAAAAGAGTAACTAAAAGATCCAGTGGCTAAGGTCAAGCCCTCAGAAAAATAAACAGAACTGTTAACAGTTCCTGTAAGTGAATAGCAGCCAGGAGATGAGATGGACGGATGAGACAATGAGCAGGAAACTCATTGCACTTGTCTCCAAACATTTTTTCTTCCTATTCTCCTCGAGAACTCAAAGGGGGGGGGGGGGGGGCAGTGAGTAGCACTACAGAGGATGTACTGCCAACTGGCCTAGCTCTGTCCCAGGCTCAGATCACAAACCTATAAAGATTAAAGATTGCCAGTCCTCTTCCAACTGACTTCTAAGAGTCTCCCTCTTCCCCGAGGACCATGATCCTTACAAATTTGGGACAGTCACTAGATGTGCTTTTCAGAGACACAGTAAATGTTGTGCATGTGTGGAGAATCTTTTCTTCCCCCCTTCCGGCATGGAAAAAGTGAGAAACTGACAGTAATGTAATAAGCTGTGGCAGCCTAAACACCACAGCTAAGAAAACTCAGACATATGAGCAGAAACTACTTAACCACCTTGGAATTACCTTTAAATATTTCCCCTAGTGGCTTTCCCATGAGATTTGCCACATGCAAAGTTGAATTTGCCTGAGTCCCAGGAGAGACAATAGTAAAAAGGACTTTTTCTTCCCCCTTGAGGCTTTATGCATTCACAGCTAACGTTCTCTGAAATACAGTGTACACAGGCAGCACACCACCGCGGCCGGCATGACATGGCTCAGACGGTTAACCAAAGAAAGAAGGAGGCCAAAGGGCCCACACTCTGTCCACAGCTTCTTAGCTCTAGACAACGGAGTCGCCAGGCTACTTGAAAAATTTAGCCCAGGTTTGAGAGTAAGATGGGCTGGATTTGAATCTATGTGATGTGGAACAAGTTGTCTTCTCTAGGTGTTTTCTCACCTGAAAAATGGGGTATCACCTACCTAAATTCTCTACCAGTGAACTGCTCCTAGGAGGGCCTGCAAATGAAGCCTGCTATTAGAAGAGAATTCTAAACCAATCCCTTGGCCTTAAGCAAATCAGAGGTAGCAGTGTCTCTCACGCTATCTTTCAAGCTCTTATCTCCCCAAGGCCAAATCCTTTCCCAGCCAAAAGGAAAGGGTCTTCTTTAGGTCTACAGAATTAGTCACCCTGGGCCCCCGGCCAGATTTTTTCCCTTCCAGAGCCACATTCTGCTCCACTTTTAATTCCATGTAAAAGGTCACTGAGCAGAGAAAAAGATAAAGACACTTTAACCTACTCTGGACAGGAGAGTTTTCAGACTCATGTCACTGATTTCAAAAGCATGACAAGTTTTATGAAGAAGGAAAAAAAGGCTCAGAGAGGGAAAGCCAATTCTTCAAGGGGGTACAAATAACTAGTGGGCATCTTTCTATGAAGAGGAAATAGCCTCTCTCCTAAAACCAAAGCCAAGTTCTATGCCCTCAGGCTAAATAACCAGGTCTTTTCCATCAGAGTCAAGAGGAACCCAGAAAGAGCAAGTTAAAAAGAACCTGGAATGCACAGCACACCAAAATCCCACACAGAGCGCTTTGGAGTCACTCTTGGTAGTGGTACCCCCATCTGCTGAAGCACACAGGTTGAAAAAAAGCCTTTCCCAAGCTGTCAGCATCTTCTCTGAGCACTAGCTATCCTCAAGGCAGAAATGAAATTCAATAAACATTATGAAGTGCCTTTGAAAGCAAAAGCCACTAGGTGCCCTGGGCCACTCACAGTTATGAGAATGCTGAACTACAAAGACGCTACAGAAAAACAGCAAGTTCAAAAGCAGGCCAAACTCTTATCTGGATTAACTTGGCAACAAATACCTGAATTCATTCGACATAAAAATGGACTTTCCTCGCGTGCTGGAAACAACATCACAGGCATGTGGGAAAAGAAAGACATACAGCTCCTACCGCAATTAGTGTAAATAGCTGCAGCAGGCAAGGGTCTCCGAATACCTGGCACACCCTGATCTGAACACTGCCAGAGAAGGGCAGGCAGAGGAACAGCTGCACTTCCCTTGGTGGTGCCGACTCCTTTGCACAGAAAGAAACTATAGAGAGCTGCCTTCTGAGAGAGGCAGATTAATCACTTCTCAGCCCCAGACCTAAAGCCAGCAAAATGCTACTCTCAGGAGTCCTCCAAGTACACTGTTGCAACCGGCTGGTCCAAACTACCACAACCTACAAGCTGACAATGGCCTTCCGCTCTCCATCCACGCCTTAAAGCGGCTACAATTCATACCCAAGTGGACCGCCAGACTGCAGCAGGGAACCTCCGTTTATGGAGTGCCAGGGTCTGGGACAGGACTCCAGTACCCATGAACTTTGGTAATTTGGCAAGTCACATACTTTTACCTGCTACAATAAACTCTACCAAAGGAACTGCGACCATGAGCCAATAACCCAAGGACAGAGAGCCTGGCTGTCCGCTGACCAGAGTCCCCCCCCCCCCCCCCGCAAGGAAAAAACCCCACCAAACCCACCAGCACCGGCAAATTAACACCAGAATTTCTGCATGAGGGGAGTAGCTGGGGACTAAACCTGTGTGGTGTTAGCTCCCTCCTCTGCACAACTGACCAAAGAGCATAATGTAACCTGTGTAAAGCCTGGTATCTATTAAGCGAAAGGAACCATCTGCACGCTGTCTCACCACAGCTATCTCTAGAGGTAAAGTCCACAAACGGTCTCCTTCCTCCCTGCCCACACCCATAAGGAAAGAGGAAGGGTCTAGGGTGGAGATAGCAATGACCTTCTGCTATTAAGTCTGGCTTTGGCTGCTGTTACAGCTGCTAAAGACCAAGGCCCTGACTCAGCTGAACCCAGGCTACTGAGACCTACATGCCAGGGCTAAATAACTTCCAGAGCTAAACTGAAGACAAACATAGAGCTTCGGAAAACAGCCCTGTGTCCCAACACCCTCACATGTATGGAAGCAATAAACTCCCCAATATAACAAACGCCAGGGCACTGCAATTAACTTGGTTGGAATAACTAAGTTAAACCCTTGGGACTTCCCTGGCAGTCCAGTGGTTAAGACTCTGCCCTCCCACTGCAGGGGACCCGGGTTCGATCCCTGGTTGGGGAACTGAGATCTCGCATGAGGCATAGCCAAATTAAAAAAAAAAAGGAAAAGAAAAGAAAAAAAAAAAAAAACTAAGTTAAACCCTTTAGGAAAGGCAAGAGCCAAATCTGAAAAAAAGAGTGAGAAAGTCTGTCTCCTACTTTTCTGGAGGTGGCATATTGCCAGTCTGGCAGCCTCTGAACCCAGCATACAGCTTAAATCTCCTTCCAACACATGAAGCGAGGAACTTCCTTCTTAAACCTGTTTTCCAATCCTACTAACAGAAGGAAAGAGTCTAGAGCAGATTTTCCCAAAGAGTCGTCTGCAGGTGACCTACATCAGAAGCCCCGGGTGCAGAAACCTGGGTTTAATCTACAGGTCTGAATTTGTATTTTTAATCAGCTGCCCTGGCAATTCTTACGCTAACTTTGAGAACTGTGCTGATCGTCGAAACTACTGTTGCTCCATCAGTTAAGTCAAAATCATTTTTCCCATAAGCTGGAATCACACCTCTTAGGACCACTTAGGGTAGGTTCTCCGCATTTGCAGACGGAATATTCAGGTCTTACGCTGTCTGACCCAGTTGACACACCACCAGCCCCATGTGCTGTATGGTTGCGACATAACCACCCTCTGGGAAAGGCCTGCAGCTTCTACTTTTAAGCACACATATTCCCCGCTCCAAAGGGGCGGCGGGGGAGGAGGCTACAATCAAACTTTCCTGGCCCATCCTCTTCGAAGATTCCTTTCCATTCTGGCTAAGAATCAAGCCCCACTCCTGCAGAGAGGGTACAGAAAGCCGCCGATTTCTGGGTCGGCAGGAATCTACCAGAAACGCACTTGAAAGGAGAGCAGAACCGTCGGGACAGGGACAGCGATAACCGAAAAACCCCTGAGGCCTCGAGGTGGCAATGGGCCGCCCTCGGCTTTACTTTCCCACCTCGCATGGAGGTGAGGGGTTAAGGAAATACAGGATGCGAGGTCCAAACAGAACTTCTCGCCAACTCTCTGTCTCGATGGCTCTTGGTAGCTTCAAGCCAGTGCCAGGCTCTGGGCTCTGATCGGGTCCCCGAAGAAACTGTAGAAAGAAACTTCGCTCCAGAGACATGGCCCCCGGGTCGAGGAAGGGGCTCTGGGCCCGCAGCCCTCGGCGCGCTGCGCCCGGCACGGCAGGCCCGGGATCCCGCGGCTCGGCCGAGGGGCTCTCACCTCGGCCCACCCGGCCTTCCAAAGGGTCCTTGCGGAAGTGGATCCCGTGCACGTCCACATGCGCCTCCCCGCCCGCGTTGACGGCCCAAATCACGCTCTCGGGCAGCCCGGCCCCCGCCAAGCCGACCACGCCGAGCCCCGGCCCCGGGAGCGCCGGCAGCAGCAGCAGCAGCAGCAGCAGCAATCGCAGGAGCGCCACGGCGGCTCCCTCGACCGCCCAGGCGCCCAGCATGGCGGCCTCCACAGCGGGGGCAGCCTCCGCCGAGCCTCGTCCTCAGCCGGCCGCCAGGCCGCCCCAGACTCAGAGAAACAGCGCCACGGGCCGCTGTGCCTCAGCCGCCGGGGACATGTCGCTCTCAGGCCTCCTCCTCGGGCACGGGTACCGCCTCCCACCTCAGGAACAACCTACCCCGTCGCCCAGCCTCCAGCCGCGACGCTGCAGCCAATCAGAGCCCGGCCCTTATTAATTATCCACCACCCCGCCGGGAGGCGCTCGCCCATTGGCTGCCAGGCGCGGGAAAGGGCGTGGCCACCCCTAGGCGCCGGCCCAACCATCAGGCACGAGAGGGAGCGCGCGCACAGGTCGGGGGTTCGGTTGAAGCGGCGGTTCGATGCGGAAGTGGTGGGGTGCAGCGCCCAGGCGGCCCCGGAATCCCGCAGCTGCATAAGAAAAGCGGCCTAGGGGGAAGGTTTAGGATAGGGCGCACTGACACGTCGCCAGCACTTCCGGTGCTCCAGATTGTTGGGGCCGAGGGGGCGTTGCCGACTTTCCCGCCCCTTCTTTCTTTCTCAGGGAGAGGCATGAGCATAAGCTCTAGGAGGGGAACCAACGGTCACTCTTCCGACCTGAGATTCAGCCTTTTTCCCCGTGTCAGGCAGGGAACCCATCCGCCCCTAGAAAGGCCACATGCACAGGTCTCCAGGGCACGGGTCCCACGAGGACAAGACCCCGCCCCCACCCCTTAGCGGGCTCGGGACTGGTGGTAGCGTCCAGACGGCCGTCCAATCAGAAGGCTCCAACGCAGCGGAAACGCGTGGCCTTGAGGGGCGGGGCTCCAGACTACCCGTGTCTCCATGGCGACAGACTCGGGCCGGCCCCAGCTAAGGTGGGGCGGGGCTGGGGCTTCCCCGGCCCGGCAGAAGGACTCGAGGGCGGTACCCCGTCTGGACATCCAGGCTGTCCCGCGCAGGCAGGAGCCTAGCTACCTCCCTGCTCTTTGGCACTTCACCCAGCGCTCTCCTGCCTTGGCGATCCCTGCGCTGTTGTCGCTTCCCGAACTCCCACCTCCGAGTTAGAGAAACTGAGGCCCAGGGCGGGGCGGAGCACTGCCCAAACGGTCAAACCGCAAGTTCAGGGCAGAGCCAAGGCAAAACCTCATTTATCCATTTGTTGAACAAATATTTATCGAGACCCTACTACTGGGGTTGTCAGATTTAGTAGCTAAAATACAGGAAGCCCAGTTAAATTTTAATTTCAAATCAATGGGACGTACTCATACTAAAAATAATGTATTGCTTGTCTAAAATGCAAGTTTAACTGGGCTTTTTGCAGTTTATCTGACAACCCTACCTACTACTTGCCAGGCAATGAGTTTTTCCAGCAGTGAACAAAACTACACTCAGGATCTCGAATGAAAATCACAGCCTCGCCTCAATTATGTAGTTGGAACAATGTGAGTGCTCTAAAGGAACACAGTGAGGTACGGAAATGAAGCATAGGTGGGGAATTTTTTTCTCTTTGTTTTTTTTTTTGGCCTCCGCCACAGGATCTTCGTTCCCCGACCAGGAATCTAACCGACCAGGAATCTAACCAAGAGCTCTGCATTGGGGTTGCCGAGTCTTAACCCCTGGACTGCCAGGGAAGTCCTAGGTGGAGAATTTAAATGCACCTGAATTCCTTCCTCAGCCCCCAAGAGCAGATTCCCACAGAGAGAATTTTTGGAGTATCCTTTCTTGGTCCCACTTTTTTCCCCCTGTTTTGCAGGATCTGGACTTGTTTCCTCCCACAGACTTGGTTCCCCTCCCAAGGCCTCTCTGTGGCCCTGCCTTGGAGTTTCCAATCCTACTTTCCTCTGAAAACTGTCATCTTTGGAGGAACCCGACAAGTCAGAGCTTGAGGAGCCCTCAGAGCAGGGGCCGTGGTGCAGATGGGGGAACACAGGAACAAAGAGATGATGCAGACGTCCTCCTCCTGGGCAGCTGATCTGTAAAGCCCATGTTCTGGCCATTGACGACACTGCTTCCAGGAGCTCATGTTTATTTTATCCTCAAGGCGGTCTAGTCTAGGAGAAACTATCACAGAAACGACTAAACTTTTGAAGAGGACCCAGAAGGCCTAAGCTTAAGCCTTCTCTCAGTCCCCTAGATCCTTGGTCACCCCAGGAGGTGAACAAGATACCTGGCTAGCCCCCCTCCCCCAAACGAGGCTCTCAGAGTCCATTCCTGGCAGGGCTATCCTTGTACCAAGGGGCCTGGCCCCATTTCTGAGATTCAGATGCTTGCAGATTAGGCTACCTCTTAGGTAAAATAAAAGTTCTGAGAACTTGGAGGCGGGATGAGCACAGGATCTGAGTTAGACTGCCTGGGTTCCAAGCCCTGCTCCACCATTCACTCACCATGTGGCCTTGGGCAACCTCCCTGAGCTTCAAGATTCCTCCAACTGGGACATGACAATAGTTTCTACTTCAAAGGGTAGATCTGAGGATTAGAGAAGGTAATGCAACCATCTGACTCAGCAATTTCACTCCATGTCACCCAAGAGAAATGAAAACATCCTTTCACACAAACACTCGTACATCAATGTTCATAGCAACATTTTTCATCATGGCCGAAAAGTGGAAGCAACCCAGGTGCCCATCAACTCATGAGTGGGTTTTAAAAATGTGGTATATCTGTACAACAGACTCTCCAGCCAGAAAAAGTAACATAATACTGGTACAGACTACACCATGGATGAACCTTGAAAACATTTTACTGAGCGAAAGAAGCCAGAAAAAAAAAAAAAAGGCCACAAAGTCTATCACTGCATTTATATAAAATGTCCAGAATAGGCAAATCTATAGAAACAGAAAGTAGACGTGTGGTTGCTTGGGGCTGGATGATGAGGGAGATTGTGGGAGGGGGGGTGATAACTAAAGGGTATGGGGTGTCCTTTTGGGGTAATGACACTGTCTAAAATCAACTGTGGTATGGCTACACAAGTCTGTGAATATACTAAAAACCACTGATTTGTACATGTTAAATGGATGAATTGCATGGTATGTGAATTATATCTAAGTAAAACGGTTTCCAAAAATAAGAGGGAAGAGGAGGCAGAGAAGGAGGAGGAGGATGGAGGTGAAAAAGGGGAGGAGGAGGAGGAGGAAGGGGAGGAGGTGATGTACTTTAGAATAATCACCCTCCAGTCTCCCTGGGCGCAAGCCAAGCACGCAACCAATTGTTATCCTGGAATGAAAGAGTCCCTGAGTTCTTGCTTTTCTGCACTTTGTACCCCCACCTGCACTGTGAAAAGTTGCCAGAGTTAGGCTTTTTTTTTTTTTTTTTTTTAATATTTATTTATTTGGTTGCACTGGGTCTTAGTTATGGCATGCATGTGGGATCTAGGTGCCTGACCAGGGATGGAACCTGGGCTCCCTGCTTCGAGAGTGTGGAATCTTATCCACTGCACCACCAGGGAATTCCCCAGAGTTAGGCTTTTTTAGGAATGCCCAGAGCTCGTGATAAGTATTATCGTTGAGGTTGCAGCCTCCTCAGATTCCTTTCTGCTGAAGGACCCTGTGCCCCTTGAAGGTGACAGTGTCTTCTGTAGGTGGCACCCCATCAGCCTGGGGCTAGTGAAGTTGGTGGTGTCATTTACCAGGGGATTTCCTAACAGAAGTATTGGACCCCTCAATTTACCAAGCTTTTTCTCTTTTCTTATCTCATAAGATTCTTACAGCGTTTGAAGGTATATAACTGAGGAAACAAGTCCACATGGCTGGGGGCCAGCAGTTTTCAAGTGGCGGGCACAGCTCCTGCAAGCAGAAGGTGGTTGCTACAGAATGGGGTCTCATCTGAGAGATTCTGGCTCACGGGCAGTCTCCTGGGGGCACGGGGTGACTGGGGTGGAAGGAGTCAAGTTTCCAGCAGCTGAGGGGTTATCAGGAGTGGGACTCAGGTCTGAAATGGGGGTGGGGACAGGAGACAAAAGGCTTAGAGTCCTAGCTGCCAAGCCAGACTGGAGGGCCTGACCCCAAGGCAGGATGACGTCCAAAGTCCCTGACCTAGGGAATTCCTTGGTGGTCCAATGGTTAGGACTCTGTGCTTCCACTGCAAGGGGCACTGGTTTGATCCCTGGTCAGGGAACTAAGATCCCATGGTGCCAAAAAAAAAAAAAAAACAAAAAACAAGGCTGGCTGTCCACACGGCAGGGAGTGTGAGCTCTAGGAAAGCTGAGAAGGGTGTCAGTTCCCTGGTTGTACTGGGCCCAGGCCATTTCTCTCCAGCCTCCAATGTCTCCTGCCTGCTGTGGAAGGTCAGCCCCAACTGAGAGGACCCTTGGAGTGGCTGCATCCCTACCTCCCTCAACTGGGGCTGATTTTCTCCAAAAATTACTTCAGCTCTTCAGAGGAGCAGAAACTCTCATTCATGGCTGGTGGGAATGGTCAGCTGCTTTGGAAAACAGTTTGGCAGGCTCTTACTAAATTCAATATACTCTTACCATCAGATCCAGCAATCAAACTCCTGGGTATTTACCCAAAGGAGGGGAACACCCACATCCACACAAAAACCTGCACACACATGTTGACAGCAGCTTTGTTCATAACTGCCGAAAACTGAAGGCAACCAAGATGCCCTTCAGTAGGTGAATGGATAAACTATGGTACATCCAGACAATGGGATATTCTAATTTCTTTCACTGCTAAAAAAGAAATGAGGGCTTCCTAGGTGGCGCGGTGGTTAAGAATCCGCCTGCCAATGCAGGGGGCACGGGTTTAGTCCCTGCTCCAGGAAGATCCCATATGCCGCAGAGCAACTAAGCCTGTGGGCCACAACTATTGAGCCTGTGCTTTGGAGCCCATGAGCCACAACTGTTGAGCACATGTGCCGCAATTACTGAAGCCCATGTGCCTAGAGCCCGTGCTCTGCAACAAGAGAAGCCACGGCAATGAGGAGCCCATGTACCACAACGAAGAGTAGCCCCGACTCACCGCAACTAAAGAAAGCCCGCGCACAGCAGGAAAAACAAAACAAAACAAAACAAAAAAAGAGCTATCAAACCATGAAAAGACACGGAAGAACCTTAAATGCATAATACTAAGTGAAAGAAGCCAATTTGAAAAGGCTACATACTGTATGATGCCAACTATATGTGGCAAAACTATGGAGACACTAAGATCAGTGGTTGCCAGGAGTTCTTGCGGGGCGATGGGGGAATGAATATGTGGAGCACAGAGAATTTTTAGGGCTTCAAAACTACTCTGTGTGATATTATAATGGTAGATACATGTCATTATACTTTCGTCCAAAGCCATAGAAGGTACACTACCAAGAGTGAACCTCAGTATAAACTGGGCTTTGGGTGATAGTGACATGTCAATGTAGGGTCATCAATGGTAACAAATATACCACTCTGGTGGGGGATGTTGATGGCAAGGAGGTTATGGATGGGGTGGGAGGTGGGGGGAGGGGAGGCGCTGTAATATGGGAACTCTATGTATTGATACTTTCCACTCAGCTTTGCTGTGAACCTAAAACTGCTCTAAAATATAAAGTCTATCCAAAAAAAAAAAAAAGCTACCTCTAGAACCTTCTCCGGTTGGAGGATTACCCTCCATGGAGGGGCAGGAACGGAGATTTGAAGGTCAGACAGAACTCGGGTCAGTTTCTTTCTCAATGGCTTCCCAGCTCTGTCACTCCTTTTCTCTCTAATCACTTTTCTCCTAAAATGCAAATAAAATCATGCATCTCGCAGTTGTTGTAAGGATTAAATGAGATGGTTTTAAAATGTACATAAATTATTTTTCTCTGTGAAAGAAAGATATACGTTTTGTGGAAAATTTGGAAGAGAATTTTACAAAGATAAAATTCACCATAATTCCATCCAAAACTGGGATAAGGCATAAACTCAGACCCTGAGGGAGCAGATTCTTAAGAACCATTGTTTCCCAGCCATGTGATTCTCACCTCAAGAAGTTGGGAAAATAGAATGTCCCCATTTTGCAGATAAGAAACTGAAGTTCAGAAGGATCAAGTGAATTGCCCACACAGTGAAAAGCCAAAATCCGTGGCTTTTTTGGCTTCTAATCTACTACTTTTCCTCTGAGTCAGGCTACCTGTCAGACACAGATTGGTGCAAATCGCATCTCCACCATTAATTGCTGTGTGACTTTGGGAAAATGAATTCACCTCCCTGAGCCTCAGTTACCTCATCTGTGAAATTGGAGAGAAGAATTACACATGCCACGTAGGATTGTAAGAAGTAAAAAGTCATATTTTAAACTAGGAAAATAAAAAGGACATGTTTTAGAAGCTAGCATCAAGGGACCCTTGATTCCAGAGCTAAGTACTCAATAAATATTAGTCATAGGTGTGTGGAGGCATGGAGCCCCAGATTCAAAGCCTAGCTCAACTCCTTAGAGTTGTACAGCCTTGGGAAAGTCATTTCTCTTCTTTGGGCCTGTTTCCTCATCTGTAAAGTGGAAATAAGACCCACCATGTAAGGGCATTAAGAGCTTTTAACAGAGTAGGTCTTCAATGCATAGTAGCTATTAATCATATAAGAAGAAATAATTATAACATGTAATGCTGGTAGTTTGGTAAGCAGAAAAGGCCTTGGTGAAATCCTCAGGCTAAGGAACTGGGAAAAACCTTTCCACCCCAGGGAGGGAAAAGCCAAAGGGTCCCAGAGTTCCAAAGTAGGAAGTGGAGCAGCTATTTGGAAGCTCCCAGGGGCAATTTCACCTTGACCCACAAAACCGAAAAGGGGTGTGTCTTCCTGTCCAGATAAGGATCAGAAGAACAAAGCATGCTATTAATTAAGTCTTGCCTATTTTAAGTTTATGGAATATTTTCCCCCTTTAAAGATAAGCTCACAATAAAAGTTCAAAAGGTAAACATACAGGGGGGTGGGGGCCAGCCCTGCCTTCTGCTCAGCCTGCCCTGCCAGCCCTTGGTCTTGGAGGTGGGTGGTCTGGTTCCAAAGCCAAGTTTCCATGCCCAGGGCCTCTGCCAGTTAGACAGCAGGGGGACCAGAGCCACCCAAAGAGGCAGAGAACGAGCCCACAGTGTCTCCTGGTCCTGCCCCAAGTAGGCAACTTGAACCAAGAGAAACCTGGCTGGGCCTCCAATTTCATGGAAGGGAAAATGGACTTGGCTTTTCTTTGCTTCCCCAGGAGGATATGAGTCACAGGGAAGTTGCCTGAGACAAGGACAGAAAAAATAAGAGGCTTCCCATCTGGGTGGCCTTGGGCAAGTCACTTCCTTTGTGCGTTTCAGTTTCCTCACCTGTAAATGAAGTGGTGAGAACCCTCAGCCGCCCACGGTTGGGATGAGGGTTATATAAAGCAAATTTCCAAGAGGGCTTTACACGGCCATCATCAGCATTTCCTATATATTAGCTGTTCTTATTATCTTCCAGCCTCTTCTGGTGTTAAGGACACTGTTTTTTGGAGTCAGGAATACCGGGGACGGTCTTGGCAAGTCACCTCCCCTCTCTGAACCCCGGTTTCCTCATCTGTAAAATAGTGTGATTGTACAGATGGAGTGAAACGATAAATAAAAGGGACTTAACACATACCCAACAACACCACATAAATAAATGAAGCGGCTGCTGTATCCTTTCCATTCTCTCCCCCTTGGGCTGGGCAAATTGGGGAAGAAGAAACATAATAGCCCAGTGCTTGCCAGTTTACTTGTCAGCTGTCCCTTCAGACCTGAACTTTCCACCATGATGGAAATTTACCGTATCTGCACCATCTAGTACAGCAGCCAACAGCCACACGTGGCTATTGAAGTTGTGAGATGTGGCTGGTACAACAAGGGAACTAAATTTTTACTGAATTTGAATTCACTTAAATTTAAATAGCCACATGAGGCTAGTAGCTACCATACTGGATGGCATTACAGATGAGAAAACTGAAGCTTCAGCAACTGACTCAAGGTCCCAAACATTGTTAATGATTGATCATCAAAGACTAGCATCTAAGTCTGTCCAACTCCCAACCCTTTGTCTGTTTTCCCATTCCATGGTACTGCCTGTGACTTTGAGGCCCCTTTAGCACAAGGAAATGGTCCCCAAAGATCCAGCATTGGAACAGAGCGAGACCTGAGGTCAGGAAGCCACCTGGGATGGGGCCTGGAGCCCTTCCTGCAACTGAGGGCAGTGGTCACAGATGGCTGCCACCCTCTGCACCCCCAGGCTCATGTCCACCAGACAAGTACGTACTGAGCATGCTGTATGCACTGGCCAGTCCAAGGGGTTCAGGAGACACAGCAGAGAACAAGTCAGACAAGATTGCTGCTCTTATGTCCCTCACAAGCCAGGCAGGGAAGACAGACTGAGGCAGGAGATAGATGGGCCCCAGGCTGGGCAGCTGGAGTTGCTCCCCCGTGGACAGATACTCCAAAATAGCAGGAGCAAAAGAAGAGCTGAGCCCTGCCCAGATAAAAGCTAGGGATCATGTATTTCTCACTCTTGAGGTCAAGGAGACCTTCCTGACTATACGTGCACGGAAAGGCTCCTCGGAGGACAAAAGAGAGAGGGCGTCACCTCATAGTAAGTGATGTCAACCTATGCATAGGCCTCTTCACTAGAATCCATTTTCGCTAAGAGATGCACATGCACACATGAGAGGACCCTGAGATAAGCCAAATACGGACTCAGAACCAGGCAGTGCAAGATGAATGGCCAGGACTTCCTAGGTGGTGTAGTGGTTAAGAATCCGCCTGCCAATGCAGGGGACACGGGTTCAATCCTTGCCCCAGGAAGATACCACATGCCACAGAGCAACTAAGCCTGTGTGCCACAACTATTGAGCCCACATGCCACAACTACTGAGGCCTGCGCACGTAGAGCCCATGCTCCACAAGAGAAGCCACCTCAATGAGAAGCCCGCACACCACAATGAAGAGTAGCCACCGCTCTCCACAATGACAGAAAGCCTGTGCGCAGCAACGAAGACCCAACACAGCCAATAAATAAATAAATAAATTAAAAAATAAAATAAAATAAAATAAAACCAGGTGGCTGACTCGAGCTCACACTTTAAAAAAAAGCAAAACTTTTTATTGTAAAATAAGACAAACAGAAAAATATCCCAGAATAAAGGTACAACCTAGTGAGAGGCAAACACCCTTGTAACTACTACATGGATCAAGAAATAGAACTTTGCCAGATTCCCATGGAGACCCTCTCTGTGCCCTCTCCCAATCACAGCCCCCTCCCGCCCACTCCCTCAAAACAACCACTGTTTAGACTTTTATAGGAATAATTCCCTTGTGTTTCTTTGGTTTTTATCCACTCGAGTGCACATCTCTAGACACTGTCATTTATTCAGCTCCCCCCCCATTTTTGGTGACATGAGGGATCTTATTTTCCTGACCAGAGATCGAATCCGTGCCCCCTGCATTGGAAGCAGAGTCCTAACCACTGGACTGCCAGAGAAGTTCCCATTCAGGGCCATTTAAAAAAAAACTTGATACCTTTTAAGTCTCTTTTAATCTACAAGTCCTCCCTCTGACCCTTTCTTTTTCTTATAATTTATCTGTTGAAGAACGTGAGCCCTCTGACCTCCAAAGCTTCCCAGGTCTGGATTTTGCTGATGGAATACTCACGGTATATCTCAACATGTTCCTTTCCTCCATCCTCCGAATTTCCTGCCAATTGCCCGCTGGATCTAGAGGCATGCTCAAACTCAGGTTCTTTCCTTTTGGCAAAACCCCAAGGGGTGTGTTCTTCTATTAAGGGCACGGAATGTCTGTTTTTCTCTGTCTTTTGATCAGAGCCAGGCTCTCAACAACATGCTAAAGGGATGTTTCCTGGCTACCCTTGGCTGCCCTCAGCTGCCCTGTGACTTGCTCTACCCTCTGGACCTATCTGTCAGCAAAGGTGAGCCTTTTATAAGCACCAGGTTTTCTGTTGCCGTGGGCCTGGCTTACACAAGAAAGCAGCCCCTCATAAGTCCCACCTGAGCCACACCACCCTCCAAGGTCTGTGGTGGGATCAGGCCTTGTCTCTCCAACCAGCATCCTCTCCACTTCTCCCCCTAGCCCAGTGCACCAGGCAAGTGGAATTCTGCTTCCTTTTCCAAAAGAACCATACTCTCCCTTACCTCCGGACCTTTGCTTCTGCTGTTCCCTCAACCAGAAACACTCTTCCCCTCACTTCCTCTGGCTGAGCACAGCTGATCCTTCAGGTCCTAACAAATCTGTCCCTTCCACCCCACCAGATTGGGTGGGTATCTTTTAGTTCCCTCACTTCTCCTAGGCTAACCTCATAAGTAACCTAGTAAATAGCACATACCATGACATTAGCCTTGTCCATTTCCCCTATTAGAGTCTGAGCTCCTGGAGGACAGGGACCCGGCACAGGACCTGGCACATAGTAGGTGCTCAGTAAACAGTGGTTGAACACACGCATGAACGAGTGAATGAATGGGACTTTACAAGTCACAAGGAGGCAAATCCAGGCCCAGTTTAAGACCTTACAGACAAGGAGAACTCTTAAAAGATGACACCCACCCACCCAGAGGAGGAGATGCAGAAAGAATTCCTGCCTGGGATAGGGTCCATCTAGGAAAATGGGTCTCAGTTCTTGCAAAGCAGAATAACTTTTTCTTCACATGACCTTATTAGGAACCCCTCTTTGTAAGACAAGTTCTAGTTTCAGGACTGGAGGAGGCAGAAGCCCTGCCTCTTGGCCTCCCCTTGACCTGAGCCTGAGGGCCCCTGTGAACAGTGGCCTGGCATCTTCAAGTCGCTTTATCACAGCTGCCACGTCTCTGATTTTAGGAGGCCACAATACGGAGGACAGCAGTGTCCTAGCTGACACCCTAACTCCACCCTCTCCCTGCGGTGCCCCCGAGGGCTCATCCTGTCAGCTGACACAGATGCCCCCAGAAACCCCCTTTCTACAAATGGCTCTCTGGGCCTCCAAGGCCACTGGATTTCTGAAACAACAGAGATCTGGGGTCTCTGGGCAGAGCCAGGTACGGGAGCAGGCAGGGCTGCAGGCCTGCCAAGCGGGCACAGAGCCAAGGGCTTAGTCTCAGAATTGGATTACTCAAGTGAATTTGGAGCTCCCAGCTCCCCTGATCTCAGGGACGCGGGGATTACCCAGGCCTCTGGCGGGGGTGGGGATGGGGGGTGGCCCACAGTCCTTCCCCGCCAGCTCTGAGAACACCGATCCTCCCTCAGCCCCGGCATAACGGCAGGGGACCCTCCACCTACCTTCCCCATCCAGCCTTCCGCCCACAGCCTCCATCCGCTTCGCTACGTAGAAGCACACCTGCCTCTCACTTGTCTGGGACTTACAGCAGCGTTATTCAAATTGAGGTCCTGAGAGCATCAGCATCCCCTGAAACTGGTTAGAGATGCAAATTTACAAAACCCACCCCAACCACTGAATCTGAATCACTGGGTGGGGCCCAGATCTGGGGGTGGGGCTAACAAACCCTCCGGGTGATTCTGATGAAAATGCTCAAGTTTGAGAACCTTTGGCTTGAAGAACATGGGTCCATCCCGCACACCTGCTGTCCGATGATGCCGCAAACCTGTCAAAGATCCTGGGCAAGTTCTACCCACAAACTTCTCCTTTGGACTCCTTCAGCCCTCGGCTTATAGAAATTAATTACAATGATTACAGTGGATCCTGTTTAATCACGCCACCTTGCACAATTTCACAGCCCCTGGAGGTGGGCAGTGCAATACCCTGAGATCATTTACTGCAGATTTTACTATCCTCTCTTATCCCTTTATTGCATATGAGGAAACTGAGGTTCAGAGAGGAGACATGACTGGCCCAAAGTCACACAGCAAGTAAATCCAGGACCTAACTACGACACCACCCTGCTTCTCACTCAGCAGAGAGGATGGCAGCTGATTCCATTCTAATATATTTGTCTCCTCACATACACTGGGATTTCCTCCAGGGCAAAAACCGCCTTATCACTTCCTCGGGAAAGCGTCTCCTGACCTCCCCAGGGAGTAGTCCAAGCCTCCTTATTCTTACCACTCCGAAGGTTCCTGCATTTTTCCTTAAAAGCAGGATCACCATTTGGAATCACACATGGATGTGATTATCTCGACCAGTGTGAAAGCTCCAGGGAGGCAGGAAGTGAGGCCGACCCTGCTAGATGCTTACCCAACCAATATCCAGGCTCCTTTCCTTACAGAACTTGACTTTGGGGTGGGGGGGCATATCCAGCTACATCACTCTATGCCCCAGTCTCCCTTTCAGTTAAAGGTACCGGGTTCTGGCTTCTGAGATAAGCGTGGAAGAGGCTGGGTACCTGATGGGAACGCAATACAAGTCGAGCGCAGGGAGGTTCAGCCAGTTGTGGGCGTGCGTCATCTGACCAGGCGCGAGAAGCGAAGACCCCCACGGCTGCCTTTCTCTTGGAAATAGTTTTTATTGGTTCTGAGATAACAGGGCTGAGGCGAGCTGGGACGGGCACAGAGCTAAGGAGGGCGGCGAGAGGCTCTGCCCCGGGGCGGGGACAGACATGCTGTTATGGGCCCCCCCCCCCCCCAGCCAGCGGCGGCTGAGTCCACGGCCCTCGGCGCCCGGCCTGACCTCTGCCGGCCTGGCACGGTGGCCTCCTCGTCGGCGGGCGCCCCCCTTTCCAGTTGCAGGAGTCGTGAGTCTTTCACAGTGCGGAGGGGTGGGGGTCCGGGGTGGGCGCCTCCCCGGGGTGCAGGCAGGCCCCGCTCCGCCAGCACATCCTGGGCTCTGGGCGGCGGCGGCGGCGGCGGCGGCGAGGCGAGCTCCGGCTCCTCTTCTCCCCGCCCGTGGAGCTTGGCGGTCCTGGAGAGGCCCTGGCGGCCTCAGCGGGACATCATCCGGACAAACTCTGCGGGGGGCGGCACGGGAGGGGGTGGGGAGAAAGCAGCAGTCAGGGCCCAGGACGCCGCCTCCGAACCTCCCTCAGGTCAGCGGCCCCCTGTCTATGGCCACTGCTCCCGACCGGTGCCGGTCCCCAGTGTCCATGCGGCATCTTTTTTTTTTTTGGCCGCTCCACACGGGTCTTAGCTCCCCTACCAGGAATCGAACCGCGCCCCCTGCAGTGGGAGCGCAGAAACCTCACCCCTGACTGGACCACCAGGGAAGTCCCCCATTCAGCATCTTCCAATCCACCTCCCACACAGCAGCTAGCAGGAGCTTTCTATCTGCACGTCTGACCCCTCTTAAACCTCTTATGGTCCCCGCTGGACAACGTGCAGGATCCTGACACGACCCCAAGGCCTCGGTGTTCTGGCCTCAATGGACAACCCCAGCCTCACCTGTCACCACTCACCCCCAACTGCTAAGCTCTGACTCTACAGAGCTCCTTGTCAGAGCCTCAGGTGGAACCCACACACTCCCCCTCCCCCTCCCCCTCACTTCTCAGCTTTCCTGAAACCTGCCCACTCCCTTCTCTTTCAACCAGACTTTATTTTTTAGAGCAGTGTTAGGTTCACAGCAAAACAGCAGAAAGTACAGGTTTCCCATACATCCCCTGCCTCTATACACACACACCGCCTCTTCCATCACCAACATCCTCTGGCAGAGTGGGACGTTGGTTACAGTCAAGGAAGCTACGCTGACATCATCATTAAGCCAAGTCCATGGTTACGTTAGGATTCACCCTTGGTGTTGGACATTCTATGGGTTTGGACAAATGTATAAAGACATGTATCCCTGTTATACTATTGTACAAAATAGTTTTACTGTCCTAAAAATCCTCTGTGTTCCCCATCTTCATCCCTCCCTCCCCGCACAACCCCTGGCAACCACTGATCTTTTCACCATCTCTACAGTTTTGCCTTTTCCAGAATGTCATATCGTTGGAATCACAAAGTATGTAGCCTTTTCAGATTGGCTTTTTTCACTTACTATGCATTTAAGGTTCTTCCATGTCTTTTCATCACTTGATAGCTCATTTCTTTTCAACGCTGAATAATATTCCATTGTCTGGATGTACCATAGTTTTTTTATCCATTCACCTACTGAAGGACACCTTGGTTGCTTCCAAGTTTTGGCAATTATGAGTAAAGCTGCTATAAACATCTGTTTGCAAGTTTTTGTGTGGACATAAGTTTTCAATTCCTTTGGGTAAATACCCCTTCCTTCTTTTTCACCTGTTGGCTCCTACTCTTCTCTTAGGGCTCTACTTACTTATAGCCTCCTCCAGGAAGCCTTCTCTAACCCCCCCCCCAGCTCAGCAAAGGTGCCCCCACTGTACCCCACAGCCTGCTGTACTTCCCCCCAAACAGCATGGATTATACTGTTGGCTTCTGTTTTCCTTGCTGAGCTTGAGCTCCTCAATGCAGGGATCAGGTCTCTGCACACCACAGGTGCACAACACATGCTGGTAGAATGAATGGGGGATGCTAGGCTTTCAGGGAAGAGCTGCCACCCATGGGGGTCACCACCTGGACACAGGGTGACCTGAAATGTTCAGCTCTGGTGGTAGCAAAGCCTTCTCTCCATCGCTACACTCTCCTCAACCTTGAAGACCAGCTACTCCCCAGAAAAGGCCTCCCAGCCTTTGCGTTCTGGACATATTCTGTCTAGCTCATGTTTATCTTGCCTTTCTGCTTGTTCATGCAAGTTCCTGGAGTGCAGAATCACGTTTTTGCTGTGTTTTTATTTTCCTGTATCCCATGGTGCCTCGGACGGTGTCATGCACAGTGTAATGTATGTAGTGGCTGAGATTCCAGGCCTGAGTTTATGACCTAGCTCTGCCTCTTAGCAGTTAGCAAGTTATATTGCCCTCTGAGCCTCAGTTTCCTCATCTGTAACACGAGGTAATAATAGTGCAGCCCCTAGAGTCATCGTGAAAATTAAACGAGATAATATATGTAAAGCTACTCAGTACAGTGACTAGTATATAAATGTACAGTTACAGATGGTCACTATTATAATTTTCATTGATTATTTTAAAAACACTTTTACTGAGCATTCACTGTGTGTCAGGTACTGAGTTCTGTGGGAATGACAGAGATAACGAAAGTGGGGTTCCTCTTCTCCAAAAGTTCAGAGTCGAGCGGAGGTATAACTAGCATTTAGGGGCCAGTGGGAAGAATAAGGGTTGAGCCCGAGGTGCTGTGAACGCCCAGAAAAGAGGAAGTTCAATCTGGGGAATGAGGAAAGCCGTGTTGGAGGAAGTGGCCCCACTGCTGGGTCTTGAAGGATGAATGGAATTTAGGCCCAGTGAAGGATAGGACAAAACGCATCCTGACAAAAAGAACCGTGTATTCAAATGAGAGCTTAGGAGGTTCATGGACCACCCGTGGCTCTAAGGTGGAGTGTGAGTGAAGGAATGGTAGGAGATGCGTCCACAGGGGTGAGCTGTGGAGCGATCTTAGGGGGCCCGGGTGTCAGGTTGAGGAATGGCGTGTTCAGAAAATACCTACTTGGATGGATGCAGGAGTAGGTGGACAGATAGATGGAGAGAGATGGATGGGGGCAGATGGACACAAGGATGGATGGATGGATGGATGGACGGACGGATGAGTACATGGATACAGATGGGAAAATGACTGTACAGGCCGATGGACAGATCAATGGAAGTATAGGTAGAAACACAGGCAGATGGGTAGAGCTATACAAATGTATGAACAACTATTGAGAGGTGTAGATGCATGGAAAGATGGAGAGAGGTACATGGGTAGACAGATGCATGGATGAATGCGTGGGTGAATGTATGGATAGACAAGGCCATAGATAAATGGTTCTATGGATAATTGTTTAGAGATAGGTGAGTGGATAAATAGGCCCCTGGACAGATCAAGAGATAGATGGATGAACAGATGGAAAGATAGAAATGGAAAGACAGACAGATGGTTGGATGGATGGATGGATGGATGGATGGATGGATGGATGAATGGATGGATGGGTATAAGGATGGAAGGCAGATTAGAGGGGTGGCAGGATGGAAGGGCAGAGGGATGGAAAGCTGGAGTGGACTGATGATTGCATGATGGACACACAGGTGGCAGGCTCTGTGGATGCCCACTCCTGCCTTGGTTTCTCCTCCACTCTCAAGACCACTTTCACCTACCTTCAAAGTCCACTCGTCCATCCCCATTGAGGTCCACATCTCGGATAATTTCCTCTATGTCTCGGTGTCCCACCTGATGGCCCAGGAGTTTCCTCATGGCCTCTCGCAGCTCACTGGTGCTTATCTCCCCATCACCATTGGTGTCGAACTAGAGAGGGCAGGAAGGAGGGAGAAGTAGCTACAACACGGAGACAGTCGAGAGCAGACCCCGAGGTTGAGCCCCTTCTCCAGCATCATTGTCCCCCCTTCCCCGGAGCCCTTCTCTGTCCAAGCTCCTTCCCCCGGTCTGGGATCCAGAGCTCAGGTTTCTATCCTGGGTTGGAATTCTAACAAGCTCTCCACCCCTGCCTGTCCACTGCCCATCACTCACCTCTCGGAAGGCATCTCGCAGTTCTTTTACTCCAATCATATCTGCAGTCTCCGCCAGGAGTTTAGGTCCCATTAACTCCACAAAGTCATCAAAATCCACATGGCCACCCACTAGGGACAGAGAAACAGGCTGGGTCATCCATCTAACCACTGCCCATCTCCAGCTAAGCAAGCGAGGGAACTGCCAACCCTCCTTGACCTGCCCAGCAGCAGGCCCAGGGTATAAGCAAAGGCCAAATGAGGACACAGAGGTGACCATGAACAGGAGGGTTGGCACAAAACAGCTCAGGGGAGTGGCCGGGGGGTGGCTAAGGGAACACGTCAGGACATGGACGGGGTAGATACAGAGGGGAGAAAGAAATGTTAGGTCACAGAAACAGGCAAAGAATTTCCGGGGACAGATAGACACACACAGAAAAGCAGAGAGAGAAATAGAAGCCGTGGGCACCTGGCCCACCTGCCCCTGCCTCTCCCTCACTGTGCAAATAGAACTCACCATCCAACCAGCCCTCAGTGGGGACAAATACAGGGGACCTGCCCCCGGGGTCTGCTCACAGCACTTTCAGCCAGCGACTGAGTATGGGGGATAAAAACCAAGCCCAAGAGGTAAGGGCTGGGGACAACTCCGCGGTGGGCCTGCTGCACCACCTCCCTGAGCTCCAGGCAGAACTAGGCTCCATCACCCACGGCGGCAGCTGCTCCAGCGCCTCCTGCCTTGGCCCCTCATTTTTGCCCTCTCACCTCCCTACTCCTTACTCCCTACCTGCTGTCCTGCCCCTACCGAGTAAACTACTACACTCAAACCCTTGTCTCCAGGTCTGCTCCCGGGAGAACGCAACTGAAGACAGAGAGAAACATAATAATAGCAACCTCTGTTCACCTATTACTGTGTGCCAGGTATTGGGCTGTTTTAAATACGTCCAAAAAAAGAGAAACAGACTCACAGATACAGAAACAAACTAGTGGTCACCAGTGGGGAGAGGGAAGTGGGAGGAGGGGCAAGACAGGGCTAGGGGATTAAGAGATGCCAATTACTATGTATAAAATACATAAGCCACACGGATATATTATACGGCACAGGGAATAGAGCCAATATTTTATAATAACTTCAAATAGAATATAATCTATAAAAATTTGGAGTCACTCTGTTGTACGCCTGAAACATATAATATTGTAAATCAAGCATACTTCAATACAAAAACAAGAAATTTCCAGAATAGGCAAATCTGCTTAGACAGGAAGTAGATTAGTGGTTGCCTAGGGCTGGGGACGACTTGGGGGTGATGGCAAGGTGGTATAGAGTTTCTTCTGGGGGCCATGAAAATATTCTAAAATTGACTGTGGTGATGGTTGCACACCTCTGAATATACTAAAAGTCACGGAGATGCGTGCTTTAAATGAGTCAGGTGAGAGAGGTGAGCGGTTTGCCCCAGGTCACAGAGCTGGGAAGAAGTGGGCCCAGAACTTGAACCCAGGCAGAGGACAGCAAGCGCGAGGCCAGGGAGGGAGGAGGGACTCACGGTTCATGTTGATCTGCTGAGACAGCTCGATAAGCTCCATCTCGGTGGGCATGTAGCCCATGGTGCGCATGCAGTTGCCCAGGTCCCGGCAGTTGATGTAGCCATCCTTGTCCTTGTCAAACTCTCTGAAGGCCTCCCGGAGCTCTGGGGAAAAGGAATGTGGACGTGGGGGCCCGCGGAGCCTCTAGGGCAGAGGTGGCCGAGGGCCCGCTGACTCCCGTGCATTCCTCCAATGCTGGCTCTGCAGAGGATGCCCAGCTCTGCACCAGGCCCCATTCGCAGGAGGTCGAGGTGTCTCTGCCTCTCTTCCCACCCACCTCCCTCCCCTCATCTTCCCGGGCTGAGCAACCCTCTCCCCTAAGGTGCCAGTTCTTACCTTCGATCTCCTCTGGCCGCAGTGATCTGTCCTGCAACAAAAGAACATGTCCTATTAGCAGCTGCCAGGAGCCCGGAAGTCATACAATGCCCAGCTGAGGGCCATCCGGTGGCAGCAGGCACTGGGTGGGAGGTGATGGGGCAGCAGCAGAGGCGCGCCTGGACCATGTCCTGCAGGGGAAAAGGTGCAGCCCCACCTGTCCGGACATGGGAGATGTCCAGGGACCCAGGAGCCCCATCCAGCCTGGGCCGAGAACCTCTGAGCCCCCAGCCCCTTATTCCAGACACAAGAATGTGTCAGCGAACAGAGCTGGTCTGGAGGCCAAAATCTGTAAATAAAACCAGGTTAGCGGGAGGTCACAACAGAGAGAGGAGGGCTCTACCCAACGAAACCAGGAAGAGCAGGGGAGAATAGGCCTGCAAGGCAATGGAAGAAGCGAGGGGCTGGAGGGAGAGAAAGTGGGGGCCCAGACAGGCACCCAAGAGGGAGGAAGACGAAGAGGCGCAGAGGGAGTGGAGGCAGGGTTAGGGCTGTGCCCTGCTTCCTGGGCACTGCCCCACCTTCTCCAGTTGGACCCCCATCCTAGACCTCGCCCTGTCCCGGGACACAACATAGGACCCTGAGGACTGCCAGTGCCTCTGGCGGCTGCCAGGGTCCAAAGCACATGTCTCCAGCCTCAAGCAGTGCCCAGGTCTCCTTGGGGAGTCAAGGAAGCCCTGGGGCAGGCCTCCGAACAGATGGCAGAGAAGTCTCCAAAGAGCAGGCCCAGAGGAAGCAGGGGGCAGGCTCCAGCTGGTGAGATGCCAGTCACCCCAGGCCTGCCCAGGAGGGAGACAGACTGGCATGAAATGGATGCAGTGCCCAGCTGGGCGTGCTTAGCAGGCTCCAAAACTGGTCCACAGGGCTCATCCTCCCCACGTCACAGCTCTCTGCCTTTGGGCAGGGAGAGCACAGGGCAGGCTGTGCCCGCCCCGAGGAAGTGCACACCGATCACAGATCACGAACACAGACACGCAGGCGTGCCACAGCGAGCGTGAGGCATCTCAGCTGTGCACACGGGCTGTTCTAGCCAACAGGGCCAGGGCGGGTGAGAGGCTGCTGCCCACCCGCTCCAAACTGGCCCCAGGATAAGAGACCCCAGTGCTGGAATTTCTGAGAATCTTCTAGAAAGGGGCTGCTGAGCAACATTTTGTGAGGCCACCAGCTGCACAGGAAGGACCCGGTCCTTAGAAGTGGCTGTACATGGCAGGACAGTGACAAGAGTGTATGTGAGCTTGGAGGGAGTAGGCTGCAGGCTATCAGGTCCTGCCGGAGGCATTTCTAGCTGAGGGTAGGATTCATGTCTCTGTGAGATGATTGTAAGGACTTCCACTTAAAAAGTTTGTCACTGTGCACAGGGAGGGGTTGTCACTCCCTCTAATATCTATCTAATCCTACCTCTATCACCCACTAGCTATTCCTAGTCAGACTGCGATCTTGGGCACCCAAAAAGGAGGTTTTTTACAATGCCTGGTACCCCCAGTAAGTGAAATTGTCAGCGAGTATATGTGTGTACACACATATGCAAAGTACACTCACTGGGACAAGTGACAAGTCCTTTCGCACCCTGCAGGCCTCAAACAGCCTCTCACATCTCCAGGACCCAGCTCTGCAGCCCCCCTCACTACTTCTTGTAAATCAGGAGCAGAAAAGCCACATATCCCTTGGCAGTGTGCCCATGGCCAGAGCTGGTCCGGCTGAGTCCTGGTGGCTGGTCCCTGAATCATCTCCTCAATCCCCAGGGCAGAGCGGTGGGGGGATGTGTAGTAGAGCCGGGGATGCCGACCGATTGTGGCAGGGAAACTATGAGCACCGATTCGGGGCAGGGGGGTTAGGTGGGAATGGAGCCCACCACACCCCTCGCTCCCCAACTTACGCAGTGGAGGGACAAGCCTGGCCTCTAGAGTCAGATGGACCGAAGGGCAAAGCCCAGATCTGCTGTTTCCTAGATGTAGGACCTTGGGCAGGTCACTTCAACTGTGTGTGCCGCAGTCTCCTCATCTATAAAATGGGTTAATACCAGTACCCACCTTACTGGGCCTTCGTGGGCATCTGTGAGGCAAGATGTGTAAAGTGTTTAGCAGGTGCCACTCAATAAACCTACCAATGTTTGAATCTGTAACATCATCAGTGATACCCTCCTCTTTGTGACTGCTCAGATACTATGGGAGGCCATCCAAAGCAGTGGCCACATGTGACTATTTAAATTGGAATTGGACTCAAAAGAAAATTAATAATAATCCACTTCCTCAGTTGCACTAGCCGCATTTCAAGGGCTCAGTAGCCACATATCACTAGTGGCTCCTGTAGAGGGAGGGCAGCACAGATTGGAGAATGTTTCCATCATCATAGAAAGTTCTACTGCACAGTGCCGTGTATTCAATACTGTTGTTCAAAGCACAGGCGCCCCTGAGTCAGACTCCCTGAGTCTGAATCCTACCTCTATCACCCACCAGCTGTTACCTTGAGTATGTTATTTCTCCAACTCAGTGTCCTCATCTGTAAAATGGGGAGGATAATAGTACCTACCTCTTGGAGTTGTTCTGAGGCTTAAGGGAGGCAATGTGCCAATGCACTTAGCACAGTACCTGGCTCATAGTAAGTGCTCAAAAAAACAAAAAAACACCAAACAATATTAGCTGCTATTATTATTTCTTGCTGGTGGATGCTGACTCACCAGGGCTTTGCAGTCATGAGTGGGAAACTTTGGGGGTCAGATTCACCAGCTGAGGGTTTGAGGTGTGTCCGTTGGGGACGCGCATCACTGCGTACAGAGCCCCCTCTTCTTCCCAGCACCTCCTTCCTCACGCCCTGTGAAGCCAAGTCGAGCGCGGCTCCACCGGGGCCAACTTACGTACAGGCTGCCTGTTCTCCGCGAAGCCCTTACGCAGGAAAATGCAGGCTGGGCCCAGCAGGTTGTGCATGACAGCGCAGTTCTGGGCCAG
Source organism: Hippopotamus amphibius kiboko (assembly GCF_030028045.1). Taxonomy (NCBI): domain Eukaryota; kingdom Metazoa; phylum Chordata; class Mammalia; order Artiodactyla; family Hippopotamidae; genus Hippopotamus; species Hippopotamus amphibius. The sequence goes on from NC_080193.1 coordinate 10,530,090, forward strand.
CATCAGGAGCGGTCCCGGGAGCTCGCCGCTGGCAGCCAGCCGCTCCTCGCCTGTCTGCACCACCGTGTAGCTGGTCTCCTCATGGCGCATCTTCAGCCAGCACCAAGCAGATACAAAAGAGAGGCGGGGCGTCACTGCTCTGCCCAATTGGGTCCTCCTGGCCCCAGCCTGGCTCCTGGTCCTAGAAGGGGTCCTTCTCAAGAGAAGACTTTGAGAGGCAAACAGCAGGGTGCAGAGAGCCCTCAGGAGGTGTGGGGGCAGGTGGCAAACTGGTCCAACAGATGGAGTCCCCAATCCTTAGCTGAAACGGATGCTCCAGGGAGAGCTGGGTGTGATACCCACTGTGTGGTACATGTACAGACAGACACACACACACACACACACACACACGTGCACAGAACCACACACTCGTGTGCATGCAGAAGCTCAGAGAGAGAGAAGCAGGCAGAGGGAGGCTTCTGTTCATTCAGGGAATAACGTCCTTTCCCAGGATGCTCCCAAAGTCCCAGCGAAATCCCTGGGGCTAAGCTCCCCAACTGACCTCTGACCTACCCCCACCGGAACCCACTGGAAGGCAGTGAGGACCATCAGAGCTGGTGACACAAAAAGCAGGGGAGGTTGCACACATCGGTGCCACAGTGAACAGAAATGAAGCAGGCAGGTGTGAGAGGCAGGGCCTGGGGCAAAATGGAGGCTGCATCCCCTTTGAAGGGACAGCATTATGTAACCCCAGCCCAGTGCTGCCAGACCTCCTGATTTAAAGCACCAGGTGGGCTAAACAAAGCACATCTGTGCGTCAGATGTGCCACCCAGTTTGTGGCCTCGAGACGAGACGCTCTCTACCACCAGCAATGTTCCTCGTCCCTCCCGCCTTCACTGGCTCCCTGCCCGGCCCAGACCGCAGGACCTCTAGAGACTGAGGCAGGGGCCCTCTCTACTGACCGAATATAGCTGTGCTCCCAGGCCCCAGCCAAACCATCCTCCTCCCTGATGGTTCCCATGCAGCTATAAAAAGTCACCACTGCCCACAGACCGTCCCCTTAGGACAACAGCAGTGTCCAGACACAACATTCTCTTCCACCCCAGTGTCCCCCCAGAAATCAGGTCAGGGCAGTCTGCCTTCAGTCCTGAGCTTGGATACCTCCCCCCAGAGTGCGGATTTGGAGCCAAACCTTTCATGGGAAGAGAGAGCGATAGAAACTTAGAAGGCTGTCTTGTCCAAGAACCCCAGACCTGAATGCCCTACCCGGGCATTCTGCCGCTCCCTCTTCCTGCCAGTTTCCTCCAGCTCAAAGAAGGTCATGCCCAGGAGAAGACCCTAAGACCTAAGGGGTAGCCTGTCCTCCTAGACGGACAAGCAGAGCAACCTCCCCCATCTCACCCTGTCCTCACGCTCCTTCTCCCCGAAGCCCTACACGGCAGGGCTACAGTCTAGACTCTCTTCCAACTTCCTAAGCCTCTTCCAGGCCTATAGAGGAAGGAGCAATACTCTGGTTCCTCAAAGGGCAAGCAGCAACTCAGACCCGAGGTGCAGGACCTCGGTCCAAGGCCCAAGTCCGGTGAGGACAGAAAAGCTCACCCTAGGTAATCTCAGAACTTGAGGGGTGTCAGACATGACCAGGGTCCATTCTGGTTTGATGACCAAAAGAGGTTCAGAGCCTCAGCTACACTCATGCAGGCTTTGGGGACCTGGCTAGACCTTCCCGACAGAGGGAGCCCAGGAGTCGACCGTGACTTAACCCCAGGAAACAATCTCAGAAGATGTTTGTAGAGAATCAGCCTTTTCGTTTCTGGCTGACTCTCACTCACTTGGCTCGGATGAGCACACCCAGGAGGAGGAGGCAGCAGGCGGCACAGAACTCCGAGAGGAGCTTTAGTATAACTGGCTTTGGACTCAAACAGTCTTGGGGACAAATTCTGGCTCTGCCGCTTGCTTGCTATGTGACCTTGGGCAGGTCCCTTGACCTCTCTGGGCTCTGGTTTCCTTCTCTGTCCAATGGGTGTGATCAGGGCAGCTCACAGGATTCTGTGAGAGATAAATGAGCTACTGCACAGTGCCTAGAGCGTGGTATGAGCCGAATATGTGGAGTTGCCATGGTGATGACTATGATGGTGACAATGAGGGTGATGATGCAACTCCAGAGATGCTGGGCGCCAGAAGGCATTTACTTCTGGCTGCTGAAGAAGTGGGAGAATATTTGCCAATCAGGAAAGAAGTGAGAAGGACGGAGAAAAATTTGCTCCCACGAAGGAGGAACCAGTGACGGCTGGGGAATTTCCACTGCGTCTCTTGATCTTAACCCTGCTTGGCACCAAGTTGCCCCGGGAGGCTGCTGTTCTTCCCTGGCCAGTGACGGTACCTGACAGCCTGGTCCTGCCCTGCTCAGAGCCTGGAGGAGGTCGCCTCTCTCCATTACCAATTCCCGGCTACCACTTAGGAAGCCAAGTGGGTAGCGGCCCACGGGCTGACAATGTTCCCTGGCGCTAAGAGGATGTCTCCTGAGTGTGGCAGGGCAACAGGAAGGGCCAGCACGCTTCATGACCTAACAGCTTTCTAACAACACAAGCTGGCCAACCGTGTGCTCCCTCTCACTGAAGGTATTCAAGGAGAAGTTGAGTGAGGAAGCACTTGGTGAGGTGGGCAAGATCATTGCCCAGTGGGCGCGAATCTGGATTAAGATGACCTGTAAGTTTAGGTTGGTGCATCTGTGAATAACATCCCTGACAGCAGGAAAAAGAGAGAGGCAGACTCTCACAGAGGCAAAAATAAAAACAAAATACCAGGTTTGGATTCACACAGACCAGAGTTTACATCTCAGCTCTGCTCCCAGTCAGCTGTGGGATCTTAGGAATGCTCTTATCTCTGAGTCCAGCTCCTTTCTCTAGAAAATAGCCAAGAGAACTACTTGGTGGAAAAGAGCAAAAGAGATAACAGATGTTGGAGATCTTGCAGATATTAAAAAAAAAAAGCAATTGATTACTATTATAAAAAAAACCTCATGAAATTGAATGTAATACGTTTTATGATCTTTTGCCTTACTCCAATGGACTCAAAACTTCTCCTATTTCCCTTTTTTCCTTCCATCCCCCATCTCAGAAAACCCAGAGTGGAAAAATTATGATTATGATTCTAATAACACTAGCTAAAATTTACTGAGTACTATATTCTAGGCAGTGTTCCTAGCACTTTCTTTAGCCCCCAAAATCACCTTTGGAGGTAGATGTTAGTATTTCCACTTGATGAACAAGGGAACTGAGACCCAGAGGGGTCAAGTAACTTATCCAAGTTCACATGGCTAGAAAGAGGAGACCTGAGAAGTCTGACTCTCAGGTACTCCGCTATTTAAGGGAAGGCGGGTGGGGTAGGACAGAAGGACAATTCTTGTTCTTGAGTTCAGCTCTATAAACTCTGGACAGAACCCGGGGAAAGAGCCTTCACCCTGTGGTTCTCTAAACTAATTCAGACCCATTTCTGTGCCTCTGCAACAGTGTGGAGGCCACTTCTGATGCAAAAGACTTTCCTTTAGCATGACAGATGATGGGGCGGGGGGGGGGGGTGTACAGAAGAAACAGTCAACCCTCAGAAGGATCCAAGAACAGCAAAGATTAAAAGGAATTTGATGAGAGCAGCTTAGCTAAATGAGGAACACGATGGGCAGAAAAGCCTGAAATGTCCTAAATTGAGAGGCTGTCAAACTAACAGAGGAGGTAGGATGGGGTTGGAGGCAGAGGAGCCATTAGCGAACCTGAGGCCTTGGGTAAGTCACTTAACCTGAGTAGCAGTCAAGTTCCTTGTCTGGAAAATGAAAGCAATGGAGGAAAACATCCCTCACATTTCTTCTTCCTTTAAATAAAATCAAGAGTTTCTTCTATGGCCTGAATACAGAGGGCTAGAAATACAGGCAGAGCCCACTTACAGCAAGCCCCTACAGATGTAAGCCCAGGCTTGCAGGAAAGATGCTTTGGAGGTGATTATTTGCTTTCCAACAGGATTCTTGTAAAAGGATATTATCCCGATGTATAAGCAATACATCCACTACAGAGAGCAACTTACAGATGCCTTTGCTACACAGTCTATTTCTCAATGGAAACAACCTTGGGGACCCGGACCAGTCTGGTCCTAGTTGTGACTCAAGAATTATCAAGGGTAGAAGGGAACACCCAGCTTGGTTCCTCTCAAGTAGCAACAGGATTTATGTCAAAACCCACAACTCTGAAGGCTTAGAGACCAACAGAGAGGTTCAGAGACCCTCAAAGGAGATGAATGAGCCCCCATCCTACTGCCGGGAAGGAACCAGCAGCAGCAGGGTCAAAGCCCAGCTCAACCCTCTTCTGATCCTGTTAGCTCCGAGGGGGTCTGTCCACTCACATCCTAAGGATCCACGCTTTTCACGGAGCTATGTGGTTTCTTTCCTAAATCTTATGCAAATTTCCAAACACAGCCCCCCATGCATCTCTAAGTCCCAACTTCAGCTCAGAGCCTGGGGCATAGAAAACTATGATAGGAGGGAATCTGGAGGTAGGAACAGGGAAGCAGCTCTAGACAGAACCCATGGGAAGGATAGCAAGCTTCAGAGGCCCACCCTCTCTGCCCCCAGCCTCTGGGCCAGATGGTAAGATGGCCCCACTCCCCGGCCCCAGGTCTTAGGAACTCCAGAAACATACCTTCCTTGAGAGATTTCTCAGTGGAGACTTGACACAGTTGCCCATCCTAAGCTGAGGCAGCCCTTCTCAGGATCCCCGGGTCCATGAAGGAGGCTCCTGGGGGCTGAGAGACCTTAGTCCCGGTCCCCGCCAACCCCAGCCTCCCTCTGCCTGCGCGGTTCTTCCTCCAAGACCGATCTGAGCCCTCTCTCGTGCGCGCGTGCTCTCTCACTCGTCTGCCCGCTCCTGCTCCATGATTTTTTTTTTTTTTTCTTTTTGGTGGATTGTGTGTGTGTTCCTGTGTGTGGGTTTAACTTTCTGGACACTTTCTTAAGGAGATGAAGGCAGGAGGGGAGAGTGCAGACACAGAGAAAATCGCCCGGAGAGCTGAGGGCAGCCGAGCTGAAGGCTGCCGGATCATCTACATCAGATTACAGCTGAGTCCTCGCCCCGCTTCATTCCTCTTGCCTCGGCCCCTCCTCTCCTGCTGTCAAATCTGCAGGGAGATTGCCTCGGGGAGGGGAGCCCAGAATGGCAGCTGCAGCTGGGAATTAGGCCAGCAGACCCAGAAGGGGAAGCAGGCTAGTTTGGGCCCCCAAAGCCAGGGTGCCTCCCAGCTCCCAACCTTATGGGTGCGTACACACACACACACCCATACACACACATACACACAGGCGCCCAGGGACAAACGCGTCTTAATCGCCCCCGGCAATCGCAGCTGGATTGAGAGCAGGCGGCTCCAGTTGAGGCCCTGGGAGATCTTGTGACGACTCTCCATCACGCTCCATTTTTCACACTTGCCTCCTCATTGAAATGGGATGAGGCTCCAGGGCTGTTGAAAGCACAGCTGAGCCGACAGCAGCTCCTTCTGCTCCCTTCACTGTGTGCGGTCTCTCCGACCCAAAGGATATCAAGAGCTGGCCCCGAGGACGTCGTGATGTAGACGGCGCCGGCGCAGCGGGCATGAGCGAGCGAGGACCACAAACCTTCTCCTGGTCCTCTGCCCCATCCTCACAGAGGATCTTCCGCCGGCTTCCTTGGGGTGCAGAGCAGAGGGGCCGCCCTGTGCAAAGCGGGCTTCAAGGTCCCACGAGTGGAACTTTTTAGGTAACTGGCACGTCCTCGTCCCTCCAGGTTCCAGCTTTGATGTGAATTCGTGTGAATTCGTCTCAAGCTTCAGATGTCCCCTTTGCGACCTACAGCCCAAGCCAGATGACCCGGGAGAGGACGCGTCCCCGTTTCCCTGCACCCAGCTTTTCCCAGCAGGGGGCACCAGAGAGAGGCTGGGAAGCCGAGCTCTTCCCGGACCCTGAAACAAAACCCTTTACACGCGCAGCTGAAAGAGTTTCAGTCCAGAGAGGCTCTTCTGGCAGGAATTTTTGCCTAGTTTTGGGTGGTCGGTCAGAGCTCCCGCTAGGGAGAGATGGGTGGGGACACTGCCCAGAAGGTGCCAAAGGCCCGCTCCCAGGGATCTGGGGAGGGAGGTCGCTGGTTAGCTCTTGGCGACCGCGCTGCTGACGGCAGTGGAACAGGGTAACCAGGGGAGTCGTTCAGCAGCCCGGTTTCGGCGTCCAGAGGGGGGTATGGAGGAGCAGGGGCACCCCCTGAGGACAGAAGGAGGAGCATGGGGGGGGGTGTGCTATTGACACCTGAAGGGCAGGAAAGGGGGTGAAGATGCTGCTGGGGAGCTGGTGTGGGAAGGGCCAACAAAAAACGCCTTCTTCAAAGACCTCGGGTAGAGTGTGAAGGCAGGGTCGTGGGAAGATCAATGAACTCAGATGAATGGGAAGGCTCTGGGGTTGAGTCCTGCTTCTGAGTGATCACAGGGCAGGGCTCAGCTCCCTCGCCTGGTTATAAGGGGTGCGTGGGGAAAGTGCGTGGCACAGGACAGGTACTGGATAAGGAATGATGAAAATGGCAGAAGGAAGTACCATTTGTTCCATGTGCTTGGCTCTGGCAACACTGTGGGGACAAGATACACATGGTCCCTGCTTTCAGGGGGCTTACATTCTAGCAGGTGGGCAGGAGGCATTAAAGAGCTATCAACATACTTAATCACAGTTCAGGTAAATACTATGAAGGGGAAATACAAAAACTCAGAATGTGAGACAGAGGGATGGGGGGGCAGGGGCAGGGATCAGGAAAGACTTGTAGACAAAAATCTAGAACACTGACCATCTGCAGACTCTTTTGAAAAGCTAGGGCTCACCTCGGACCCCAGAGGGGAGATGAGTTAGGCTCCAGGTACAAACCCAATTCGTATGAACTAAGTGGGTAGATACATGAAAAGGCAGCACAGTGTGAATTGAAGCAGGGGTTCTCAGTGCTGGCTGCAGATGAGAATCTGCAGGGACCTCCCCCAGAGATGCTGATGGAATAGGTATAGGTGAGCCCCGGACATTGGTGGTGTTTAATACTCCTAATTCTAACCTGCAGCCAGTGTTGAGAACCACTGATCTAGAGGTAAAGAGCTCAGCATGCAGAGTCGGACAGACCTGGGTTCAAATCTTGTCCTGCTGCCTACCAACCATATGACCTTGAGGACTCGTTGATCTTTCTAAGCCTCAGTTTCTTTATTTATAAAATGGGTACTCTAATAACCCTTCCCTCACAGGATGCCTGTGAGGAGTTAATGAGCTAATACATGGCAAAGGGCTTGGCACAGTGGCAGGCACCTAGAAGGTGTCCCTTCCCCTGTCTGCTGGCGTTGGTCTAAAGGACCCAGCAGGGCCTCCATTCACTCAGCAGGGTGCCCACAAGGTCAGACCTGGTGACTCCTGCCCCCTGCAGGCCAGTCCAGAGCATAGCACCCATTTGTCAACCTTGGGATATGCCTCCGTCCTTGGAAACAGGAGATAAGAGACAGCAAAACCAGGCCCCTATGGAAAAGTCCATGCACTTTGAAGAAATCCCATCCTTCTTTAGCAGAGAGGGTGCTGACACTAGCTTGAGGCTTAAGGGCAGCGAGGGATCCAAACTCAGCGCTTGCTTAAGCTATTTTACATTGGACAGATGGGGTGGTGGTGGTTCTGCATGATGGGAATAACTACTGATCTTAAGGAGGCAGATGGCTTGACCTTCAGCAGAAAATTTTACAAAGGGCTGAATGGTGGGGGCTTCCCTAAGGAGCCCTGCCTCCCCATCCCTAGGCACTGTGGCAGCAGCCCCTGGGCCTCCAGAAGCCACACTTAGAGTTCTGGAATGGAATAATAGGATCAGAGGGATAAGAAGGATAAACCCGTTGCTGATTATTCCTGATTAGGAGGGAGGCTGGCTTTGGGCCCTGATCAGTCCTATCAGCAGCATTTGAACTTGGATGGCAGCCCAGTGTTAAGACACTTGGGGAAAGCTGGGTCGTAACCTGAGAGGTGCTTTGTGGATGCTTCTGACAAACAGGAAACACGCTTCTGTGACTTTCCACCAGCCGGCATGGTGCAGCACTGGCAGGTTGTTTGGAGAGAGACACACTACATCACAGTCCTGCCGTTTACTTACTCTGTGACCTTTGGATAAGCCACTTCCCCTCTCTTGAGCCAGTTTCCTCATCTCTAAAATGGGGGAAGATAATGCTAAGTTTCACAGGTTGCTATGAAGATAATGAGAGGACACTTTGTCCATTGTTTACTGGGCTCTAAATAGAGCTCACAAGTGCCAGTGTTGCTTCTGCAAAACCTCTGAACTGACACCAAGTCACTCCTATCATCTGTGATTAATGTTAATCACAAACCGATTTCTCTTCCCCTTCCCCAGGCCCCAGGGGCTCCTAGCCCTCTCACAGAGCAGCAGGGAGCCACTTGGCCGGGCAGGAGTAAGTAATATACCCAAGTTGTCATCGTAGGCACACAGGCTTAGTGCACTTGAATCTGTTAGGACCCAAACCATCATGGTCTCTCTCCCTCATCTAAACTACAGGAACTAAGAAACTCTGAAGTCCAGAGGCTGGAGATACCAGTTATTCATTCATTCACATATTAAGTACCTTGATCTTGTTACACACAAAGCAGTTTGGGAAGTGGGCTAGCCTACTCAAATCAGAAGAGGTGTCTCTATAGTTAGAGAAAGGGGAAGGATGGGATGAAGCTATGAGTTTTATTCACATCTGCCTCCTCTACAAGAGGTGTTTCTTCCCAAACTTAGTAAGGAACAGAAGAACTATTCTTAAAACATTTTCCAAGACCCAATGCTAAGAGTTGCCTGTTCTGAGTTAATTTCTGATACCACATCTTCTCTCTAGGCAGCTGGGTAGCTTGTCCTTAGCTAGCCACAAAGAGGGCACTGGGGAAGGTCCTTTGTCATTCAGCTCCTTCCTTTAATGACTTTCCTCACTTGTCTCAGAGACAGCTTTCAAATTACCTTACACAGGCCCTCATTCTCACAATTACTTTATTAATAATAATAATAATAACAGTATTAATGAAGCCTGCGCCCTTTTCTAGCACCCACTCTGAGCCAGGCCATTTGACATCCTTAGTCTTGTATAACCCTCATAAGAGCTCTGCAAGGTAGCTTTTTGTTAATCTCATTTCTGGATAAAGAAACCCAGACCAGAGAGAAAAAAATAATAGGCCCAAGGTCACAGCAATAGGAAGTGACATTGCTGGGACTGAAACCTACAGCTCTGTCTCCCAAGCCACCATTCCACGCCTTAGCCTCAAAACCACACTGTCTCCTTGCAGGCAGTAAGGATGCTCTGTGAGGTCAGTGGAAAAACCCTAATTCCTGTTCCCCCTAAAAAAGGAGTCTGTTTTGGTACCTTCAGTGTCACTTTGGCTCCTGCCCTCTCTGACTCTATTACAAATGGAAAGAAGTTCTGATCCAGCCCTTGGCAGTTAATCAACAATTACAACAACAACAATAACAATAACTAACATCCACAGACCCTTGCTCTGGGCCACGCACTGGGCCAAGCGCTGTACATATCTCCATATGCCCTTTAATTTCCCCCAAAACCCACCAAAATACTGCAATTATCCCCATTTTGAAGATAAAGAAATATAGGCTTACTGAGGTTAAATGATTCACCAAAGATTTCAAAGGAAAATGGAACTTGGCAGACATGAAAAATATACTTCCCCAGGGCTATATTTTGCCCAAAGCAGATCCTATCTGAAAGTTTCTATATTCAGAACCTCATTGCCCTTCTCTTGATCCTGATCCTGTCTCTAAGGACAGAAGTCTCAATGCAAAGAGAAGGAACGGAAAGACTAATTCTCGTAGGAGACTGGAGATTCGGACACAAAGTCCCAGGCCGGATTTTGTTGTTGTTGCTGTTGTTGGAGCAGATGCCTTCGAGCTGTCAGCAGGAAGCCCAGACTGGATGGGCTGAGCTTTAAAGAGAAAGTCTGCAGCTCCAAAGGAAAGAGCTTCCAGAGGGAGGCAGTAAATATTTGATGGGACCTTCCAGCTCTTTCTGACTCAGGTGACCCTGGTGACATTTCAGAACACTGGGCTGGAGAATAGACTTTATTTTATGGCTGAGAAAGTAGAAGAAGCCAGAAAAGCATGTGAGATGAAATGCTCTGAGCTCACAAAAGGCCCAGGCAGGCAAATTCTGCAAGACTGGAAAGAAAGGTCTCTTTTTCCAGGAATGAAGTCAGATCACCACCAAACTACATAACCAGAAAGTGTGTGATTCTGGGCCAATGACCTACCCTTCCAAATTGCTAGACTGTAAGCTCCAAAATAGCCCAAACCCTGGCTATCCTGTCCACTTTCGTCTCTGTAGTGCCCAGCAAGTGCCTGGGCAAAGTAGATGATCAAAAAACATTTGATAAATGGATGAATAATTGTCACCGATTCAATGACACAGTATCCCTTTCACGACCCAGACCACTCTTGCCCTAACACCTGACACCCTCTCACTAATACAGAAGCCACTGCAGTCAACTCCTCAACACATCGTCGCACTAACTCCCACAGCTCTGCATCCGAATCTCTACTCTGGAGAACTGTTTCCAGTTAACTCAGCTAACAAGGGCTCCCGGCAGGAACAAAGCCACACTGCTGCCCTATCACGCCACCACAGCAGCCCCCTGCAACCCGAGTCTATATGCAGCTGCCTTCATGTCAGACCTCCACTGGCATCGGCCGCTGCAGAGTAGTATTTTGAAAAGGAATGTGCAGATCTGAAGCAAAACACACACGGCCTCTTTGGAGTTCTGATCCAGCATGGCAAGCCAGGAGCTTGAAACGGCTTCTTTACACTACACCCTAGCACAGAAACGCACAGGCCCCCCCCCCCTTCCCCCACACACCATGCAAACACTCTGATCAGACCTCTGCATTCCACCCCTCCTCGGCTGCCGCAGAACTGTGTCCATGCTGTGCCAACGAGTTTGACTTAATTATGGACTCAGAGGAAATTCTGGCTTTGCTCAGGAGTTCACAGGTTCCTTTCTGCTGAGCCTCTCTCCCCAGCAACACAGCCCCAAACTGTAGACCTGGATTATGACTACGGGGCCATTTTCAAAGGGCAGATGTCCAGCTGCTTGGGGCTCTTGAGAGAAAAGAAACAAAACGAGCCACTCATGACCCCTTCGTGACCTTTCTGACCCTAGAATACACACTAACTCAGACTAGGGGTCTCTGAGTGTTATTCCACATCCCACAACTCGACAACTGCCCACTACCATCTTAATGGCATCCCTAGATGACAACCTCCTTAAAATACCCCAAAGTTCCAGTTTGAGCCGTAGCTCTGTACAGCCCAGACATTTCTCTTTTCTCATATTTTTAGCTCTCCTAACTTTTCCCAGGTCTTCGGGGCCACCACAGGCAATGGCTAGGGTCCCTCATCCCCAAGCAAGGCTGTGTACCCCGAGGTCTCCACTCTTGACCCCCAGACTCCACGCCCATTGCTCTCTTGGTCGCTCATCGCCGTCTTGGCCAGAGGCCGGAGGAGTGGGTTTGGCGCCACCTGCTCAGAGCACCCCTCCTTGACCCCTGCAAATTTCCAGACAGTTTGTGGAGGTCGCTCTCTTCCAGGACTGGCCCATTCTGGCAAGTGGAGGGAGGCTAGGCGGCGGTGCCTCGCCCGGAAGAGGCCCGGAGCGTGGACAGCGCACAGGGTGCTGAATCAGGCACGGGGGAGGAGGCGAGCGGGCCGGGGCGCCAGGCGGCAGGAGAACCAGAGGAGCGTGACCCGGGGGGCCGCGGGCAGCGGGAGGAGGGCTGTGGGCGCGCAGCCGTGGCAGGGTCCCGAGCGCCTCTCCAGGGAGCGGGCGGGAGGCGCGGCCCTTACCTGGCCGAAGGCGGAGCTGAGCATTGGGCGCAGCTGGTGGAGGAACGGGTCTGCCTCGGACGCGGCGGCTGGAGCGGAGTCCCCGCGACCCGGGGCTCGCAGCGAGCCCCGGAGGCCGAGCGCCGGGGACAGCCCCCGTTCCTCCCCATCCCGCCCGCGGGCCGGCGGCAGCGGCGACGGCGGCGAAGGTCGGGACGCCGCGGCCGGCGGCGCCTCCCGGGGCCTGCAGTGCGCCTGGGGGAGCCCGCGCCGGCTCCCCCGCGCGCCCTCCTCTCGCGGCGCCGGCCGGCACAGGGGCCTCCGCGAACTGGGGTCCCCGGACGGCAGCGGCGTGCCCGGGCAGGGGCCGGGCAGCCGGCGGCTGGGCAGCACTGGCTCCCGGGCAGGGCCGTGGCGGGGAGCCCGGCTGCCCCCGCCCGCCGCCGCCGCCGCCTTCAGCAGCGACGTCTTGGACTCGCTTTTGGCGATGTGCGAGCTCATCGCGGCGGGGCCCGCGCTCGCATGGCCCGGCGGGGGCGGCGCGGTGCGGCGCGGCGCCGGGCCCCCGGCGGGCAGAGAGCGGGGCGCCCGGCGGGAGCCGAGCCCGAGGACGCGCTGGAGGCGGGCGCCGTCCCCCGGCCGCTTAAATGCGGCCCCGTCGCCGCCGCCCATGTGACAGCGCAGCCTCTGCGCCCGGAGCCCCGAGCTCCCCGGCGGCTGGCGGTGCGAATCTGGGGGGGCCGCCGGCTGTCCCCGAAGAGCCCACCCCCGGCTCCCGGGCGGCCCAGGTACCGCCGCGCCCCGCCCCTTGCCCCGCCCCGCGCTCGAGGAGCCCCGCTTCCGGGCTGCCCCTGGCGGCGGCGGGCGGCGGGCGGGGCTGGGGGGGGGGTGGGTTGTGCGCTGCGGCGCGGAGCCGGGAGCGTGAGGGAAGGGGCTTGGCGAAGGGCCCCAAAGATGCCTAGACCTTGGTGGCGCCGGCAGTGCCCCTTAACACGCCCGGAGGCTCCCAAATGACCCGGAACTGCCGCAACCTCTAGAAATGCTGGCGGGGTGCACTGTCCAGGGGGTACAACTTTGGAAATGATGCCGAGAGAGATGAAGGAAGTTAACTCGAGACCCAAGGAGGATGGAGGCACGCTACGTATGACACTGCCACTACAAACCCCGGAGCCACAATGGCGTGGAAGGACACTGCTGGGGGCTTCACCCACTCCCCATACTCTGGAGTGGGACCAGGATGACCCTGGGGAAGCAGCCCCAGAATGTTCAGTTCTCAGAACAGAAGAGAAGCCAGGTGGCATCCGCATAACTTGGGCTTTGCGGGGTCTGGTGATGCTCATGTCTCAGGTAGGACCCATTTGCTGCCCCTCCAGCTCTTGTACCCCCTCTCACCTTCTTGCCCTTCTAGATGTTAAAGAAATTCCTGCTGTCAGTATGCAGCTAGGAAGTCACACAGGCCTGGTTTGACTCTCAAACCCCAGTTCTGCCACTTATCATCTGGGTAACTTGGCCAAGTGTCATCAGCCTCTCTGAACCTTGTTTTCCTTGTCCGTAAAATGCAGACAGGTATCATAACTAACTTCTCGGTAACATCCGATGACACCATCACATGAAAGGCCTAGCCCAGTGTTCAAACAGGGCTGCATGTGCAGTTAAGCTAGTTCCCTTCCCTGTGCACCTTATGAGGCCCCATCCCCCACTCTTGTTTAGTAAAGGAATACTGGAGACTTGAAGGGGTCTGGTGTGAAACCTCCAGGGTCTCCCTGTTCTGGTCTCTGGCCCTGATGCCATCCATGCAGGATAACAGGGCAAGTCTGGTCACCACTTTGCCTCAACAGAAGGATAGATGGACAGATTGCTAATAGGCTACACTTCACTCCTGCAGAGGGTTCATCCTTCTCTGCACTGTCTGCATGTGCAGACACATTATTCCATATGCAAGGAATTAAGAAAAATAGGATGGGTGGGGAAAACAACTGCCCAGAGGCCAAAGTGAACAAGGGAACTTCCTCTTGCTCTCCAGCAAATTGTTCTCCAGCTACTCTAAGGGGCTGAATTGCAACATCAAAGCCACCCGAGTTCCTAAAGCACAAATACTGAGGCAGGCTGGGGTGCAGCAGCCCTGAAGCCTCATTGCCGTGTCCACTCTCGGAGTCTGAGGTCAGTCGGTGTCTTACCTGTTCCCGCCCTCAGAATGATCAGTGTTGGGCAGGATTATATACAAATGAATATACAACAAATGTATATTCTGGATAAATCACAGGAGATAAAGTACCTTATCTGAATCCCCCATGAGCTTTTGAAAGCAGTGGGCTAAAGGGTATTCTAAATCCCCGTTGTGCCCTTCTTGGTGAGCTTTCTGAAATTCCCTAAATATTCTTGGGTAAGACCTCGGTCAGTGACTTAAGTTTCTGCAAGAGTGAAGAACTTGGTTACATCACCTATGATCTTAGAGTAAATAAAACAAATCAAGATTATGTTCATGTCTGATCCTGGATTATCCTGGATACAGGCCAAGATGCCGTTTCATTTGTTAAATTAGTGAATTTGGTCATTCGCTTAACAAATCCTGCTAGAACCAGGCACTGTGTTAGGTACATGAGATACAAAGATTCATCCATTCATTCCACAAACACTTGAGTATGTGTTGTTTGCCAGGCGCTGTATTAGGTACCAGGGACATGGCGGTGAACAAAACAAACTATGTATCCCTAGCAACAAATGAACAACTAGAGATGCACAGATAATTAATGGTGACCAACGGGTGGCGTTTAGCGCTGTGAAGAGATTAAAAGCGGGCAGGAGAGGAGGGCTTAATGAAGGGTGCTATCTTAGATGGTGATTAGGGAGGGCCTTTCTGAGGAGGGGATATTTAAGCAGAAATCACAGTAAGTAAGGGAGCAAGCCAGGCATATATCCAGCGGAAGTGCTGTTCTGGCAGAGAGGAGACAGTTCAAAACTCCCAAGGAGGGGGACTTCCCTGGTGGTCCAGCGGCTAAGACTCTGCGCTTCCAGTGCAGGGGGTGTGGGTTCAATCCCTGGTCCATCCCTGGTTAGGGAACTAAGATCCCCGCATGCCACGCCGCACAGCCACAAAAAAAAAAGTTCCGAGGAGGGAATGACTTGGCACATCCACAGAGAAGCAAAGAGACAACTGGGGCTGGGGTGAGCAAGGGGGAGGGTGATAGCAATGAAACTGGAGAGGAAGGCAGGGCCCAGAGAGTCCAAGGCTTTGGGGGTTTTCCCTAAGTGTCAAGGGAAGCCATTAGCAGGTTTGTGGTAGAGGCGAGGCATCTGGTTGTTTGCATTGTATGAAGAGCATTGGCGGCTTTGCAGCACGTCCACTGATGGATGGCGGTGTGGCAACGTGGAGACGGTCAGGTGCTGTCGGGTGGAACAGGTGAGAGAGGGTGGTGGCTTGCACTAGCTTGATAGTGGGGGAGGCAGGAAGGGGTGGTCAGATTTGGGAGATGTGTAAAGAATCAAGGTAAGATTCAGTTCCCGCACTCCAGGAGTTTGCAAACAAACAAACAGGATTAACCCCACTATAATATAATGGGAAGTATGCACTAAGGGGAGGACAAGCTAGGTTATATGGGAGCACCAAAGCAGAACCTTTAGGGGAGTTGGAGAAGCGTCAGAGATGGTGACATCTGAGCTGCGTTTTGAAGAAGTGAAATTTCACCAGGTGAATAAGGAAGGTAAAAGGAAGGTCATTCCTGGCAGGTGGGACAGCTTTGGTGAAGGCTTGGGAGTGTGACCCTGCAGAGGGTGTTTGGAAACTATCTAGTGGTTTGGGGGGTAGAGGGGATAAGGGCTGGAAGACAGGCCTGGAAGGGTGGTTGGAACCAGACCGCAAAGGCTCTGGAATGTGATATTCAGCAGTCTGTCCTCTATTCTACAGACAATAGAGAGTCCTTGAAGGTTGTATGAGTGCATACGGGACATAAGCGGAGCTGTGTTTTTGAAAATCATGCTGATGCATCGTGGAGTAGACTAAAAGGACACTGAAGGCAGGGCCAACCAGGAGATGAGGTTCCTTTATTTAACAAAAATGCTTGTGTGCCTACCGTGTGCTAGGCATTGGGAATAGGGCAGTAAATAAGGGAACATCATGCCTTTCTTTATGGATTGCAAGTCTGATGGGGAGGTAATAAGGCCTACATGTAGAGGCTGGGTCAGATGCAGGAAATATTTAAGAACTGTCACCGTTAAGACATGGAAAGTTCTGGGTGTGCAAAGTGAGAATGGCTTGCCTCCCTGACTGTTGCTATAATTGGGGTATAGTGACTGCAAAGTATCCTGCCACACAGAAATAAATTTTTAAATAACCCTTTTGGATTATACATTTTTAAAAATAAATTTACTTACTTTTTGTTTATTTGGCTGCATTGGGTCTTCACTGCTGCGCGCGGGCTTTCTCCAGTTGCAGCGAGTGGGGGCTACTCTTTGTTGTGGTGCGCGGGCTTCTCAGTGTGGTGGCTTCCCTTGTGGAGCACGGACTCTAGAGCGCAGGTTCGGAAGCTGTGGCACACGGGCTTAGTTGCTTCGCAGCCTGTGGGGTCTTCCCGGACCAGGGATGGAACCCGTGTCCCCTGCATTGGCAGGCGGATTCTTAACCACTGAGCCACCAGGGAAGTCCTATACATATTTTTATAGCTTTAAAAGTATTTTCACATAAAGCCTCTCACTTGCCTTTAAGTGTTATACAAATTGTAATTATTAAATAATTATATGTTGTTATATTATTTGACTGCATAACCCTTGGTGAAAGTTATGCAAAAGAAGAGCTGTTCTGGAGTGCTGGAAAGACGCAAGGGCAGTTAAATAGAGAAGGTGGGTCTGGGACCACGACATTAGTCTAGAGAGAACGGTGTGTTTAGCTGTCTTTGTGTCTCATTTCTAAGAGCATCCACGCAGAGGAGTAAGGCAGGGTTAAGGGCAAAATTCTTAAAATGTACACGGATCTCTCATTTAAAATACCTCTGTCCGATGATGTCATGTCCCTGTAGCAAACTCCTTTAAAAACTGTTCTGTCCTGACCAGAACTGGATGTCATGTTCAGGGTCATGAAAAGGTGGGGAGCATTTGGACAGCAGTGCTTGGATTAATTCTCCATAACGCTTCTTGTCTAGCTTTCCGCGGTCGTCAGAATCAAATTCCGTACTTAATCTCGCCCTTGTTCTGATGACAAAAATCCCTCTGTTAGGTTTCAGAAAGCTGGGATTACAAAATGTTCTTATGGCTTTAAGTCCTGTGTGGTGGTTGGGGAACTTGGGAAAGGACTGGATGAGAATGGATTTTTCAGCGGGTGGGGGGAGGGGACAGTCAGTGGACTGAGTAGGGTTTTCCTTTTCAGAAATCTGCCTTTGGACCCAAATGTTCATCACTTAAGAGGATTCCAAGATTTTTAAAATAAGATGAAAAGAGATGTGGGTTATAAGAATATACATGCATATGTCAAAACTGAACTGTACATTTGTGCCTAGACATCCTGCTGTGTATAACTCATAACTCAATACAAAGAAAAATCAAACAAGCGGGACAGATAGAGCAAAAATAATTAATACTGACAAGTAGAACCAACTACCAGGCTATCTTAGGGACATGAATTATAATTTTCAAAATAGTGGTGACTGAATTCCATTGGGAAGAGGCTCTGACGGTGAGGCCAAGGGTGTCAGGAGCTGATTCCTATGTGGGCCATTAACCATCCTTGGTTTTGGGGGTGCATTTTGTACCCCTCCTCCTAGCTAGCAAGTTCTGTATTTATTTGTTCCCTGGTTTCAAGGGCAAAGGAGAGAAAAAGCATAGCTGAGGGGAGTTCTATCCCTTACATATAACCGATTGGTCAGAAGTTACCATTGTCTATTAAGAACAGCATATCTGATCTCTCAATATTAAATATATCATCACCACCATTCTCATTCAGAATATCCCTCATTATGTTTCCCTAACCCAAAGCAGTTCTCAGCCTCTGAGATCTTGACTAGATACAGGAAGTGACGTCACCCCCCTCGCCCCACCATGCATTATTCCTTTAATACTAATGCCATACACCCCTCCCCTCTAGCAGTGTAGACACACACACTCTGTATCTAGCACACAGGGAGTCACCATTACGTCCATACAGTTTCCATCAGCTGAAAGGCAACCCATGTTCAGATGACCTAAGGACACTCCATCCATGGTGGCCTCCTTTACTGTGTCCCCCCCCACTAGACTGTATGTTCCTTGAAAGCAGAGACAGGGTCCGTTTTATTCATTACTGGATCCAGCACCTAGTAAGGTGATCGACACGTAATAGCATAGTAGGTGCTCACCTGACATTAAGTGAATGAGTCACAAATTGAAAGAAGCAAAAGGTTCATTGTTTTTATACAAATGAGTCCCCTCTGCTTGGACTCACTGTGGGGAAATGGAACTGAAAGAAGATGCTACGTGGTCTGGTTTGTCTTCCTCCTTCAGACAGATCATTTCTGCCGTCTTGTATATAGAACCTTGATCCTGAGGGACCAGCCAGCATAAAGGTACATGTGACCTTTAAGGACCAGGCATGTTTTTTTGCCACAGGCAGGAGGGTTCTATGCTTTAATTGCCTGGAGGTTTCATCCAAAATCCCAGTCAGCCAACAGTACAGTCTGTGAGCAGGGCGGTTACATCTGCGGCACTTGGAGTTGAGCCTGGCCCGACACCAAGTAGACCTCCTGCTACCGCAGGGTTGCAAACAAAGTAGCAAAGGAGGCTCACAGTGCTGCAGGGAAAGGTAGAGCTGCTTATGAAATCACCTAAAATAAGAGCCTCTCAACAGATTTACATATTAGCAGAAGGATGGGAGGTACTTGGGAGCACAAAGATATAACTGTTTAGCAACTGATATGGAAGTATTTCAATATTTTCACAACCAGAGCATGTCAGCTGATTTCTGGTCCTAAGTATCCGTAGAACTATACCCACCACAAGATGCTCAGGAAGTCTTTGCTTCCTTGGAAGCTGCCGTTTCCAGGTTTTTAGATTAGCTACATAGACAGTATCTTTGCCTGGACATTTAAACATTGTCGTTCTCACTGACAGGGCCTTGCAGGAGGCTCCTTCCCTTACAGAGTGCTGAGATAATTTTCCTTAAGCGAGGATGACATCACTGACCTGAAGGCGGATCCAGGCAACTGCCCTATCTGGGGAACAATCATTCCTGCAGGTATGTGACTCACATAAGCCAGTGAGCAGAGTGAGAAATTCAGAGACCTTATCAAGCAGATCTCTGCTCTCCCAGCTCTGACACAGCCAGCCCCGTCCCTGGGCTATGTGTAACCCAGCAACAAGGATGGACCCGGGGACCAGTTGGATGAGGAAGGTCTGGAGCTAAGCTCTCCAAAGATGCTCAGCCTTTAATGGAGGAGGGCTTTGAGAAGAGACCTGGCACATTCTCTGCCCTGGCATCTTCACTTTCTGTTCTCTTTTTATCTGCTTTCTGTATTTCCAATTAATCTTGGAATGAGAGCCCAAGGCAAGAAGCCAGCGGTGCCTGAGGAATGCTAAAAAGCAGACTGAGCCAGGGAAACGAATGCCAGCGAGGGACCCCACAGCAAAGAGACAGACACCGTGAGCAACTCTCCCGTTACCATGAGGCTCGCGAGGCGTGTGTGCGGGTCTCCGCGTTGGCACCATCTGCCAATTTCTCAGGAGGACAGAACAAACCAGCGAGGCATGAAGATTAGATTATGTAACGCTCGAGGATTGCTGTTTTCAAAGAGGAAACAAATGGAACGAATTGATTTGCTTGTCAGAGTCATGTCACTAAAGGAGACCCGTTCCCTCCTCTTCCAAGAGGACCTCATTAAAGAGGAGGATGATTTCCCGGATTCAGAAAATGTGAGACCACAATGGACTTCATTCAAAAGAGCCAGCCCAATTTCTAGAACTGCATTGATAAATCCTCCTCTGGTCCCCTAGCCTGAAAAAAAATGACTATTCAGCCACTACCTAAAAGGTACCAACACGGCAAGGAACGTAACTGCCAGCTGCCAGCCACGAGATTCAGAACCTGGGCGCTTTGCCTGAACTGAACTCTCTTGCTTCTGGGGAGGGAAGCAGCATGTACTTTTGAGTCCGGGGGGGTCATAGGTATATTCAGAGCTGTAAACCAGTCCTTCTTTGACAGAGTGGGGATGTGTTCTTAAAAGTACATGCATCTGGAAGGAGAATTCATTGCATTTCTGGGATAATCTGGTCATTGCCAGGCTTCTCTCAAAATGCCCAACATAATTCTTTTTATCGAATGTTCAGTAGATCTGAAGAATGAACGAATGATAACCTTGAACCTACTACCGCAGGGCCATTCCTAAAGGTTTCATTGTCTAAGACACCATGATTTAAATGTCGGGTATTTATTTAACTTGGAAATGAAGCCTGCTGTACCAGATATTTTCCATTTGCCCTTCCCGATCCACTGTCTCGCTGGGATGCTCCCCGTATGGAGTCCGTGGACTTGACCTTCTAGCTTCCATTTGGGTACAGCCAGTGGGAGGTGGCAGCAGCAGACTGGAGGGCAGAAGGACACTGAGGGTGAAGTATTTATTTCCCTGGTTCCCTCCCTGCCAGATCGCCTCAGGTTGGTTCTGTCTTTTGATAAAAGGTCACTGCTCCCTCTCAAGGCAGCCCTCTCCACACAGTTCTCTTTCTGGGTTCTGAAATTTCTCCCTCCCTTCACCTTTCAGATCTAGGAATGGTAAAGACCCCAGCTATTCTCCCCGCCCCAGGTACTGCACGACCTTTATGGTTTCCCTACACGCTACCCAAACCTTTGGAGATAGTGCCTTTATTAAAACCTCTTCTAATGATCTAATTTGAATGTACCATCTGCTTCTTCTACGGAACCTGAGGGATACACCTACCACACGTGTCAGTCTGTGTCAGGCCCTGTACCACAGTTTCAAAAAAAAAAAAAAAAAAGGTAGCAAAATTAATAATACAATATGCTACTACTTTATAGTTATTCTCAATGTTCACCTTTTCACAAGGCTATAATAACAACTTAAAGATAAAACCTAATTTCTCCTTACAACATAATTGTGCAGTAGCGTTTGTATGAGCTAAATATAATTCGAGAACAAGCTTTTTCATGCCATCAAAATTCATGTGAACAGCTATAAAGGGAGAACTGCAGAACTGAT
Source organism: Hippopotamus amphibius kiboko (assembly GCF_030028045.1). Lineage (NCBI taxonomy): Eukaryota > Metazoa > Chordata > Mammalia > Artiodactyla > Hippopotamidae > Hippopotamus > Hippopotamus amphibius. The sequence continues at coordinate 10,551,126 of NC_080193.1, forward strand.
GCCCCCAACTTGAGACTTAGCAGAAGATTTATTCCAGTATTTAAATCAACCATGCAAATATTCAAATGCCTACTATATGGCCAGAAAGATGGAAATCTTACAGCGAGGAATAACATCGCCATGGGCTCTGACATGGTGAAAAGTGGTCTTGTTTTATGCTGCAAATGTGTTCCTAAAAAGTTGAATAGAGACTGCATTTCCATAAATCAGATAATATATTGTATGATCACTATTTGAATAATAATTTTGTAAAATAACCACCCTTTGATCATTTCAACCAATTCCATTTTTTCATCCATCCAGAGTACTTCAAATGAAATTTATCTTTAGTCTGTAGGGAGGACTGGTCTCCTTCTATGCTCTTGGAATAGCAGAAATTGTGAAATGGAATTCAGAAGGAAGATAAGGGAACTACCATTTATAGACCACACATAGGCTGTGAGGCAATTTGCATCTGTTAGCACATTTAATCCTGGAGGTAAATGCATATTCTACCATTCCCTTATTTTCTCCTCCTGAAAAATAAAAAACCAATTACTTTGGCAGGTGTGGAATTCAAAATCCATTTTTTTTTTGAATGAGAAAGCAAGGCAAAAATATTATTTAGTGCAAGACCATAAGCACCACGTTATTGCTCAACCTCAGTGGCCTTCCCCTGCTCTTAGGGTCAAGTCCAAAATTCTTCCCAGGCCACCATTCTGCCTCAGTTCTCTCCACCATCCAGGGTTCTTCCCTCATGAAGGCCTTTGCGCTCTGTTCCCAGGTCTGCCTGCAACCTCTCCCTCTCCCCTCTCCTCCAGATTAACTCAGACTCATCCCTCCAGTTCCTGCTCGGGTGACACTTCCCAGGGAATGTCCGTCTCCCCACCTGGGCCTGGGCCACCATATCCCTAGGTTCGAACACCAGTGAAGAGCTGAATGTTCGATGGTCACCTGACTGAACCCAGGAGGGCTGCCCTGCCTGATGGTGGCCATTTCCACGAATTCTTTGGTCCCACGGGCCCAGCAAAGCATCCTTCAAAAATGAAAAGGCTGGGACTTCCCTGGTGGTCCAGTGGTTTAGAATCTGCCTTCCAATGCAGGGGACGTGGGTTCGATCCCTGGTCAGGGAACTAAGATCCCACATGCCACAGGGCAACTAAGCCCACATGCTGCAACAAAGATCCCAGCTGCCTCAACTAAGACCTGATGCAGCCAAATAAATAAATAAGTAAATAATAAGAAAGTACTAAATTCTAAAACAAAAAGGGGGGGGGGGAGGAGGAAAAGAAAAGGCCAAAAGAACCTATTTGAGGTTCTAGAAGGTCTTTGCTTTTCCCCCTCCCCCTCAAGTGTATACCTAGGTGCTCCAAGACCCGGAGCTCCAGCCCGGAAGAGAACATGACAGTACCAAGAGTCCCAATGGGAGCATAACTTCGTCGTCCTGCCGCCCCCACACCTCGGACTTGTCTGGCATCCAGCAATGTGACTTGTAGAGGCTGCGCATGCACAGGATTATGCCTCTCGTTTTCTCTGTGTCCCAGCCCAGATGTTGCAGCTGCGCATTTCAACCTGTCTGCTTAAATGCAGGAAGCAGTGAAAGAATGGGAAAGAGATTCATAAAGTCACTGGGGTGGTCAGGGTGGGCTTGGGATGTACTGAGCATTGCCCAGTGGCAGGCATTGGACTAAATTACCCCAAGGGCTTTGTGTAGTAGGGATTGCTGTGTCCATTTTACAGATAGAGAAACTGAGGCTCCTGTGGTTTGGGGGACTTGTCCACAGGCACAGGTAATGACAGTTCTAGGATTTGAACCCAATTTTCTCTGGCTCCCAAACGCCCAAGCTCTCTTAGGCCCTCACTCATTCTTCAAAAGTATAGTTTGTTTTCCCAAAATGTGGTCATCACTGGGAAGTTCCTTCTCTCCTTTACTAGTAACTGAGCCAGCTGCCTACCTGGGTTCATGTCCATGACAAGTCATGTCACCACTGAGCCTTATCACCATCAATAAAATGACAATATTTCCTGCCTTCCACTACTCAGGAAAATTAATCCTTCTAACAAAAATGTAGTGACTCCTACCAGATGCCAGGGTACTGTGCTAGGTAAGTTCGGGGTGTGCAAAAACAGAAGAGATCGTAATTAAATGAGACAGTCTATGCACATGCTAATAAACTCCAAAGCCCTTTAATAATATATGTAGTGTGTTCGATGGTAGCAAGTACCATGGAGAAGAATGAAGCAAGGAAAGGGAATAAGGAGTGTATTGCATGGGTGCAATTTTAAGAAGGGTCAGGGCAAGGCCTCCCTGAGATGTTGGCATTTGAGGGAAGACTGGAGGAGAGGAAGAAAGAAGATGTGCCAGGGATTATTCTAGAAACCTGGGCAAGTTTGGACCCATTTCCCCTTAAGAACAGATGAGATCTAAAATGGGCCTGGCATCCCCATGAAGCCTGCGGTGCTCCTGCGGGCCCCCTCATCCCACGGCGGGCGGCGCTGCTGTGGGTTTCTCACAGCTGGCTCCTGAGGAGGTGGAAGCAGCCTGTTACAGGTATGAGGACTCACAGCCAACAAGCTCTTCCCTTGCATCTCCAGAGAAGTGGGTGTTTCCATCAGTTAACTGGAGAAGGGACTGCCATGCCCTTGGAAATGTCTACTTTTTGCGCCATTGAAAACAAAAAAGCAGGAAGACAGAATCAGGACCTGTACTGATATTTTGCTGGAATGTCCCATCCAAACACATGTAGAGGCTCATTCACACAGATGCATCTGCTCAAAGCCCCTAACGTAGATATAAGGGTGCTGGCATATGCCTGATGACAGGCCTGAAAGCCCTGCACAGAAAATGAAGCCTTGTCTGGGAGAAAAATATCAAGCCAGGACTTGGCCAGCTCTCCTTTTAGCAAATTAAAAAAAAAAAAAAAAAAAAAAAGTATATCACAGGAACCGGGATGAAGGGATAGAGCCCTATAACTATCCAAACTGGGAGGCCACTGAGTCCAACAGACTGAGGCCCAGAGAGGTGAGGTTAGCTGTCCAAGGTTACACAGCACGTCTGTGAAAAATCCCAGTGAATTTGTGCCACTAACGAATACTTTTTGAGTGCCCTATATGTGCCAGGTACTGTTTTAGGCACTAGGGTTACAGCAGTAATCAAAACAGACAAAAGTTTCTGCCCTGGGGGCGGGGGGTGAAGGGGAAACTGAGACGAAGCGAGAGAGTAGCACAGACATGTATATACTACCAACTGTAAAATAGTCAGTGGGAAGTTGTTGCATAACAAAGGGAGTCCAACTCGAGGATGGAAGATGCCTTAGAGGACTGGGGTGGGGAGGGTGGGGGGGACTCGAGGCGGGGGGGAGTCAAGGAAGGGAGGGAATACGGGGATATGTGTATAAAAACAGATGATTGAACCTGGTGTAACCCCCCCCCCAAAAAAAAAAAAAAGAGTATAATAAAAAAAAAGAAAGTAAAAAAAAAAAGTTTCTGCCCTCTTGGAGCTGACATTCTAATTGAAGGAGACAGATAATAAAATGATAAATTAATAATATATGTAGTGCATTGGATGATGGCAATGGCCACGGAGAGAAATGAAGCAGGGAAAGGGGATCAGGAGTATACTGTGTAGGTGCAATTTTTTCAAATTAATTAATTAATTAATTTTTTAATTTATTGGCTGCGTTGGGTCTTCGTTGCTACGAAGTAGTTGCGGAGAGCGGGGGTTACTCTTCATTGCAGTGCACAGGCTTCTTATTGCAGTGGCTTCTCTTGTTGCAGAGCACAGGCTCTAGGAGCACGGGCTTCAGCAGTTGCGGCACGTGGGCTCAGTGGTTGTGGTGCACAGGCTTAGTTGCTCTGTGGCATGTGGGATCTTCCCGGACCAGGCTCAAACCCGTGTCCCCTGCATTGGCGGGCAGATTCTTAACCACTGTGCCACGAGGGAAGCCCTGTGTAGGTGCAATTTTAAGTAAAGGGTCAAGTAAGGCATCACTAAGAAGTTGGCATTTAAGCAAAGACCTGCAGGAGGTGAGAGAGGAAGGCAGGCCAGTATCTGGGGAAGAGTGTCCCAGGAGGAGGAAGCAGAGCCGAGGCCCCCAGGGCAGGAATGTTCCAGTTGTGCTCCCAGGAGCAGTAAAGGAGCCATGTCATGTAGGAGCTTTGTAGGCAGCTGTAGGGGCTGTGGTGTTTACTCCAGGTGAGACAGAAAACCACTAGAGAGTGTGGGGCGGAGAAATGACATCATCTGACCCAACAGAAAAGTCTGAAGCTACGGCTGTCCATTCGTTCATTCATTTGCTCATTCATTCAAGCCTCTTAGGTGCCAGGCACTCTGCTGCTGACAAGCCAGACACCCCCAGAGTGAGCCACAGGGTACTCGAGTGTGTATTTTGCGCTGATAGGAGAATCCGGTGCCAGGAGAAGGGAGGCTGGGCTGTGGCCTTCCCCGACCACTTGCCTTCCCTCTTTGCCCTGCAGCCCAGGGCAGAGGGCGCCAGGTAGCTGCAGGGCTCCGTGATCCGGAGGCTGCTAGAACCTGCAGGTTATAAATAGCATCTCCCGCGGCTGGGAGTCAAGCTGCTCAGTCTGAATGAGTCAGAGGCTCAGAGCCACAGCCCCCTGAGCTCCAGCATCACTCCCCCATCCCACCACCCCGTCCCTGGCTCCCTCGCTGACCTCCTCATCAAGACCAGGCCTCTACTTCTCACCATGACCCTCTCTGGCCCTGTCACTCTCCTCTGACCCCAGGGTCCACATCCCAGAGCACCAGGAGGCCCACTGCTTCATTAGCCCTGGGAGGCAGGATGGTATAATATTTAAAAGCTCAAGACCTGAACTTGGGCCTACCTGGATTTCAGGCCCAGCTCTGCCACTTCCTGGCTGTAGGACCTTGGGCAAGTCACTTCACCCCTGGGAGCCCCATAGTCCTCATTCATAATAATAATACTATTATAGTAATAATACTATTGTGATATTATGATGATATAATAACAGTGCCTACTTCATGGAGTTGGTATGGGGAGTCAACAAGATACTCAACATAGAGTGCTTAGCCCAGAGCCTGGCGTATAGTAGCTGTTCAATTAATGGAGTGACCGTCGCTGTGCTCAATGAGATGATAATCCAGAGAAGGGTAATGATACCTAGGAAGATGACAGCTTTCATCTAGTCGACAGGACACCTACCATGCGTTTGAAGTATGGGTTCCTGACATCTAAGCCATCTGTCTAATCTTCACAACCAAGCAAATTTCACCATCTCCCTCTTACACAGGAAGAAACGGAGACTCAGAGAGAGCTGTGTGACTTGTCCAAGCCATACGGTACCTGGTGAGACAGACTCTGACGTCAGCAGAAAGGCTTACCCAGCCCCCCTCTGACCCTGGGACACGTGCAGACACTTGCTCCTAGCCCACCCCACACGTGATGGCCACTGAGAGGAGGTGGGGGGTCAAGGGAAAGAAGAGGGGCAGGTGGGCGGGGGTGCGAGATATGTCTGCTTCCTCTGACCACCCCTCCCCCCTCCTGAGATGAGACGCCCTCTCTCGGCCACCTCCCAAAAGCCTAGACTAGCTCTCCTTTGGGGGATGTTGAATAAACTTCTCTCTGCCTAATGGCTCCCAAAAGATGATCTGTTTAATAATTTCTAGATGTTACACACATTGTTTAAGGATGAAGGTGATGGTGACACTCTGGCTTCGCTGACCGCCCCCCAACCCCCATTTTGATCCTCCAGGGCTTTGTCTGGTCATCCCCCAAAAGCCCCAGGTTCCAGAGGAATCTGCTTAAGTCCCCGTCCCCTGACCCCAGCATGCTGGAAGCCTCATCAAATAGTAGAAAGGGCGTGCATTTGGGGGTGAGATAAATCTGGGCTCCCTCCTATCTCTGTCATTTCCTAGCTGTGTGACCTCGGGCAAGTCACTTCACCTCTCTGAGCCTTATCATTTGGCTAATGCGTATTTAGCAACGTGGTCAGGCAGAAAGTGACATTGATTCTGAGACCTGAATGCGGAGAAAACCTAGAGACCTGGCTGGCTGGGAGACCTAGAGGCACGGGAAGAGCGGGCACGTAGGCCTCGAGAAGGGAATAAGTTTGGTGCGTGGAGCTGGTGTGGTGGGAATAGAGCAAGCCAGGGGCAGAGAGGGAGATGAGGTCAGAGAGGTAGGCAGGGGCTAGATCACAGAGCGCGCGGTGACGAGAGTCCCAACTTCTCGCGCTTGTGCGCATTTGCTGGGATGATGCATAGATCTAGCACAGGGCCTGGCATACGGTGGGCGCTCAGCACGCAGGAACTATCATGATGATGAGTTTTCCTTGTCCTCCTCCTCCTCCTCCTCCTCCCAGGGACCCTCGTGTCCGTCTCCTGCCTCTTAACCCCCTCTGTCCCACGGTCTCTCCCTGGTCCCGGGAAAAGGACAAGGAGTCAGCAAGTATCACAGCAGGAAGGAGGAAGCATTCCCCACTCTCCCCCCCACCCAAACCCTCCCACCGCAGCCCGGTGATTTTCCTGCCTCTCACAAGGCGATTTTATTAAACATCTCGAAAAAATATTCTCTCACTCCCTCTCTCTTTATTTATAAAAATCAACTTAACACCCTGCTCCTTTGTTCTATTTGGAAACTGGAACAGCCTGGTTTATATTTAGCCAAAATCCTGCTCCTTTCCCCACAGATTCCAACACAGCCCGATGAGCTAGAGGGGCTAAGGAAGGAGGGGGGCGCGGAGAGGGCCTGGGGGAGGAAAGGGCCACAGGAGGAGGGGAAGGTGCTGTCTCCTAGGGGCCCGAGCCTCCGCTAAGTCCAAAGGACCCGGAAGGGTAGGAGCTGAACAGTCCTGCCGAAGACTTGGGGTGTTCCCAGTCCAGGCTTTGCCCATCATCCTGTCACTTTCTTGTCCTGTTCAGGTATCCCCAGAAGAAGAGATGGCGAGACAGAATACAGAGAAGAAAGACTCCCAACCCTAATCTTGAACCAGGCGTGAAAGGGCAGAATAAGGCAGTCATTAAGGGTATGGGTCCGAGTTCACATCCAAATTCTCCTCTGCCCCACACTAGCTGGCTACCACTGGGGAAGCTGGTATGCTCATTACAGTGCCTGACACATAAACAGTGGCTGTCATTATTAATCCCTGTGAGCTGAAGGAAAACTCTCAACTCCTCACACTTCAAGGCTCCCCTCAAAAGCTGCTTCCTTCAGGAAGCCTTCCCAGATTAAAATTCATCTCTTCAGCTAATAGCACTGGGCTCGACACTGGGGTTATGGGGACAAATGAGCAGGAACACATGGGGTCCCCGGTGTGATTAAAAAATGGATATACATAATGGCAATTAAGTTCCAGAAGATTCTTAAGCTCAGTCTGGGCAAAGCCAGTTCTCCTTTGTCCTCCACTGTATCTGACAGTGGAGGTAAAGACAGCACCTGGCACATGGAGAGACAGCATAGAATAGTGGTTAAGAATCTATCTGGGTATACACGCACCCTTATGTTCATAGCAGCACTATTCAGAATAGCCAAGACATGCAAACAACCTAAATATCCATTGACAGATGAACGGGTAAAGAAGATGTGGTACATGTATACAATGGAATATTACTCAGCCACAAAAAAGAACAAAATAATGCCATTTGCAGCAACATGGATGCAACTAGAGATAATCATCAAGTGAAATAAGTCAGAAAGAGAAAGACAAATATATGATATCACTTATATGTGGAATCTAAAATATGACACAGGGACTTCCCTGGTGATGCAGTGGTTAAGAATCCATCTGCCAATGCAGGGGACACAGGTTCAAGACCTGCTCTGTGAAGATCCCGCATGCCGTGGAGCAACTAAGCCTGTGAACCACAACTATTGAGCCTGCGCTCTAGAGCCTGCACGCCACAACTATTAAGCCCATGTGCCACAACTACTGAAGCCCACGAACCTAGAGCCTGTGCTCAGCAACAAGAGAAGCCACCGCAATAAGAAGCCTGTGCACAGCAACAAAGAGTAGCCCTGCTTGCTGCAACTAGAGAAAGCCCATGTGCAGCAACTAAGACCCAACGCAGCCAATAAATAAATAAATGAACAGACTGGTGGTTGCCAGGGGGAGAGGATTGAGGGAGGGGTGCAGTGGGAGGTTGGAGTTAGCAGGTGTAAGCTTTTATACATCGAATGGATAAACAACAAGGTCCTACTATATAGCACAGGAAACTATATTCAGTATCCTATGATAAACCATAATGGAATAGCATATAAAAAAAGAATATATAGAGGTATAACTGAATTACTTTGCTGTGCAGCAGTAATTAACACAGCATTGTAAATCAACTATACTTCAGTTTAAAATGAAAGAAATTGTGGTGTGTCCATACAATGGAATATTATTCAGCCATAAAAAGGAATGAAGTACTGACACATGCTACAACGTGGATGGACCTCAAAAATGTTACGCTAAGTGAAAGAAGCTAGACATGAAAGGTCAAATATTCCATTTATGTGAAGTGTCCATAATAGGCAAATCCAGAGAGACAGAATGCAAACTGATGGTTGCTGGGACCTTGGGGAGAGGAAATGGGGAGTAGTAACTCTTAACAGGTGCAGGGTTTCCTTTTTCAGTGACTAAAGATATTTTGGAACTGGACAGAGATGGTGGTTGTACAATGCCACTGAATTGGCTTTAAAATGGTTAATTGTATGTTAAATTTTGGGGGGGAGGGGCTTATTTGTAGTGTATTAATTCAATAGTATTATAATTAATTATATCAACAAATCTTCCATTGCATTATTTCCTGCTCCTTGGGGAAAATTATTCAGTGGTAAATGAGAATACTTGAAATCAATACTGCTTTCTAGTTCCAGAAGAAAATGCACATTTTTAGAGTGAGTAAGGATAGCTCTCTTTTTCTACACACACACACACATACACACACACACACACACACACAGGGTTCTTCTCAACAACTTGTATGTTAATTTTTATGTTCACCTACATTTATATATATATATAAATTTATATATATATATTTATATATATATATCTGGGTGACTTCATGGTGATGTCAATTGGTATGAAAAAACATTTGATGAAATTAATGCCTAGTCATGATTTAAAAATAAAAACAAACAAACGAGCAGTGTCAGAATAGAAGACAACTTCCTCAACCTGTTAAAAGGCAAGGCTTCAAAATATCTCACATATATAACGCTGAAAATCTCCACACTTTCCTCCCTGAGGTTGGGAACAAGGCAAGAATATCTGCTGTCATCACTTCTACACAACATTGTACTGGAGGTCCTAGCCAGGACAGTAAGGCAAGAAAAAAAAATGGAAAAAGAACAAAGTGAAATTGTCTTCATTTGCAGAGGACATGATTATGCATGTAGAAACCTTAAGAAATTTACAAAACAAAACTAGAACTAATCATTTCATTTAACAAGATCAAAGGATATAAGGTGAATATATAAAAATGTATTTCTCTACATAGTCATCCCTTGGTATCCACAGGGGATTGGTTCCAGGACTGCCCTCTCCACCCATGGACACCAAAATCCGCAGATGCTCAAGTTGGCCCCTTATATAAAAGGGGGTATACAATCAGCTCTCCATATCTACAGCTGCAGAACTCATGGATAGAGAAGGGCAGACTGTACCAGCAATGAACAATTGAGATGTTAAATGTATAAAAACATTTCCAGGACTTCCCTGGTGGTACAGTGTTTACAAATCCACCTGCCAATGCAGAGGACATGGGTTTGAGCCATAGTCCAGGAAGATCCCACATGCCTAGGAGCAACTAAGCCCATGTGCCACAACTACTGAGCTTGCGCTCTAGAGCCCTCAAGCCACAACTACTAAGCCCGAGTGCCACAACTACTGAAGCCCGCATGCCTAGAGCCCGTGCTCCGCAACAAGAGAAGCCACCTCAGTGAGAAGTCTGCACACCACAACAAAGAGTAGCCCCTGCTTGCAACAACTAGAGAAAGCCTGTGTGCAGCAACGAAGACCCAATGCAGCCAAAAACATAAAATATTCAGGGATACATTTGAGAAAACATGTGCAAGATTTGTAGTCTGAAAACTACGAAACCTTACTGAGAAAAATTGAAGACCTAAATAAATGGAGAGATATACTATGTTCATGTATAAAATGTCACTCTTCCCAAATTGATCTATAGATTCAATACAGTCCTGATCGGAATTCCAGCAGGGTTTTTTTTTTTCCTTTCTTTCTTTTTTTTCTTTTGTAGAAATTATCAAGTAGATTCTAAAATGCATATGGAAATGCAAACAAACTAGAGTAGCCAAAATAATTTTGAAAAACAGGAACAAAGTTGCAGCATTTAATGCTACTTGATTTTGAGAATTACTTTGAATCTGCAGTAATCAAGACAATGTAGTGTTAGCATAAGGATAGACATATAGATCAATGAAACAGAATAAAGTCCAAAAATAGATCCATGTACATACAATCGATTATTTTACTGAAGTACCACAGTGATTCACTGGAGAAAGGAAGCTAGCACTTAAACATATCAACACAGAAGAAAAGTGAACTATGACCCCACCTCACACTATACATAAAAACTAACTCAAAATGGATCAGAGATCTACATGGAAAGACCAAAATTATAAAACTTCTAGGAGAAAAGGTAACAGAAAACTTTTGTGGCCTAGGGGTAAGCAAAGACTTCTTAGGACACACAAAAGCACAAACATTAAAAATGATTCATTGGACTTCCCTGATAGTGCAAGGGTTAAGAATCCACCTGCCAATGCAGGGGACATGGATTTGATCCCTGGGCCTGGAAGATCCCACATGCCGTGGAGCAACTAAGCCCGTGTGCCACAACTACTGAGCCTGTGTTCTAGAGCCCGTGAGCCACAACTATTGAGCCCACGTGCCACAACTACTGAAGCCTGTGCCACTGAAGCCACCACACTGAGAAGCCTGTGCACCACAACGAAGCAACGAAGAGTAGCCCCGCTCTCCACAACTAGAGAAAGCCCACACGCAGCAGCGAAGACCCAACGCAGCCAACAAATTAAGTAATTAATTTAAAAAACCCCAATTAATTGATAAGAACTTCATCAAAATGTCAAACTTCTGTTCTTCAAAAGACACTATTAAAAAATGAAACTGTAAGCCACAGACTGAGAGAATACATTCATCATGTGTGTCTTTCACAAAGAACTTGTATCTAGAATATATAAAGAACTCTTACAACCAAATAATAAGAAAAGTAACCCAGTAAAACATAGGCAAAAGAATTGAACAAATATTTTCCAAAAGAAGACATACAAATGGCCAACATGCATATGAAAAGATGCTCAATAGTTAACAGGGAAGTACAAACTGAAACCACAATAAGACACCACTACACGCAGATAGAATGGCTAAAATTAAGAAGACTGATGATACAAAATACTGGTGAGGGTATGGAGTAACTGGAACTCCCATACACTCCTGGTGGGAGCGTAAGATGGTACAATTACGTTGGAAAAGTTCAGCAGCTTCTTATGAAGTTAAAGATACACTTACCATATAATCTGGCAATTCCACTCCTAGCTATTTACCTGAGATAAATGAAAGCATACATCCACACAAAGCCTTTTACGTGAAGTTCACAGCAGCTTTATTCATAATAGCTCCAAACTGGCAACAACCCAAATGCCACTGAACAGGTGGAGTGGATAAAAGACTTACACTGTATCTAGGCAGTGGAATACTACTCAACAATAAAAAAGAAAGAATTACCAATACATATAACAATGTAGATGGACCTCATAAACATTTTTGTTCAGCAAAAGAGAACATACTGCATAGTTTCACTTATATGAGATTCTAGAATAGATAAAGCAGTGTATAATCACAGAAAGCAGATCAGAGATTGCCTGGAGCAGAGCCCAAGAGGACTGACTGCCAAAGAGCAGGAGGGAAAATTTGGGGGGTGGGGATGAAAATGGTCTACATCTCCACTGGAGTGTTTTGGTTTGTTTTGGCCGTACAGCGCATCATGAAGGATCTTAGTTGCTCAACCAGGAATCGAACCTGTTCCCCCTGAAGTGGAAGCACAGATTCTTAACCACTGGACCCCCAGGGAAGTCCCTGGAGTGTTTTGATTGTATGTAAATTATAGTCCAATAAAACTGATTAAAAAAAATACTCCATCTGGATTCAACTCATGGCCACTTAGCTGTATAATCTTGAGCAGGCTATTTCACTTTTCTGTGCTTCTGTTTCCTAAACAAAAAAGTGACAATAATAATAAAAATAATACTCATGGGGGTCTTCCCTGGTGGTCCAGTGGATAAGACTCTGAGCTCCCAATGCAGGAGGCACAGGTTCGATCCATGGTCAGGGAACTAGATCCCGCATGCCTACTGCCACTAAGAAGTCTGCAGGCCGCAACTAAGACCAAGAGCAGCCAAAAATAAATTAAATAAATACATAAATATTTTTAAAAAATACTCATAGGGATTTTTGTTTTGTTTTGTTTAGATAATCTCCTAGGGATTTGGAAAGGATTAAATGAGTGAATGTACTGGGAACTGTGGTAGCCAGCCTCCAAGAAGGCCTCCAATGACCCCTGCCCCTGGAGTTCCTGCTGCTGTCTGCCCCACCCCACTCACTGAATAGGCTGACCCGTGAAACCTACAGAGGACTGTCAAAATGACGGTCGGGGGTTTTTGAGATGAGGTAGAAAACATCTTGAGGATTCTGTTTTAGGATCATTCTTTCTGAGGGAAGCCGGCCACCCACGACACCATGAGAACTCTCAAGCAGCCCTGTGGAGAAATCTGGATGGCAAAGAACTTGAAGCCTCCTGCCAACAGCCAGCACCGGGCTTGCCAGCCTCAGGAGTGAACTACTTGAGATGAGTGGCCAACAGCCTGGCTGTAACCTCAGGAGAGACAGAGCCAGGACCGTCCAGCTGAGCCGCTCCCAATTCTTGACCCATAGGAACTGTGTGAGGTAATATGTGTTTATTGTTTTAAGCCACTAAGTTTTGGGGTAACTATTTTTTTTGGCTGTGCAGCTTGTGGGATCTTCGTTCCCTGACCAGGGATCAAACCTGTGCCCCCCACACTGGAAGTGCAGAGTCCTAACCACTGGACCACCAGGCAATTCCCTGGGGTAACTTGTTACACAGCAGTAAATAACTAGTACAAGCACTAATAACAGTAGCTGACATTTATTGAGCATGTATCATGGGACCTAGTACTACTCCTCCTATTACTACCAGATGGTGATAAGTTGATAATCCTCTGTCTGTCCATCCAGGGGCACTCTCACCTTTTCCCACCCTGCTCTGTGCCCAGGAAGAGCAACCTCTTCAGACTCAGCAATCTCCCATATCCTCTGGCTTCTAATTGGATTTGGCCAATGGGGAGCCCCCAGGAGGAGGTGGAAAGGGGAAGGAAGAGGAAGGTCCTCTGCTCCCTCCCTGCAGGGCACCTCCCTGCAGGGCTGGCTGCTCCTTCAACAGAAGGTCACAGCTTCTCTGAAGGTGGCTCTCTGCACACAATTCCCTCTGGGTAATAGAACTGCTCCCTGGGCCCAGCCGACCAGGCCTAGGGAGGTGACAGCGATTTCCTTACCCCCTGCTCACACCTAGATTGTCCCTTTACTCAGCCTTCCTGAAATTGCCCAATTTGAGCATGCCATCTGTTTCCTTGTGGGACTGACTGGCCACCCTAATTAAGATCCCCTACTTTAGGGAAGGAAGTGGAAATTCAATGAGAAGCAGGGAGATATCTCAAAAACAAATGAGAAGAGAATTAAAGCCCACCCAGAGGTGTGCTCTGCAGACAGCGGGCACTAATGTTGAATGTCTGAATGAATGAATGACTTGGTGGGCACCAGGGGGGCCCTGCTTCCTCGAAGGTAATGGATGCTAGACTCGGATGTTAGCATCTGAACTACTTCAGACAGACAACTGATGACCTGCCCCCGGCCCAGCCTGAGTCAGCTTCAGGGAGTCTGGCCTTGAAAGGATTAACACACAGCCTGGGACACCAAGGAAGCAGCCCCCCACCTTGGTGAGAGACTCCAGAGTTATTTTTGAAAAGCGAGCAAGGCCTGCGGGCGGCCCTGGCAGAGCTCAGAGCTGGAAGGGAGAGCCAAGAGCAGAGAGAACAGACAGCAACAGCAGAACCCACGCCGCGTCCCTGTGATGTCAGCCCCACGCTCTGTGACATAACATCTCCCCGCCCCCCCCCCCCACCGTGTCCTGAGTCCCCTTGGGAATTTTTTTTCAACTGTGGTAAAATATACCTACCATAAAATTTAGCCTTGGAAATTTCTGAGCCACTCCCACCCCAGGCTGAATGACACTGGGGACTGGATTCCAAAAGGAAAGGGGAGAAAATATTTGCATCCAAATGGGATGTAGGGTTTTGCCGGAAACATCCTGAAATTGGAGGGAGGGTCCCACTCTGAGGCAAAGCCTGATGGCCAAGGATGAGGAAAGAGTTGACATCCCCCGGGCCTACCAAATCTTGGGGAGGCAGAAGCAGCTGTGGGGCGGGAAGGGAGGGATGCAGAGAGCAGGTGTCAGCCTCCAGTCTGAGCTGCAGGGGGCAGAAAGTGAGCGGTGGGGAAGCAGTTAATGAACCCTAACGAACCACTGTGCAGTCACAGGCAGAGGTGTTTGTGACTGGGGGGCAGGGAGGTCAGAGGCAGCCAGAGGGAGTCATCCAGGCCCCAAAATAACTCCTGCTTCTGCCGGTAGACTCTAGAACTAATCAAGGTGGGGATAATCCGAAAATCCATCAGAGAGAGGTTGTGAGAGCCCTCGTGTCGCCAAGCGGGGATCAGAGGGGAGGGAAATGAACAAAAGATGTGGTCTGCAGGGAGGGGCTCTTGTCCTCGAAGATGGTGGGAGGCTTTCCTAGGGCCTCAGTCAGAGGGGTACCCATAGCTACCCTCCGTTGGGTGCCTACTGAGTGCCCAGGGCTGGAGCACCTGCTGAGAATGTGAGCTCTGTCGTCAGCCCACTGGATTCGAATCGCTGTTCTATTTCTTGCTGGCTGTGTGATCTTGGACAAGTCACTCTGCCCCCATTCTGAGCCTGTTTCCTTATCTGGAACATGGACATAAAATTCACACCTGCCACATGGGGTAGTTGAGAATAGATGCTCAATACATGAGGACCTTTTTTTTGGCCATGCCACACGGCTTGCGGGATCTTAGTTCCCCAACCAGGGATTGAACCCAGGCTCCTGCAGTGAAAGCGCCGAGTCCTAACCACTGGACAGCCAGGGAGGTCCCTGAGGACTTTTAATATAAATCTTTCCAGTGACCCCAGAGGGTGGGTCTTCATCTCTTCATCTTCCAGGGGAGTAAACTGAGGCTCAGAGAGCCAAAGGTCACATGGTTACCAAGTAGAAGAGCCAGAAGTGTGTCCCTTCACTAGGCCTGGCTGCCCTGGCCCCTCCTCCCTGGGGCAGAGGGCAGTAGCCCAAAGCCCCTCACTTGCCACCTGTCTCCAGGCCTCATGCAGGAAGGCAGGACCAGCACGGACACTGAAAACAGCCTCCAGGTGACATACGTGGGGTCCAGTGGGGAGAATGTTGCCCTCAAGTGGCTGTGAGATCTTGGCCCAGTCCTTTCTCCTCTCTGGGCCTGTTTCCCCAGTTCCAGAACAGGGGGGTAGTAACAAGTGATTCTAGTCCCAGAGAGTCCAGATTCTCGCTCACTGCTATCTTGCGGGTGCCTCATGCAGGGGGCAGGGAGGAGGGGGTAAGAGAGACACCTGGGCAGCTGCAAAGCAGTCTTTTTTTTTTCTTTCTCCCCCGGCCTCAAGGCATGTGGGATCTTAATTCCTGGACCAGGGATTGAACCCAAGCCCCCTGCACTGGAAGCGCAGAGTCTTAACCACTGAACCACCAGGGAAGTCCCAAGGCAGTCTTTCTTCCTTGCTCCCCTCCCTTCCTCTGGGGAAAGAATGACTCCAGGCAGAGAGCACAGCAAATACAAAGGTCAGGAAATGAGAGGGAGCGTGGCATGTTTGGGGAGCTGCAGCAGAATCATCTAGCAGCCTGGCTTATTCGTCCACTTGAGTTATTCAACCCACGTTTATGACTGCGGTCCAGGCACTGTACTGGGCACAGGGCAGTGAACAACGTAGATGGACCCAGCATCTTCATGGGGCTCACATTCTAATTGGGGTAACAAGTACACAAACCAGTAACCAAGATCATTTCAGAATAGGATGAGTGTCATGTGAATACCAGCAGATTTTTATAAAGCATCTACAATGGGCCAAACGTTTGCCGATGTGAAATAATTTTATCTTTACCATGACCCTATGAGGTAGGCACTATGATCATTGACACCATTTTACAGCTGAGGAAACTGGCACAGAAAGGGTAAGTAACTTGCCCAACGCCACCCAGCTAATAAGCAGCAGAGCTGAGATTCAAACCCAGGCCATCTGGCTCCTTTGTGCTGGCTGGTGGGAAGGGCATTAAATAGGGCAATTTGTGCAGGGAAGAACACTCTGAAGACGTGACATTTGAGTGGAGATGCATGACAAGACGCCAGCCCTAGGAAGTCCAGGAGGCAAAAGGATCCAGATGGAGGGAACATTGAGTGCAAAGGGCCTGAAGCAGGTAGAAGCTGGACAGGTTAGAAAGAAAGCAAGGAGGCCAGTTTTAGCTGGAGCAGAGGGACAGGAGAATAGGTCAGAGTGGGGGGGGGGGGGGCGGTGTGTGCAGAGCAGACACATGGAGGTGGGAAGAGGTGCAGAGGACACTCCTGGGGTCCTCCCAGCTGCTCCCGGGATGCCTAGGAAGTGGTCCAAAGCCCCCTCCTCTCCTCACTTCAGGCCAAGCAGGTCCAGGCAGAGCTGAGCTTTTCCCCCAGGGCCTACTGATGGGAAAGGGCCCCAGCTGGACTCCTGCCCACTGTTTATCCTCCGTGACTGATGGGGACGGACAGGAGGAAGAGCTCATTTCATTCCTCTCTCCTTATCATAAATCCATATCCTCTCTGACCCTGCATTCCCCACAAAGCCACAAATGAGGGCCTCCCATCCTTCAGCAGAGGCCAGCTCCTGCTCCCAGGGACCCCCGAGGCCTGAGTCCAGTTCCAGCCCAGTGGGGGGTGAGGTGGTCCTCAGCCTGGTCTCAGACAGCCTGAGAGTCTGGAGTCTGGCCTTCAGGAGAAATCTCAGGGTGGAGTTGGGGTGGAAAGGACTCCAAGTTCCTAGTCCTACAGGCCTGAGTTAGAATCTAGATTCCACCCCCCTGTGGTCTTGAGCAAGTGGCTCCACCTCTCTAAGCCTCAGTTTCCTCATCTGAAGAATGGGGACAAGTAACAATACAATAATAATAATAATAGGGTCACTGTGAGAATTAAATATGCCTGGGATGGAGCTTTCTAGGGGCTGGAAATGTTCTACATCTGTACCTGGGAGGTAGTAT
Organism: Hippopotamus amphibius kiboko; assembly: GCF_030028045.1. Lineage (NCBI taxonomy): Eukaryota > Metazoa > Chordata > Mammalia > Artiodactyla > Hippopotamidae > Hippopotamus > Hippopotamus amphibius. The sequence goes on from NC_080193.1 coordinate 10,568,513, forward strand.
ATATAAAACCTAATGAACAAACTTGAAATTTGTTCGGTTTACTGCATGTACATTATAGCTCAATTTTTTGAAAAGTGAAAAAGCCCAGATCTTGAAGAGACAGAGGGTCTGTGATTAAGTTATGACTCTGCTGCTAACTTGCTATGCAACTTTGGACAAGTTGAGGAACCAAAATGAGTTTTGGTTTTCTCATATGAAAAATGGAGCTAGGAATACCCATCACTTTGAATTTTTGTAAGAATTTTAGATTAACATTTGTAAAGCACCAAGCAATGAGCACATAGTAAATGTTAAAAAAAAAAAAAAAAGTGCAAAGTGCCTGGCCCGTGGTTGGCACCACACAAATGTTACCTGGTATTAGTATTAGGTATCCTACAGCTATTTGTTGAATGCATGGAACCTTAGCATCCTTCCACGTTTCCTTTATCATTTATTTGATGCCTGGATGCCTCAGGGAGCTCAAACTCAACATGTCCAGGACTGAGTTCTTCTTCCCTTCACCTAAGTCTTGCTCCTCTCCCAGGCTTCCCCATCTGCCCAGTGACAAAGACTCAATCCAGAAAGGTGGATGTCACCCTGACTGCCTTCTCCACCCCCTTTCCTCCCCAACCCCTCATGGCCAACTCATCACCAAGACCTGCTGTGTTGTACTATCTCCAAAGATGGCCTCCAACCACCCTCCACTTCCTATAAGGGCATGCTGACCTCCTATAAGAAGCAGAGCTTAACCACATGCAAAAGAATGAAATTAGACCCCTACCTCACTCCATAGAGACAGTCTCCTGGACTTCCTATGGCTGGCATCTTATATGTCTCCACTCAAATGTCATGTCTTTAGAGTGTTCTTCCCTGAACACATTGCCCTATTTAATGCTCTCCCCACCAGTGAGCACAATGAAGCCAGATGGCCTGGGTTTGAATCTCAGCTCTGCTGCTTATTAGCTGGGTGGCATTGGGTAAGTTACTTAACCTCTTTGTGCCTGTTTCTTCAAAATTAACACAAATTGCATCAATGTCCTAAAGAGCCAAAACTATAAAACAACTGGGAGAAAATAAAGGGGTGAATCCTCATGACCTCTAATTTGGCAATGAATTCTTAGATTTGACACTAAAAGCATGAGCAACAAGAGAAAAAATAGATAAATGAGACTTCATGAAAAGGAAACACTTTTGTGCATCAAAGGATATTATCAAGAAAGTGAAAAAAACAACCTACAGGATGGGAGGAAATAAGGGTCCAACATTCAGAATATACAAAGAACTCTTACAACACAACAACAAAAAGACAAACAACCCAACTAAAAAATGTGCAAAGTATATTTCTCCAAAGAAGATATACAAATGGTAAAAAAAGCACATGAAGAGATGTCAAACATCATTGGTCATTAAGTAAATGCAAATCAAAACCACAATGACGTATCACCTCACACCTACTAGGATTGCTTTAATTTAAAAAAATGCTAGGGGACTTCCCTGGTGACGCAGTGGTTAAGAATCCACCTGCCAATGCAGGGGACACGGATTTGATCCCTGGTCTGGGAAGATCCCACATGCCACAGAGCAACTAAGTTCATGCACTGCAACTACTGAGCCTATGCTCTAGAGCCCGCAAGCCACAACTACTGAAGCTCGTGCACGCAGAGCCCACACTCCGCAACAAGAGAAGCCACTGCAATGAGAAGCCCACACACTGCAAGGAAGAGTAGCCCCCGCTTGTGGCAACTAGAGAAAGCCCAGGTGCAGCAACGAGGACCCAATGCAGCCAATAAATAAATAAACAAACAGATTTATATTAAACAAATGTTGCCAAGGATATGGAGAAATAGGAACCCTCAGACATTGCTGATGGGAGTGTAAAATGGTACAGCTGATTTGAAAAATAGTTTAGTGGGTCCTCAAATAGTTAAACATGGAATTACCATGTAACCCAGCTCCTAGGTATATATCCCAAAGAATTGAAAATAGGTATTTGAAAAAAAAATTGCACACAAATGATCTAACAGTGCTGTTCACAATCACCAAAAGAGGGAAACAACCTAAATGTCCATCAGATGAGTGGATTAGCAAATTGTGGAATGTCCACACAGTGGAATATAACTCAGCCATAAAAAGGAACAAAGCACTGATACACACTACAATGATGAACTTCAAAAACATTATGCTAAAGAAACCAGATGCAAAAGATCACATATTTCGTGATTCCTTTTATATGAAATATCTAGAATGGGCAAATCCATAGTGACAGAAAGCAGACTAGTGATTGCCAGGGGCTGGGGAGAGGGGGAAGGGAGAGCAATGGCATTACGGGTACAGGGTGTTCTTACGAGATGATAAAAAAGTTGAAATTAGGGGGAGGTGTTGGTGGCACAACATTGTGAATGCACTAAATGCCACTGAATTGTACAAATAATAATATAAGAGGTAGTGTTTATTTCCCCTGCCCTTGAATGAGGCTGGTCTTAGCACTGGCTGTGATCATTATGATGCAGCAGAAGTGACGTTCTGGACTTCTGAGACAGGCCTTAAGGAACATAGCAGCTTCCACTTCTTGGAAGCCAGCTGCTATGCTGTAAGAAACCCAAGCCCCATGGAGAGGCTACATGGAAGTGAACTGATGCCCCCCAGCCAACAGCCCCAGCTGACCGGCCGTCAGCACCAACTATGAGCCCTCTGTGGGTGAGGCCACTTCAGAATCTTCCAGCCATCCCAGTGCCCCCGGCCACATGAAGCAGAACTGCCCTGTCGCCCAACAGAATCATGAAAAATAATAAGTTGTGGGGACTTCCCTGGTGGTCCAGTGTTAAAGAATCCGCCTTCCAATGCAGGGGATGCAGTTTCCATCCCTGGTCAGGGAACTGAGGTCCTACCTGCCACAGGGCAACTAAGCCCGCGCGCCAAAATTACTGAGTTTGCATGCCTCAACTAGAGAGGCTGCATGCCGCAAACTACAGAGCCCACGCGCCCTGGAGCCTGCATGCCACAACTAGAGAGAGAAAAAACCGACACACCACAACTAGAGAGGAGCCCACGCGCCACAACAAAACATCCCACATGATGCAACGAAGATCCCACGTGCCACAACTTAGACCCAATGCAGCCAAAAATAAAATAAATAAAATAAATATTTAAAAATAAAAAATAATAAGTTGTTTTAAGCCACAAAGTTTGTGGGTGATTTATTACACAGCAACAGGTAACCAATTCACCTCTAAAAGCTTCACAAAGCCACCCATTTCTCTCCATCCTGCCCTCCAGCACCCTAGTCTAAGTCTCTCTTCTTCCCCCAGGCAGCAGCCTCCCCATCAAACTCCCCACCTTCAGTCCAACTTCCTGAGGTCCATCCTCCATTGAAACAAGGGGGAAACTTCTAGCCCCCAATTTCATTCTCTCAGTTCTCCAGATAGTATCCAAGCCCCTTGGTGTCCCTGTTCATCTCTGCAGCCCCACTGCCCCTCACCCACACCTCTAGTCCCTGCTCCTCACAGTTCCTGGAACTCAGCACTTCCTCTCCTTAGCACAAGCTGTCCCTCTATATGGAACACTCTTTCCTACACCTCTTTCTTCTCTTGGCTAACTCTTTGTCTTCTTTTGGGCCTCAGTTCAGACATCACCACCTCCAGGAAGCCTTCCCTAACTTCTAGGCTGAATTAGGTACCTCCTCCCAGCACCTACTTGCTCCCGTTCTTATACCCTCATCACAGCAGCTGCTCCTGTACTGCTCTTGCCATTTTGGCAACCTGTCTCTCTCACCACACCCTGAGCAATTTCAGGGCAGAGACAACGTCTTCTTTGTGTCTTCAAAGCCTAGCACACACCTGGCACATAGTAGGTACTCAGAGAAACCCAGGGGAGCACAGGTGGGGGCTGGGGACCACCCACATCTGACACAGGACTGGTGTGTGAGTGAGACTCAGCTGTGGACTTCCTCTGCCTCCCTCTGCACCTAAAAGGCCCTGGCTACCAGGAGGGGCCTGGAGAAGAAACGTCAGGGAGGGGCTGCTGGGGGCAGGGGTGAAAAGCTCAAGGCTGGCAGAGTACAGCCCTCCTCCAGCCACCCAACACCTCCTACCCAGGACTTCCCTGGCAGTTCAGTGGTGAAGACTCCACACTTCCACTGCAGGGGACACGGGTTCGATCCCTGGTTGGGGAACTAAGGTCTTACATGCCGTGAGGTGCGGCCAAAAAACCCCACAAAAAACCACCTCCTACCTAACCTCTGGACTGCACCCACTGAACATCTTTGTCCATCTCCCCAGTAAAGAGACAGTGTCATGCAGTAGTTTGCATGAGTGCTGCAGGCAGGCAGCCCAGATTTCAAATCCTGGCTCTGCAACCTCCTGGCTGTGTGACCCTGGAGGAGTGACTTCACTTCTCTAGAGCTTCACTCCCTTCAGCCATAAAACAGGTCATGATAATGGCTCCTCATAGGTTGTTGTGAGGAATAAACGGGATGCTGCAGGTAAAAGTGCTTTGCATAGTTAACGGGCACATGGCAGGTTCCCTGAAATACCAACCAATTTCTTCTTGCCACAGCGTAAGCTACTCCCATCTAGGCCTAGCACTGTGCCTGGCAATGCCTTAGGGATGAACAGGTGAGGAATCTGATGCAAAAACACTAACAACTATAATAGCCACACGTATTAATTCATTCAATCTTCACAACCACTAAAGGAGGTGGGAACTATTATTGTGCCCATTCTACAGGTAATGGAATTGAGGCCCAAGAATATGTATACATGTCATGTAAGTAGTGGAGGCTGGATTTGAACCCATATATTGAGTCCTTTAACCACCAGCCTATAAAGGCTCTCAAAGCCCCAAGGCCTGCCTTTCCTGTCAGCTTGGCTTCTAACCAGCTTTGTGATCTCAAGCATGTGAATCCCTCTCTGGTCCTCAGTTTCCCCACCTGCCAAGAGAGGATTGTGGGGGCCAGTGTTGAAGGGCACTTCCTATTGGTCTAAGAGTCCAGGCCCTGGCCAGGATCTAGCCAGTGCTGGTGACCTGCTGGTGACCTCCCAGCCCAGCTGGGGCAACACTCTGCATGGGCTGGACCATCACCGGTGGGTCACTGCACATTGACAGCTGAACTATCCACGCCCCCTACACTGGGGGGAGTCTGGCCTCTGCCTATTCCCGATCCCCCAGGGCTCCTGAGGGAAGCTGAGGCGGCCACCCCCAGATGTCTATTCCTGTCCCTGGCCTAGCGCCGTGCTGGGGAAGCAACAGCTATTTTGAGACCCTTCTCCCTCCAAGCATGAGTGGTGGGAAGGCGCTGGGAACATCCCGAACTGGGAGGCCGCCCGTCGCAGCCTCACCCTGGATCTGGGCCACACCAGCCCTGCGGCTCTGCCCCTTATTGCAGCTCTGGTGATGTGATCAATTTTGATCACAGCCACCACAGTGGGATAACCCAGGAGAACAGATCCCGAAGGACTTCTGCTGGAGCCTGGGGCACTGGGGGGCTGGAGGGTTGGGGGGAGTGCTGGACCTTTGCCTTCAGGGAGTGGACTGGAGCAGCCACGGCTGAACCCACCAGCTGGGAGATAGAACTGCTCTGAGCTTGAAGCTGGGGAAGATAGCATTAGGACAATACATAAAAACACTCAACATTTCTTGAGCATTCACGATGAGACAGGCCCTGTTCTAAGCACTTGACATGGAGGTAAGTCATTTAATTCTCACAGAGAGGAAACTGAGGTTCAGAGAGGAGAAGTGACTTGCCCAAGGTCACACAGCTGAGTCAGGACTTGAACCCAGGTAAGCTGGCTCTGGATTTCATGTTTTTAACCACTTTTCTCCCAACTGGACCTTCCAAGCCCTGGAGGCTAATATAAATTAGGGGAATGAGTACCGGGTTGAGAGTCAGTCCCCCTTTGCCATTCCCAGGCATGTCACCCGGCAAAACCACCTCGGTGAGTTCAGCTTCCTCACCTGCAAGATGGAGGTCATGATAGAACCCATGACCAGGGTTGAGGTAAGGATTAGTTATAACATACGGTGATGACCGGGGCTCAGTAACTCCTCTAAATTATGAAACTAACATATGCACGTGGTAAAATAATATGGTACAAAAGGGGACACAGTAAGTGAGGTCCCCCTCCTGCTTCTCACCTGTAATCCTTCTCCCCAGAGGTAACCACCATCAAAGTTTTTGTGTCACCTTCTAGAAATTTTTCAGGCACATAAAGAAAGAGAAGCTGAATAGGATAGTGGTTAAGGACAAGAACTGCCTGGTCCAATTCCTGGCCCTGCTGCTTACCGGCTATGTGAAGCTTCGGCAAGTTACTTCGTCTCCCTGAGCCTCAGTTTCCTCATCTGTCACGTGGAGTTAATAAAACTAAGTCCCTGCTTTGTAGGGTAGTTGTGAGGATTAAGTGAGTCAATCCATATAAAGCATTTAGCAAATTCTCCTGCACATGGTCGTTCAATAAATATACACATACAGTGGATCTTTTCTGGCGGACATTGAGGTAGCCTTTTGCTATCACACACAACGCCACAAGACGCATCCTAGTCCACCTGTCATTAGGCACAAGTGCAAGAATCTCTGTGGGATAAATTCCTGGTGGAGAAACTGCTGGGTCAAACAGCAGTGCCCTTGTAATTTCAATTAATTTGGGGATGAGTGAATCCTCACAGCAGGCAGGGCAGAGGGAAAGAGGTCGGCAAGGCAGGGAGGCTGAGGGAGAAGCAGGATGTGTTCTCTGAGGTCCAGGGAAGGCTGTGCCTGCCCCAGCAACCCAGAGGATGTAACAGTTCCCCGGGCCCCTGGCCAGGCAGATGGAGGGTTTCATTTTATCCAGATGGTCCCCATAAAGGTATTATAGGAACTGGTTGATTGGATTAGAGGAGCAGGAGCCCCTAATGAGCAGCGGCTGCTTAGCAAAATGCTGAAGCTAAACAATCTTTCTTTGCCACCATCTACCATGGCAGCGTCCAGGCTCTGATCGAGACCCCCCTGGATGCTGGAGATACTCTCTGAACATCCTTCTAGGTCCCGGACATCCTAGAAGAGGTTGAGAGCAAGGGGTCAAGAGCACAGGTTTGGGGGTAAGACAAAAAGTCTCTGTCTGCTAAAATTACTGTGTGACCTTGGGCAAGTCACTTCCCTGCCTGAGCTGCAGAGAATAACGGGGGCTACATTCATGGAGTTGTTGTGAGGACAAAAGGAAGTCAAGCCCATAAAGTGCTCAGTACAGTGTCTGGTCCAGAGTGAGAGACTAATAAATGGCAGTCTTGGGTGGGTTGGGGGTGGGGAGGGATAAATTGGGAGACTGGGATTGACATATACACACTACTATATATAAAACAGATAACTAATATAGCACAGGGAACTCTTCTCAATACTCTGTAATGACCTACATGGGAAAAGAATTTTAAAAAGAGTGGATATATGTATATGTATAACTGCTTCACTTTGCTGTACAGCAGAAACTAATGCAACAAAATCAAGTATATTCCAATAAAAACTTTTTAAAAAATTGGTAGCCCAGAACTTTGGGATGAAGTATAAAGGCAGCTATTCTGCCTGCCACCCCAGAAGGCCCTGAGAACAAGGTACACAGTTGTAGCTTCCCACTCTCATGGGAGCATTTTAGCAGCTGTCCAAACCACCTCCTAGGGAATGCGCCTTGTTTCCCAGTCTGTGAAACGCGATGTGTGATTTACGTTTCCAAGTAAGCTTTAGAGGCCTTACTGGAGCTGATATTCGGTTTTGTGTCTGATCCAAAAGGGCAAATTGACGGTGAGAACCTTCAGATGGGAAAGAGGGGAAGAGTCAAAGGAGCTCTTCCACCCCCCCTCCCAATTCCACCTTTTATCTGATCTGAGACCCACTCTTCTGAGAAGTCCCAGGAATCACACAACAGCAAGTACCCCATTGATCCAGGCAGCACCCAGGCTCGGGGGGTCAGGGAGGTAAGGCTTAGACTATTCCAGCGTGAGTTCTGCGCCTGTGAGTTCGCCTCTCCGAGCCTCACTCAGCCCGCTTTCTCACCTGTAAAGTGGGAATGATAATGGTTCCAAAGACCGACGGCAAGCCAGGCACGCGTTCGGGGGGCAGGCACGGCCGGGGCGCACACCCGCCGCCGCCGCCGCCAAGCGGACCTCGGGGCCCGGGAGGCAGCCGCCGTCCACGCCCCCGAGGATGGATGCCCCCGCGGCCTCCCGCGCGGCGCGGCGGGGACCCGGGTGATTGCAAACAGCCGCCGGCCTCATTAGGAGACGTGTAATTAGAGGCTGGCAGAGCCGGAGCCGACGCGGGCTAATTACCGCGGGGGGCGCTCTGCGCCGCCGCCGCCGCCGCCCCTCCCGGCCGCCCGGCCCGCGGGCGTCGGGAGCCTCGTGGGGCCGGCAAGCAGGGCGCCCGGCCGGGTCCAGGGAGGAGTGGAGGCCCAGGACCGTCCCGCTGTGCTGCCCCCGGGCTGTGTCTGCGGGTGGCAGTAAATCACTCGCTCAGATCCGCGTTTCCTGTGCGCTCACTGTGCCAGGCGTTTGCCCAAGTTACGCGGTTTAAATTTCATATGCACCCACGCGGGAGGAACCGTTATTATCCCGTTGCACAGAGGAGGAAACTGAGATCCTGGAGATGTGAATTAACCGCCCCGACAGCACGTGGCTGGTAAACGACGGGGAGGAGATTCTAACTTACGTCTGCAGTCTCCAGTTTATACGACGTGGACAGCGACACCGTGCACCGGAGGACAACTGAGGTGTAGACCAGAGCCAGGACCACGCAGTCGGATGGGCTGGAGTTCGAATTCTGATCCTGCTCCTTATTGGATGTGTGGCTTTGGTCAGAGCCCCGAGGGCACCTATGAAATGGGCGCGGTGTTGGGATTAAGTGAGTGGAAGGCAGGCTGGAAAGTGTTAGGGGAGTTATTTTAGGGACGGAAGGGGAGGGGAGAGGCTCAGAGGCTGAGACTTTCTCCACGTGCTACGAGCCTCGGACGCCCCCTGCTGCCCGAAGGAGGACGCCGGCGGAAACCGTTTGGGGATAAAGAGGTGGTTCCTGGGTGAGGAGAAAAGAGCCCTGGTCCCTTGGCAAGGGCCACTGCTCTCCCTCCTCCCCTTCCTTCCTTAGCATCCCTCCTTTAAGGTGACTTAGAGGCGAAACCATTGAGAACTCGTTCCACACCTTGCAAACAATCAGTTGTGAAACCCGACTCCCTTCATGGACCTCACAGAGCCCGCCAAGTCCCATGACAGGTCTACAAGTAATCAGGGATGGGTGTAAAGAGCTAGTTACAAGGCTGGGCACCAAAGCGGTGGGTGTGACAAGAAAATCTGGAACTAATTTAAACGTCCATCGTGGGAATATTGACCAGTTTAGCAGCTGAAAGATAACCTTGGAGGACAGTTGACATGAAAATATAGTCAAATGACAAGAATGAATCTTACAGACAATATGCTCAGAGTAAGGAGCCAGACACACGCGCACACAAACATGCTGTTGGAGATTTATATTTATATAACGTTCAAGGACAGGCAAAGCTAATCTATCATGACAGAAGTCAGAATAGAGACTATTTCTGGGAAGGTTTATGACTGGGCAGAGGGCACAGGAACCTTCCTGGGTGCTGGAAATGCTCTATCTCTTAATGTGGGCAACGGTTGCAAAAGTCTGTACATATGTAAAAATTCATAGAGTTGTACGCTTAATATGCACTTTATGTATGTTATGCCTCTAAGATAATTTTTTAAAAAGATATTCAAGGGGAAAAAAGAGTACTAAACAGTAAGATTCTATTCTTAAAAAGAAAGTAAAAAGGAAAAATATAATTTAACATACGGCATAAGTTCTCATCTCATACTTTTTTCTTGCCTCATGACCCCTTTTCACTCATTAAATTATTGAGGATCCCAAAGAGCTTTGGTTTTGTGGAATATATTGATACATACCATGTTTATTAAAACTGACAAATGTTTAAAACACAATACACGGGGGCTTCCCTAGTGGCACAGAGGTTAAGAATCCGCCTGCCAATGCAGAGGACACGGGTTCGAACCCTGGTCCAGGAAGATGCCACGTGCGGTGGAGCAACTAAGCCCCTGCGCCACAACTACTGAAGCCCGCGAGAGCCCGTGCTCCACAAGTGAAGCCACCCTAATGAGAAGCCCACGCACCGCAACGAGCAACGAAGAGTAGCCCCCAGCTCTCCACAACTAGAAAAAGCCCACGCACAGCAATGAAGACCCAACACAGCCATAAATAAATATATTTATAAAAATAAAATAAATAATACACAATTCTCTAAGCCATCAGAGCAATAATGTCAGCACATGACATGTGGCCTCTGGAAAACTTTACTGTCCACTCTGAGACAGTGAAACAAGTAACAGCATTATTATAAAAGCAATTTGACCTTGGGGACTCCCGGAAACAGTCTCTGAAAACCCAGTGGTCCTGAACCTCATTGGAGAACCGCTGGCACAGGGGGAAAACGAAGAAAGAAAACCCACTACGTGATAAATTATTCTCAGTGCTGGAGTTATAATTTATTTTATTTTATTTTATTTTTTTGCTTCTTTGTGCGTTTCTGTTAAACACACACACACAGAGAAAATATAACGACCACGGACGGTTTTTGCAAACAAAATACGAGAAAATACATCCGACTCCATAAGGTTGTTGAAAGGTCTGGACAGTAATAACATATTTGGCTGTATAGGGAAATTAAACTGAGCTCTAACTTGAAAATTAGGGTCCGATTTCCCCTCTGTCAATCCCTGGCCTGTGAGTGCAAAGTCTTGCCCTCAAAAGTTCCACCGTCCAGCTTGGGGAGAAAATGTAAGTGCACAGCACGACCGTGTTGCAAGGTAATAGAAAGTAAATATCCTGGAGGCTCCAAATGCGGCGGCTGCATCCTACACAGCAGTGAAAACTCCCGCGTGGGGCATAACCACCCATCACAGACACAATCTGTTCAATCGTGGAGTCCAGCTTCCAAACAACTACATCAGCCAAGAGCTGAGCAGGACGCCTGCGCTCCGCAGAGGGAGGCGGGGCTCGAAGGAGACTGACGCGCGGCTCCGCCTACATTCTAGCTCCTCCTCCCTCTCCCTTCCCATTGGCCGCCGAACGCAAAGCAGACATCCGGTTTGCGCGTCCCGCTGCCGGGGGCGGAGGCGGCCATGGTGCGGTTCAAGCACAGGTGAGCGTCCCCTTTCCCTGTTCCTGCGGGCCTGGCCCCGCGCTCACCTCCCTCTCGCCCGCCGCAGGTACCTGCTCTGTGAAGTGGTGTCTGACGACCCCCGCTGCCGCCTGAGTCTGGAGGACCGAGTGCTGGGCGGCCTGGTGCGGGAGACGATCGCCCGCGTGCACGGCACTTTCGGCGCCGCCGCCTGCTCCATCGGCTTCGCGGGTGCGTGGGGCTGGGGAACCCGGCGGAGGGAGGGATTTGGAGGGGGCTGTGGCCTAAGGAGGGAGAAAGAAGGGGCACGAGCGACCCCAGGGACGGCCAAGCCCTGCGCACAGTTTTATGTAAGATGTCGCCCTCTGGGGCTTCCCTGGCGGTCCAGTGGCTGACTCCGCGTTTCTATTGCAGGGGGCGCGAGTTCGACCCCTGGTCAGGGAAGTAAGATCCCACATGAAGCGGGGCAAAAAAAAGATATTTTTAGGAATCTCAGCCTGAGCCCAAGGTCTGGGTGAGTCCAAAGTTAGGCGGAGAGCTAAGAGCAGTAGGCAGTGGGACTTGGGGCAAGAACCCCCTGTACCTATTTGACATGTGGATTGAGTTTAATAAGATGGTGAAAAAATGAAGAAAGCCGTGTATAGTTCTAAGTTATTTGACTGGTTACGTTGACACCACATGGAAAAAACAGTCAAAATTAACCCCAAAAAGGGCCCGTAAAGTACAGAACGTGTGTATCTAAATGCAGAAGAGGGCCCTCCCAACAGCCCCACTATGTAAATTCATTCCCTCTTTTACCATATGCTGGAAATTGAAACCCGAAGAAGGTAATGTACAGAGGCATAACCCTCCTACATCAGGTGAAACTCAGTTGGCTGCTACAAGAGCCTGCATAGCCCAGCTGCAGGACAGCTTGTGTTTCAGCCAGGGGTCTTTCTGAGGAAGATGAAGCTCTGTGCCCACCCATGTATTGAGTTAACTAGTCAGTGGATTGGAAGAGCATTTTAAATTCTAAATTCACCAGTTCTGAGTGGTGTGCAAGGCACTGTATATTATCTCCCTTCTGTAACTGAAGGTCTGTCCTAATTTATTTCCTTCAGAAATCAGTTTTTACTCACTGATGCATCCCAAGTGCCACTACCTCAAACAATCTCTACAACACAGGCTCTCAATTTAAGACTTTTAACCCATTCCTGAGAAGCCAAAGTTTCCCCAAATGTTTTTTTTTCCCCTGCTGTAGTGCGATACCTCAATGCCTACACCGGAATAGTGCTACTTCGATGCAGGAAGGAATTCTACCGGCTTGTGTGGTCAGCTCTTCCCTTCATCACATACTTGGAGAACAAAGGACACCGTTACCAGTGTTTTCTCAACACCTTACATGTGGGAGGTAGGGTGCATGTGATATGTCTGATTTTCAGTAGGTAACAGGTTCAGTCTTCAGTGGTGGGTGGGTCTTCCTGCTCTCCTGGAAGAGCAAGATACTTTTTCCTAGCTCTGCAAGACTCATTCACAAGCTGTTGACCGCAAAGCTCTTTCATGTGCCAGGTACAATTAGAACATGTCAGAAGTTCCTGATTCAGTACAACAGGAGACAGCTGTTAATCTTGTTGCAGAACTGCACAGATGAAGGTAACGCATGCTAGCCTTGTGCCCACTGAGCAGTGACTGGCCTCCCCCTCCAGCTGAATGAGTGGTCACTCCCAAAGACATCTTTAATCACCCATGCTCTTTCTCCAGGAGAGCGGGAGGCTATCCAGAAGTCTGTCACAAGAAGCTGTTTACTAGAGGAGTCGGCTGGGGAGGAGCTTTCAGATAGCGGTGGTGAGGAAGCTGCCGAGGCAATGGAGTGAATCTCTGCAGACTGCCCTGTGCCCAAGCCTCAGGGCCCATTGTTGGGACAGGACATTCAGGGAGGCAGCAGCATCTTCTGCAGTTCTCAAACTGGATGACTGCTGACCAGAGGCCAAATGACTAGCTCAAAATGGACTTATTTGCTTAAAACTAATCAAAGTCACTTTTACCCAGTATTGCCTGGTTAAGTGGTTCTGCAGGTTGTAAAGCCCCTGTAGTTACAGACATCTCTGTATCTAACTGCCTGGCTGAGAGCAGGTTTAATAAATGTATTTGGCTTCTGCAGCATTTAGTGCGCATGTCAAGTCCACACTTCCCGGACTCTCTTTCACCCCTCTACCCACTGCCTTGGTGGGAAGACCGGCTCTGTATGTGGTACTAGATGCTTAGCCTCCCACTTGAGACCTTGTACCCCCCTTCCCCGAAGATGGGCCCTAAGTAATCCAGGTCATTCAGAGTAGCAGTTTGAGTGAGACACAGCAACTAAACTGGCACAGATCTATAGCTGGTCTCAGTACTGACCCACGGAAGCTTAAGAATTCCAGGTTCCTTGCTAATACTTAACCAGGTAACCTGACGAAAAATACAGTTCTTGCACTTTTGAGTGGGGAAAAAACCTTGTCTTGCCTGACCTCATTATTACAAAGTAAAGTAGTAGCTGCCAACTTCTGGTAGTTTTCTGCAGTTCCACCCTTCCCCATTGCCTTTTACCTGCCTGGCACCTGAAGGCAGGTGAAACAACACACTCACAGAAATGAGGAGGGACAAGAGACTTATGATCAGTTTTGATCTGCTACCTATGAAAGACATTTCTAGAACATATTTTCTCCTTAATAAAATGCATGTTGCTCAAAGTCGCTTACACATTTAACAGAGAGTTGTGATTTTTTTGCTTCATGTGCCCCCTCATCCACCCAGAAAGAGTTCCTGACTTAGGGTCTCTTCCTCTTAAGAATGGGAGCTTAGAGCTAAGCCCAGCTGAAGAACTCTTTAGGCCTTAGGCTAGGAAAGACATTACGCAAACTATTCAAGCTCACAGTAGCTGTGTGAGGAGTATATGTCTAGCTGACCTGAAATCATCTTAAAGAAACCAGAAAGCTCACAATGCTTGTGCAGGTGATTTATTGCAACTATTTGTCTTCATAGTCTATTACACCTAGAGGTCACTTTATTAAGCAGCAAAATAATTCACATCACTCAAATTCAGCTCAACACAAGGCATAAGACTGCTCTAGGCAGTGGGCAACCCCACTGCTTTTAAACCTGTCCTGCTCTGCCTCCGGGTGTGCCAGACTCTTCTGCTCTGTAACTCAGGCCACTGTCACTTGAAACAAGCTTGATCTAAAGGTTGCCAGGTCCCAGGGCTTCCTTAGTCAATGACAGTTACAGCTTTCCTTGCCAAACAGAAGCCACGTTCAAGAGGCAAAACGCTCCATCTCACAAGCAAGTGCAGCCTGGGTCTGACACCACAGCCTGCTTATTTGTCAGAAGAAAAACTGCAATTCAAGCTGGGTGTCCTAAATCCTATTATTCCCATCCTTCTGATTCTTAAAGATAACAAGAGGAGAACTGAATGGATAGAAAAGATTCAACTATTTTTAAAAGACACACCAACAGGTGTGCTGAAAGCATGGAGCCCTGACACAAGATGTCACAGCAGAGCAGGGCTGTAACACTAATACTGGTTTGGGCTGCTTCAAGGGACTCAAACTTAGTTCGGGTTGAGAAAAACTAATTACACATGGGTCAAAAAGACTAACCTGGCAACAAACTAAAAACCTTGGTAGAAAGAGATCTCTTGTGAGTGTCAATACTTTATTTTGGTGTAAAGACGGGAAGCTGGAAAATACACTGTATTTAAAATTTTCTTGGTTCCCCCTCACATTGTGGAAACCCCCTCCCCCCAGAGCTAATCTGTTCAAACTCAAATACTTAAAAATTACAGCAGCAAAACCAAAGCGCAGAAAAAAGAAAACCAGATGGAGAAGGTAGCCTGGACCAGTAGTGTCACTTGGTGTGGACGACTGAGGTGCTGAACAGGAGCTTCTGTTTCTGTTTCTTTCTTTTCTTTCCTCCTTTCTCTTCTAAACAAAACAGAAAGAGCTTAGCTTAGAATGCCATCCCCCTGCCCCCTGGCCAGTTTTCATTAATGAGAGTCTCAGGCAGCTAGGAGTGCAGGCTCTGGAATTAGCCCGGATTCAAATCCCAGTCCTTGTACACTCTGGGTGTTTGTCTTCAGGCACATCACTTATGTCCCCAGCCTACCTCATCTGTGAGTTATACGCATTCAAATTGGTTACTGGGAGAATAAAATTAGCACAATGCTAGGCATATAGGAAGCACACCATGAATGCTAGTGTTGTTCTTATCTAGTTCATGAACACCACAGAGTGGGGGTGCTCTTCGAGCCTGACCTTCTCAATCTATTAGCCACCCTCACCAACTCGGGATTCAGAAATCTACCCTCCACCACTGTGTCTTAGAAGGTTAAAAAAAGTTCAGAATTTCACACCAAGGCCTCAAAAAAACTAATCTGGGGGTGCAAAAAAGGTGCTGACATACCAAATGGAATGTTAGTTGACACCAGGATGTGAGCCTTGAGGCTCAGAGGGCAAAGTGCAACCAATTAGTGATGTCTGCCACTGGGTCCAGGAGGGACTGACAGCCCTGAGCTGAGCACCCCACTTCTGTGCCTTTACCAGAGAGGGGATCTGAAGTAGCTGGCGTGTCCAGTTTCATGAAGGCTGCTTCAATAGCTTGGCTGAAGGAATTCTGGAAACTGGGCACAGGAACGCGGTCTGAGTTATCACTCTCCCCATCGCTGTCCACAGGGGCAGGAGGACCTAAGCTGCTTTCATCTAAAAAACACCAGTGTTACAATTGCAGAAACAACACTAGAGCCTTTTACTTTCTGAAAGGGGCCAAATTTCCCCTTTACCAGAGGGCCGTCCTCACCTTTCTTTGGAGCAGTTTTGGGCCACACATCTGCTTTTGCTTTTCCAACTCTCAGCATCTGCCAAAGTAGGAAAAGGGAGGAAAGTAAGTAACTGACCCCACTTCTTCTCCAGACTCCTACCTTGACACTGATGGTTATGGGGGACAAAGAACCAACTACCCCCTCTGGGAAAAAATTTTCTAGATACTTCTCTCCTAACACTGTTTTGGTCATGTCGTCCATATCCCCACCAATGGAACTGGCAGTGAAACCCACAAGGTGGGAAACTGAAGTTGTTTTGTTCCTTAGGAAACAGGTAAAGAATATTGCAAAGAAGGCACAAGAGATTCACACTCAGATTCTGAAGTTGGGAATCCTGACTTTGTGTCACTGCCTGCTTCTGACAAATTTTCTGCTCCCCTGGAAACACCTAAAAACATCAACCTCTTGGAGTAAGGAGTGTACAGGACCTTCCAATTTTAAAACAAACCACCTGGCTATCAAACCTCAGTTACTTAAGGCCACAAAAACCAATTTAACTTTATCCCGAAACTGCTCCCACAGCCCTCATTACCTTGTGGTCTTTGCTTTTCCAATAGGTCCTTAACTATTAACTTTTAGATCGAGCCATAAACCAGATTCCTGCAAGTACAGTAAAATCAGAACAATCCCTCCTGCCGGTAAGTGTGGAGTTTTTTCATCTCATTTGGCCAAGACCAGCTTTGTGAGTGCTGGGGGCCACTATGCACCCCATCTGCCATGCAGGGTGAACTTTACCAAGAGACAACCCCAAGAAAATTCAAGGAGGAATGCCTGTCCTAAATGTGTCCCAAAGTGGGGCTTGCATGTTGTGCAAGATGAGTTCGACTGGCAGACGTGGATTTCACTGATGAACTTTCTTCATCATGTACCACTTTGATGATCTGCTCCCTTCGTCCCTTGCAGTTTGGGGTCCAATAGTACAACATGTGAATCATCTTACTCTTACGAGATCATTAAAATATATCACCTATATTTTAATCTTGCCAAAAATGTTTAAATGTTTAACCTGAGTCCACTCATAAAGAAACTATCAGAAAAATCCAAACTGTAGGATTATATATAGAACAACTAGCCTGGATGCTTCAAAAATATCCATGCCACAATGTAAAAAACCAAAAACAGAAGCCATAAGGACTCTTATGGATCTAAAGAGACTTGACAAACTAAATGCAATGATTAGTCTTTGATTAAATCTGACTGAAAACAGGGACTTCCCTGGTGGCCCAGTGGTTAAGAATCTGCCTTCCGATGCAGGGGATGCAGGTTCAATCCCTGGCTGGGGAACTAAGATCCCTCAGGCCGCAAGGCATCTAAGCCTGCTGCAACTACTGAGCTCATGTGCCTCAACTAAAGAGAAACCCGCGCACTGCAAAGAGCCCACATGCTGCAACGAAGACTTGATGCAGCCAAATAAATAAATATTAAAAAAAAAAAATCTGGCTGAAAATAATACAGGACATTGAGACAAATGGGAAAATAAAAATATGTGCTATCTTAGGATTAAAGCAGCTGAATGTCTTTGATGTGATACTGATAACTGTAGTTATACAGGAGAATGTCATTTGGGGGCATGTATCTCTCAAGTCTGTGAGGTCTATAACTTTCAACATAACAAAATGAAAACAAAGAAAAAGGAAGCAAAATACAGCAAAACAGTAACAACTGGTGAAAGGTATGAATGTTCATTATGCTATTCTTTCAATTCTAAGTTTGACATTTTTCAAAATATAAAGTTAAAAAAAGCAATGGCAGTAAAACCTAGCTATTTAAAAAAACGAAAACAAAAAACTTAGGCATTGACCTAGCTCCTGGGAGCCACTTGCTTATAACCGGTGAAACCTAGCAATTCATTTTCAGGATTGCTCTCAATTATTTCATCCTCCTTGACTTCAAGGACTCTCCTCACCAAAGTTCAATTCCTGCTTATTTCTCAGCACAAGCTGCCATTTGTACGTGAGAAACATCCATATCGACTAACTGCTCTACAGAACTGTGAAGCTAATGATTCTAAACTCGCCCCAAAGAAGGGAATACTAACTTCCTACAAGGGTGCTTGTCAAGCTGTCTGTCCATTTTCTTCAGTTATCTGAATGCAGGAATGCTGAGTGTTCACTTGTTTTAAAGATTAGTACTGATTCGACATCAAATCTCACTAGCCTAGTGTTGCCTCCAACCCAACTCCTTAAGAAAGCTGGTTTGGCTAGTTAACCAAGACCACCTTTCCTTTCCCAAAGTGAAGAAGAATGGTTTATTATATGTAACAGATACATACCACCTGAATCAGAGGTCCCAGAACCAGGGACCAGTTAAAATTGACTGACGTGTCCCCAGCCCCTAGAACAGTGCTCAGTACACAAGTATCTAATGACTTGTTAAATAATTAAAACTCTGATTCTTCCTCAGCTACTCTTGGCCTCCTTCCTTGGTAAGTCTATGGTAATAATCAGAGACTAAACCCATGAGCTTCCCTCTTTAAAAAGCCTTCCATGATTATTAGAGTCAGTGCAACATTAGCCTGTATAAGTCTCCCAGTCTCCAACAGAGGAATTTCCAACAAAACAAGCAGCAGAGTTCATGTTAAATACCCTTGGGCTGCTTCACAAGCACAGGGTTTACCTGGGCAAAGGACGGGAAGGGAGAGTCTTCTTCCAGACTCCCAGCGCAGAATGAAGGACTGCCCTGACTGGCAGCAGGTGACAGAGGGGTCAGCAGAAAGTCTGAAAGGGAACCAGAGACCTGATTATACAAGTCAAATTCCAAAGAGTTAGTGTCCTGTTAATAAGAGAGAGAGGAACCCTGCCTCAGAAAGCTAACCTTGGTCCACCTTCAACTCGGCCACGTGCTTATTTTGAAATAGGGTTTTTTTTTTTTTTTTTTTTTTTTTGGCACACGGGCTTAGTTGCTCCGTGGCATGTGGGATCTTCCTGGAGCTGGGATCGAACCCGTGACCTCTGCATTGTCAGGCGGATTCTTAACCACTGCGCCACCTAGGAAGCCCTGGCCACGTGCTTATAAAGCCCAGAACATAGCCTACTGTTCACACACTAAGTGATCAGTATAGGGAGAGAAAAGTTTCATGGTTATGATAACACTAGAAGGCACAGCAAAACCCATTCCCACAGCAATAAAAACTCTTTCCACATCAGCCAGCTCTCAAGGCCTGAGGTATTGGACTGTCATGGACTGGCTGTATATGGAGGAAAAAGCTCCAAGAAAAAAGATACAAAATGTAATCAGGTCAGCCTTTATGTTCCAGCCAGCAGGTGTCTATGACCTAGGAATATTCAGTTAGAATCCAAAACACACAGAGCAACGAAATCCAGCAAGATGCAAGCTTTTCCCTGACACTTCCTAGGTAACAGCCTTCTCCAACCTTTCTAAACTAGAGGTGAACATTTCCCACAGATCAGTCTACCTACTGCCCTGATCGCTGCTGGGAGGGAGAGGCCTACTCACTCTCCCAGCAGCAGGGGAGAGAGCAGCCCAGTCAGCCAGGGCTCTGTGGTACTTTTATTCCTAGGACCATCCAACTGCTCTTCCCTAAATACATTAAAGCCAATATACCTTCAGGAAAGCTAGTAACATGAAAACAATCTTCATATCACAGATGATGCAGTCAGTGTTTTGCCCTACTTCTTTGTATAGTCGTTCTCTTCTCAGTTAAACTGAAGAGCATAATGGTTGTGCAGCCCTCAAGATCCAGATTCTAGTCCCAGTCCCTGCCACTAACCGAGTCCCTGCCTTAGTCTCAGGCTCCTAAATCTGCCAAGTGATAGGCACATGATCACAAGGGTCACCAAGAGTTTTAAATATTCTGATTTTCGACCTTTAATTGAAAATGCCTGACAAAAATAAATTTTAAGTGTCAAAAACTATCTGCCAGGTGAATGAAGATCAGAAAAGACAGCTCTGAAATTATAGTAACTCCTCTTAACTGTTTAATTTCATAATACATTAATATACTCTATATATAAGAAAAAACATGGTATCATGTTTTGTTCTACAACTTTCCTTTATCTTAAACGTCTACCCATTAGCTCAGGAAGAGAGCTATTTCCTTTTTCAATAGGTTTAAAGAGTTTCATAGTATAAATGCTGTAATTTAGCCATTTCCCTACCAGTAGACTTTGTAGCTGGCTTTTCCCCCCTATTATAAACTATGCTACAATAAGAAGACATATATAAAGATGTTCACACATAACAGGGGGAGTATCTCAAAGACAGAAACTAGAAATAAAACATCTGGGTTGCAGAGAAGATTCTAGGTTTAACCATCCTGCTGTATGAGCTGCCTGAAGTTTTTAGAAGCCAGCAGGGCATAAAGTAGTTGGTACAGCCAATGGAAAAGTGAATCAAATGGTAAAAATTTGACATACCTCAGGAATCTATTAACTACCCAAATACGGTCAGTCACCTAAAGACCACACCAAGCCAAGGTCGGGGTTGTAAATATGGACACTAGGGCTTTGTTTAAGGTCTGTGGCTGGTGGTCAACTTCATTCTTTAAATCCCAACTCTATTTACCTGCTTGGGAACCTGGACTTCTGCTAAGAGGAGAAAGGGAGAGAGCCCCATGGCCCTCACTGCTGGTAGGACCCAAAGCAGAATCGGAGGAGCAGGTATAGGAACTGAAGGCAGGAAACTGCTGTAGATTCTCTAGGGGAATGTGGACTTCTGGGTCTGCAAAGGAAAAACAAAAATGGTAGGCCCATTTACAGAATTCCTCAAATTTTTTCCAACAGTTGTGGACGGTCAGCATGAATCGTGAATCCCCTAGGGGTCTGAAGGATGGAGACAGACCTTTAAAACCCAAATTTATAATAACTGTCACTTTATAATATGTCTTTGTTTTGCTATAAAAGCCTTTGTTTTACTATTCATGGTTGAAGCTGGGTGGTAAACTTGGGGGTTAATTATATTATTCTGTATACTTGTGTTTGAATATTTTTCCATAATAAAAAAGTTTAAAAAGCCTTTGTTCCTGAAACATTCATTTTCTCAATGTTTAGGACTTGTGCCAAACAGCTACACTAAGACTGGGATGCCAGCTATATACTTATCCCAGTTAGAGAAGTAAAATTTATGTTTACCACATCATATGGAGTAAGAATAGTTAAGTCCTTTCCAGAAGTTAACTAAGCCCACATGTCACACAATCCTTGGTTTTATGACACTTATGTTGAAGAATCAGATCAAAAGACTACTTACTGGTATGAAAGAGCTCAAACCTAACTTCCTGCATGTATTTCCTAGTTTGCCAATAGGTTTCTACTATTTCAGACTCTTCTGGTAGACTTGCTATGTACAGATGTCTCCAGAGTTAAAGGTGAGGCCAACAGTGTATCCAGGGAGCACATGGGCCACTTATCCCCAGCATTCAGCAAATCTCCAATTCCCTGCCCCTCAGGTTTTTTCACCCACTATGCCAAGGATGAATTTAATCTTACTCTTTACTATGTGCTATGCACTTTGACGAGCATCAACTCATTAAGTCTCAAGCCTATGAAGGAGATACTCTCACAAGTCACATTTAAAAGCTGAAGAAAGCAAATGGCAGAGCTGAGATATGACCTAAGCAGTCTGGCCCCTGGGCCCACCGTATAATAATGCACAGCTGTGCTCATCAAAGATGAGCGTTCTTAAACTTACACTTGCCCTGTTTCTTGTTCTCCTCCATCTCAATCCGGCGCTCTCGGCGGCGTTCCTCCCGGGCCTTCTTCTGGCGCTGCCGCTTCCTCTTCTCAATGTCATCTGTGGGTTGGAGAGGTTGTGAGGAGGCAGACCCATGACAGCCTGGTCATTAACTCCTCCCAGCTGACTAGTAGCTAAGGGCACACGAGTGGGCC
Source organism: Hippopotamus amphibius kiboko (assembly GCF_030028045.1). Classification (NCBI taxonomy): domain Eukaryota; kingdom Metazoa; phylum Chordata; class Mammalia; order Artiodactyla; family Hippopotamidae; genus Hippopotamus; species Hippopotamus amphibius. Next base: position 10,590,322 of record NC_080193.1, read on the forward strand.
CAGATGGACTGGATGAATGGATGGAGTGTATCAGGAGGTTCTGAGAATCATGACAAGGCTCCTTACTTCCTCCCACACTGGGTTTCTAGTCACAAGAATCCCTGAATTCTACTATAAAGGGAAGCAAAGCATGGGGCATTCTCACCTGAGAATATCTCTAGGGTTTCCTTAGAGACCAGAGGAGGCTGCAGAGCCAGTTCACAGATGCTGAACTCGCAGGTGAGCGGCAAGTGAGAGAGGTATCTATGACGCTGTCGCACGTCCTATATGGGAAAAGGAACCGACGCTCAACTCAGATCAGGCCTAACTCTGAGAGCAGAGGTTCCCACCCCAGATATCCAGCAGTATAACACACCCTCTCAGATGGCACTGGGGCTCAAAGAGTAGTGCTCAAGTTATCACCATTCTGAAAAGCTGAACAGAAACTGTCAACCTACAATAAGGTAAAATAAGCACCTAAAAGTTTTTTGGTTTGTGCTGCAAATCAATTAATTGAGCCTGGTAATGAATGATCTAAAGCTGATCAGCTGTTTCTGATTTTCTAGGGGTCCACAACAAACGGGAGAATAAGGAAGATAAGAGTTATTTATTGGCAAAAAAATCTGGGAACCACTGACAGAATTAATGATAACTGGGAAGGCAGATAAAGCAGGTTTCCCTACTGAACAAAGCTTGGCCTAAAACAATAAAACATGAAGCCAACTAATTTAATTTTCTTTTTATTCTTTTTCTGCATGTTTGATGGAAAATTTGTAGTACTTAAAAAGTCTCTAAATTTGAGGCTTTTAACAAATTTGTGATTAATACAGTGGTAACTCTCAAAGGGCAAAAATTCACATATGTAAAAATTCATTTTGAGCTTATGTAAGCTAGCTTAAAGCCTCCAAGGACTTTGTCTTCTTGGCCATTTCTCCCAAGCAATAAGGAGAAAGAGAAACAAAAATAAACTCATCTCAAATGAAACTAGGAGACATCTCTATTCCCAAACTACAATAAACGAACCTGTGATACAGAGAACAGTGGTGACTGACCTAACAGAACCCCAGCATGCTGGGAAACACCATTTAACTTTTCAAATATTCGCAGGCACCATCACTGACAACAAGACTTAAAACCACAAAAACTAAAGGACTTGAAGGTCTGTGAACTTGGATCGGCCAGGCCCACCACAAAGAGATTAGGTTAATGCCACTCCCCGCCCCTCCACCTCACAAGGCAGGCCCTTACCTCAGACATGGAGTACCCAGCGATCTCCACCACCATGGCTGAGATCTTCTCAGGGCTCTGCTCGAGGCTGCCGTACTCCCGCACGAGGCAGCGCACATTCACAGGGTGCAGGAACATGTGCTGCCCGTCCTCCGCTGAAGACAAGTGGCTCTATCACACAACAGTCTTGGCCAGTCCTCAAGTCACAGCCCTCCTTATACCAGGCCCGACTCTCCCTCCCCAAGCTGAAAGGCACAACTGACCCAAGAGCCCAGGATCTAGCAGCAATACCTCCCTCTGCTTAGAGAGCCAGATCACTTCTCTGAAACGTTAAGCGGCAACCCAGCCCTCCTCCTCAGGGAGGCTCACCTTGGTAAAAGTAGTAACAAGGAGAGCTGCTCAGGTGTGTGATGCTTGGCTTAGTGATGGGTTCCTGCTGGCTGGACTCGGTACAAGTGGTCCCCTCTCCAAGATTGTCTTCTGCTAGCTCCAAGTCCTCACAGGCCTCTGACAGCCCCTCAGGCTCTGGTTCAGACACTGCTTCCTCTTCCTCCACCAGAGGAAGAGCAAGAGGGTGAGAAGAAGAGCCCAGAGAACAAAATTCGGTGGTCTCGTCATCGAAAGCAGACATATACTCCAGCACACCCTGTGGGGACAAACTGTAGGTCACAGAAAGGCAGAGACAGGCACGTTCACTGATTTAACACCACTGGGGAAAGAACTAATCAGCACACAGGAAAACACTCAGTTCCCTCCTCCCAAAAAAGTTCAGATCTCACAACAGTGCCTACCAGCTGAAGAGCAACCTTGAGGAACGGTGGCCATTCAGTCTGTAACAGGGACACTAACCTTCCTGGGTTGAAAAACGGACTCCTTCACCAAGGGAGCCATCAGCACCAGTTGTTCCAGAGCATCCACCACACCAGTGTCCTCCCCTCTGCTTTCAGCCAGTCCTGACAGAGCCTCTTCCCGAGTCTAGAGCACCAGAAAGGAAACCAGAAACATACTTCGTTTGAAGGACCAAAGCTTACAATGGCCTCTCTCTCAACAGGAACAAAAGTTAAAAGGCAAAAAAGGAAGAGTGTGAGTACTTAAAATTCTCAATCTCCAAAGGAAGTAGGAAACAAATGCATCTGGTACTCAAATGGGATGGTATTCTGCTTAGCATCTGACAATGATACTGACAATACTACACAAAAGCTTCCTGAACAGAAATCCAAGGACAAAGAACTAGTTTTGTAGTTTTTACAAATTAAGCTTAGAGAGAGTCCCAGTGCAGGAGACAAGGGTTTGGGCAACCCCCACCTCAACCTGGACAGCTCTGCTTCTACGTAGCTTTTCTTCTCCCTGAGATGCATTTGAACAAATGCTCTGCGTTACAGAAAGAAATAAAAAGTAAATACACGGAACCCTGCCCAAAGAGGACTTGAGTCAGAGAGACAAGAACTCAAACGCCAGCTTCAGCTCTTATTTGTTATATGTCCTCAAGTAAACTCTCTAACCCATGATTCCACTTCCTCATCCATGAAAGCAGATAGTTGTTCTATCCCATCGGGTTATGAAGCTTAAGTGAGGTAAGTACAGTACCTTAGCACAGCCCCTTTCATGTGGGCTTTCACTGTTCTAACATAGATCAGTGATCTCAAAATGTGATCTGCGGGTGAGCAGCATCAGAACCACCCTGGAACTTGTTATAATGCACACTATTAAGCTTACTGAGCCTAGACATACTGAATCAGTCTATCAGGGTGGAGCCCAACAACCAGTGATTCTGATGCTTGTTAAAGCTTAAGAATTCCTATTGTAGAGGATACAGGACATAGGGAATTCTATATCTGGATGATTCTTGCTGCTCTAAAATCCTCAGCAGGCATTGCTAGAGCCTGCTGGAGAGGCCATAATGTCCCTCAAATAAAACATCTCCAAAAGTAAATCCAAGTGTTTTCCTAAAGAACAAAAAAAAAACCTACCTCGCTTAATAAAGAGCACAGCTAATCTAAGAAACTCAGAGGTCTCAGTTATAAGATCACCTTGACTTGTTTCTTTCAGCTCCAGAGAGCACTTCAAAATCCACTAGGCCAACCCCTTCCCTCCTATCACCAAAGCCCAGAGCAAATCTGCTTTTTTAGCCATTCTCTGCTTACAGTCTTAAATGTGGGCCTGATGTAACTAATCACCACCACCCATTTCCAGGGCACCATCTCACCTTGAGCTCCTGGATAGCTGCCTCAATAAAGCAGGACTCGGGAGTGTGCTTCTCCTCTGCCAGCTGCTGCTCGAGCGCTGCTTTCTCTTCCTGAACCACCCGGCGCAGCACCTGCTCCTTTGAGGCCAGCAGCAGTTTGGAGTACTGGCTGTGCTGTTCATCTATAAGAAAGCCAACAAGATGACAGAAATGCAAAACTCAAAGCTCACGGCTGTGTGGCTAAATAGGAACTTTGATACACAGTTTTTTTCCTAAGGTGAAAATGGAACGATTTGGCATATTCTCCTTAAAAAAATTTAGCAATGACTTTAATATAAGGTTTATAACTCTGACTCCATAACACAAGAAAGCTATCCTAAGAAAACCAAAGATATAGTCAAAAAATTAATGTTCTGGGAATTCCCTGGCAGTCCAGCAGTTAGGACTCCGCACTTTCACTGTTGAGGGTCCAGATTCAATCCCTGGTGGGGGAACTAATATTCTGTAAGCGGCGTGGCAGAGCGCCCCCCCCCGCCCCCAAAAAACACACAATATTCATTAATTATAGCATTATCTTTAGTATCAGAAAAGCTGCAACCAACTAGTGACTCCAATAAAGAAATAGTTAATGACATGATGGTATATTCATTAAAGAGAATTTTGCAGACATTAAAAATACTTTTCTAAGAAAGAGGCATTCAGTGACATGGAGAAATAGCCATATTACATGGGGAAAAAACAGATGCCAAAGAAGAAAACAATCCCAATCTCACAAAAATACACATGCATAGAAAAAACCTCTACAATTAACATTTTGGGGGTACCTTTGGGTAAAAGGATCATGGATGATTTACTTCCTTTACTTCCCTCCCCCCATATTTTGTGGACTTTAAAAAAAGTTTAAAACTATGTTATCTTTTGAGAAACCCTTGAAATACCCTGTTTTCCCACCCTCCCAACCTAGTAGCCACCCAGAGATAACCATTTACAAATCTGAATGTGTCCTTCACACCTTTTTCTATACATTCATATATATCCATGTTCATAAATAAAGGTTTGTCCATATATGATAAACTTTAAATTTGTTCTGCAGTTTGTTTTTCATTCAATGTGTCATAAAATCTTTCAAAATGTTAATACACAGGACTTCCTAGGTGGCGCAGTGGTTAAGAATCCGCCTGCCAATGCAGGGGACACGGGTTCGAGCCCTGCTCTCGGAAGATTCCACATGCCGCGGAGCAACTGAGCCTGGGTGCCGCAACTATTGAGCCTGTGCTCTAGAGCCTGTGAGCCACAACTACTGAGCCCATGTGCCACAACTACTGAAGCCCACGTGCCTAGAGTCCATGCTCCACAACAAGAGAAGCCACTACAATGAGGAGCCCGCGCACCACAATGAAGAGTAGCCCCCGCTCGCAGCAACTAGAGAAAGCCTGTGTGCAGCAACGAAGACCCAACACAGCCAATAAATAAATAAGTTTATAAAAAAAAATGTTAATACACAGATCTATCTCATTTTTACCTTCTGCATAGTGTTCGACAGCATGATTTACTCTAATAAGTAAGTTTCTCGTGGCACATTTAGGTTATTGCCAATTTCTATTACACTGTAACAAAAAAATCCTTATACATGCTTCTTGGTACAAATGATTTTTTAATGATATTTAAGTATAAATGCTGAATCAAAGGTTGTGCATATTTTAAATGCTACCAAATCCGTCCCCCTCCCCACCCCCTCAAAAGGCTGTTATCAATTTAAACTCCTACCAAGAACCAACAGTACCCATTTCCCCACCCCTGCCAAAACCCAGCACAGGCATAGCTCAGAGATACGACTGTTTAGTTCCACTGCAATGCAGTGAGCATCACAATACAGTGGGTCACGAATGTTCTGGTTTCCCAGTACATGCGAAATTATGCTTACACTGTGCTGTAGTCTATTATAAAGTGTGCAATAGCATTATGTCTAAACAATGTAGATATCTTGATTAAAAAACACTTCATTGCTAAAAAATGCTAACCATCATCTGTCATGGCAGGGTTGCCACAAACCTTCAATCTGTTAAAAAAAAACGCAGCAGGGGCTTCCTAGGTGGCGCAGTGGTTAAGAATCTGCCTGCCAATGCAGAGGTCACAGGTTTGATCCCAGCTCCAGGAAGATCCCACATGCCGCGGAGCAACTAAGCCCATGTGCCAAAAAAAACACAAAACAAAACGCAGTATCTGTGAAGCACAATAAAAAGAGGTATGCTTGTATCTGCCTCATTGTGTGTGTGTGTGTGTGGGGGGGGGGGGAGGCATTTAGATTTGCATAACTCTAGGCAAAGTTAAACCTCTGTAGATACTTGGAGGTTACTCAGGTACCCTTTTCTGGGAAATGCTTTGCCACATGCTTAGCCTATTCTTCTACTAGACTATTAATCTAATTTATAGAACACCTATATGTTCTGGACATTAATCTGTATTTTAAATATGTAAATCTTCCCCTAAGTTTATTTATCATCTGTTGACTTTGAGAAGTCTTGTTGGATTTTATTCTTATAAAATCAAATTCATCAACCTTTTCTTTCATAGCATCTATTGTTTCAGCCTAGTTCAAAAATCCATCCAGCTAAAAAAACCTGAAGATTTATAAAGATATTTTCCTATATTTTCTTTTAAAAGTTTTGGATTTTGTTACATTTAATTCTTCAATCCATCAGGAATTCATTTTTATGAATGATATAAGGATCTAATTTTATTTTATTTTATTTTTTCCGTAAGAGTCAATTGTTTCCGTAACATTTATTGAAAAATCTCTTTCGCCCAGAAACTGAAATACCACTTTAATCCAATGCTCACTTCCATAGCACTGACCACACTCTAGGTCCGAACTGCCTGGCTACCAGTCTGTCTCTTCTATTAGACTACTGAGTTCCTGATGACAGGTGCCAAGACCGGCTGACTGTGGAATCCACAAAAACTGGGCACAGCACCAGACACTACTCAATAAAGCTTTAGATGTATTTTAATTTTTCATTTTACAACTGAACCAAACTTGAAAGCAACAGTTAAACCACTTCCTGCAAACTCCACCCCAACCTACTGGAACACTGAGACTAATTTGGAAATGCTAGAAATGGCTTGCTGAAAGGCTAAATTTCTAACAATTGAAAGATATATTCAGTAGCTTTAAAGGGTATACCCAACCATTATCTGCCCCCCAAATTAACCAAACTCACCTCCAAGATGAATAGGATGTTCTACATTCATCCACTTGGATTTGGGCAAGGCCACCAACACGCCTTTCTCCCTCTTCATCAGCTGCATTGTAATGGTGTCACCAACAACATACTGACGTGATTCTGTGGCAACAACACTGTAACATGGACATTTATATGTAGCAGGGTAAGGAGGTAGCAGACTGGGGTCTAATCTAGTAAATACCTCCACCTTACCTCTTGAGATCCTTCTTATGCACAGAACTGTAGCAGATGGGACATTTACTCCAGGTCTTCTCACTCAGGGACAGGTAGTGCAGGATGCAGGCCCAGCAGAAGATGTGTCCACAGCGGGTGATCTTGGCTGCAGTAGGTGGATACAGGCATATTGGGCAAGATGGCACTTCATGGCTACAAATGCGCTGAAACAAAATGCCACCACAGGTTAAAATAAACTACTTTCAGAATTGACTAGGGATTGTCAAAGTTAAAGCCTCTCCTCTTCCATCCCCACCCCTATACGTTTCTAACAGCACATCTTCATGAAACCGTTCAACAGTGCAGGTACATATATATACAATAGCACTTCAAGCAAGTCATGAAGGAAACCATAATAATAGTTTAATGTAACAGAACAACTATATGACACTAGGGTATTTCGGGGGTTCTACATCAAAGAGAAACAATGACAGAAATCATTATGATCCCATTTACAAAAAAAGATTTATATGTATACATACATAAGGCACAAAAGGGGTCTAGAAATAATGTACTAATAATTTCCAACAGAGGAGTCGATGAGACTTCTACTTTATACTATATGTCTCAAAAAAAAGAGACATATAGAACTTATGCATATAGAACTTAAGTTTCATAGGCCTTCTATGTCATTCTCAGATGATTTTATGAATTTTCACAGTAATGGGAGTCCAGGCTTTGGGGGTCTATCATTTTGAAAGGTATTCTACACCATATAACCTAGGAGTGACAAGGGGATACCCAGAGCCCATAACTTCAAGAGAAGACACATGCAGCAGTAGCCTGGACAGGAGTACAGCTATGTGGCTCATTTCACCTGTCACAGGCCAAGGCCTAATTTGATACTGATTATTACATATGGCTACTGATGAAGCAGTGTCCATATAACGAGCCCATCCTGAGTCAGGAGGATAACCAGAGTTCTCATATTCCTCTGGTTACTTCTTCCCAGAAGGGAAGAGGTAGTAGACAGGACGGCTTTTATCCCACAGATCAGAGCCCTCCAACACCCAGTCCTGCAGGCCAGAGCCAATTAGCACAAAATGAACTCCAGAAGAAACCAGCACTGATCTCTGAAAAATGTCTACAGTAAGGCCAGGCAGAAAGGGGGATCAGCAGTAAAGCCAACCAAAAGCTGCTGTCACCACAGTCCCTTTCTTTGGTTCTCTCTCCCACTAATCGCTTAGAAGCTTAGCTGAGCTACTCACCACTTGTTCCACAAAGTCCCAGTTGACTAAGGTATCAGGATCAGCAAAATGAACTGTGTAGTCTTGGTCTTCAGACACCACAAATTGGCAGCTAGAAAGAAGGAGAGCCAAGAAGGCAGACCGTCAGAATCCACCAACAAGACCTCAGCAGAAATTCATCATCTCTTCACTTAGAAATGAAATGCAGGCCATCAGCAGCCATGGTTTGTGAAGCACAGAATTCAGCCTCAGTTCTAAGTCCTGGCTCTGGAAGGAATCCAAAGACTTAGCGGGGTAGGAGTCTAAATCCATGAACTCTGTTCTTCTGCTTCCAGGCCCAGCCAAGCTGCCTGCAGGCCTCCCCTGAACTAAAATTAACCTAGACTGTAGCTCCATCAACCAGAAGGGAAGCCAGATTTCCTCCCTCACCCCCAGAAACCACTAGTCTTCAAGGAAGTAGAAAAGACTGTCTCCACTCAACCATTTAAGTACCAGTTTTTTGTTTTGTTTTGATTTTTTTTTTTCCCTCCTTTTTTGGCTATGCCACACGGCTTGGGGGATCTCAGTTCCCTGACCAGGGATCAAACCCAGGCCACAGCACTGAAAGCCTAGAATCCTAACCACTAGGCCACCAGGGAACTCCCACCAGTTTATGTAAAGTACTAAATGGTTACTTCAGTCTAGATCCAAGGTCAAACCTTACAACTAATGCCACACAAAAGGAAACAAAAGAGAATCAGTATTTGAGCAAATGTATGCCAAGCACTCCAACTTGGCATTCAATTCTTCCTTAAGTAATGTCTCCTCCTTTATAAAGGAAAAAAAAAAGTTGAATCTCAAAGTGGTTAGGTAAGTTACCCAAGGTTGAAGGCCAAAACAAGATTCATATCTGGATTCAATTTCAAAGCAAACAAACACTTTTTCTGCCTCATCATCATACGAAAACATTATTTAATTTTAGCATTTATTTATTTAAGCATCATATTCTTTTGAGCACCAAGAACAGCCACCTGAAACACATTTGTGTTTTCAAGGCAAGGTGAAAGAGAAAGAATCAACTTCCTTTCCACCTCTCTCCCATAGCAGTTTAAAATAAGCCTCTAGCCCGTGCTCCACAACAAGAGAGGCCACCGCAGTAAGGAGCCCGTGCACTGCAGTGAAGAATAGCCTCCGCTCACTGCAACTAGAGAAAGCCCAGGCGCAGCAACAAAGACCCAAAACAGCCCATAAATAAAAAATAATAAAAAAAATTTTTTTAATTAAAAATAAAGTAAAAGAAGCCTCTTTGCACCACAAATGCCCAAAGGCTCAATTTCACTTCCCTCCTAAGAGTAGCTATACTCACTTGGCTTGTAAAAAGAGTTCCTTGTTAAAAGGCTTATGCCCCCACTTGTTCCTTTTTCCCCAGCTGCCATGTCCACTGCTTTCAAAATGACCTGCCTGGCCACGGGGTTCAAAGGTGAAATTCAACAAGTGGTTCAGGTTGATCTTCTTTGGACCAGAGAACTGGGCAGGGCTAAACTCTGCCCGTTGAGCCTCTGCTACCTAGAGAGAATGAGAACAAATCAGAGGATTTTAGATTAGGATGACACTTGCTGAATGACAGCAGAAACCAGCACACCCCCTCCTTCTACACAGCTTAAAATACTAAGTAAAACACAGGCTTATATTTAGTAAACAATCTTCCTAGGAGGGGGTAATGCAAAAGTCTACTCAAGACCTAGATGGGAGTGGAAAAGGGAAAAAGAGCCTCTAACATACAATTACTTATAAACTATTTAGTCTGCCCTAGGTGGCAATTAACCATTAAATGACAAAACCTACCGTGTACTCCTCTAGGTATCTTGAGGCACAAAGACTTACTTACTGGATTAACCTTTCCACCTTACCGGATTAACCTTTCCACAGTTCCATAAGACTCCTACACCTTCACTCTTGTTAGCTACTTGCTCTCTCATTTGTTTCTGGCCAACAGGAGTCTGTGGAACTATACTCTGGAGGCGGCCTGCAGGCAGCTGCTAACTGCCATAGGCTTCAGGATCCTGCCAGAGACCTCCTGTTTAAGATACACACCGCTATTCATTGTTAATTAAAACTGACAGAATTAGAACATGTAGGCAGACTGGCTCTGTGTCCAGAAATAAATCCAATCAGCACATTCAGCAACAGTTTAGAAAGTGAGGAGAAACCACATATGAGAAATACCAGTGCACACACAGATGGAATATTTATTGTGTTGGGGTTTTTTCTGTCCTTTTGACATTCCCAAATTGAAGTGGTACAGGTACCTGCTATAAGTCAGCTAGTGCATTTTCTAATACCACTTTCCCATTTAATGTCATAAGCACTTGGCCTTGTCACTAAATACTGCTAAACAGTCACTTTAAATGGCTATACACCATTATATTACATGGGTATACTATAATGCCTTAGCGTAGGACACAGATTGTTCATGGCTTTTCCAGCATCAACAAAATAATCCTATGATAAACACACTATTGACAGACTTTTGTGCACAAATATTTGAGCACCGAGAATTATTTCTTTTGAATGTGTAGTAGGAATTATTGAGTCAAAAGAAATGCAAAGGCTTGCACATATGTGATAAAGAAATCTACAGAGTACAAAAAAGGGGACTTCCCTGGTTGCTCATGTGGTTGAGCAACCTGAATGTCCATCAGCAGATGAATGCATAAGGAAGATGTGGTACATATATACAAGAGAATATTACTCAGCTGCAGAAAGGAGCGAAACTGGGACATCTGTAGCGACATGGATGGACCTAGAGACTGCCATACAGAGTGAAGTCAGTCAGAAAGAGAAAAACAAATAACCGTATATTAATACATATATGTGGAATCTAGAAAAATGGTACGGATCAACCAGTTTGCAAGGCAGAAAAAGAGACACAGATGTAGCTGTAGAAAACAAACATATGAATACCAAGGGGGGAAAGCGGGGCAGGGTGGGGAGGGTGGGGGGTGGGGTGGGATGTATTGGAAGATTGGGATTGCCATTATATATATTACTAATAAAAAAAAATCAAATTGTACACTTAAAAAAAAAAAAAGAAAGAAATCTAAAGGGTACAAAAAAGGGGACTTCCCTGGTGGTCATGTGGCTGAGGCTCCCTGCTTCCACTGCAAGGGGCACAGGTTCAGTTCCTGGTCAGGGAACTGAGATCCCACATGCCGTGCAGTGCAGCCAAAAATTAAGAGTACAAAAGGGGATACAGCCAAAGATACCTTCTACTCCAGAGGCAACCAATATACCCTCTGAGATATTCTATAAATAAAGAATCAGAGTATATGACCTTTATGATTAAATACAGTGGCATGCCATACAGTTCGGCAATCTTTTTTACCTTAACAACAGATCTTGGGAGACAACACCTCCCCCCATCGCTGTTTATGTAACTCACCCAAGACTTCCAGGTCATCCCTTATCTCTGACCCCCTAGACTCTCACCTCCATATGGCTCTGCATCCCCTAGTCAGCCCACCCAATGCCCCAAACTTAGATAAGAGCTTGTGTTCACTCAACAAAATCCCCCACATTCTCAACCTCCTACCTTCATCATTTTACCCTAACTGGCCCACTGTCTCTCTCTGATACTGCCCATAACTCCTGAGTACACTTCCAACATGTGCACCTCTCAGTTCCTTGACAGCCCCTCCTCCAATCAGGTTGCCCTCCACCCCACCTCTGCCACCCACTCCCGTGGGCATAGGGAGTGCTGTCCAACAAAGCAGCCACTACTCTCCAGATATAAGGGCTACTAAGCACTTGAAATGTGGCCAGTATCACATCATGAAATAGCGTTTTAGCTATACTGGATTCAATATATTAACAATTTCATTGTTTCTACTTGTTTACTGTGGTAACGAAATCTTTAAGTTACACGTGTGGCTTAGCATTTCTATCTTAGCATTTCTATTGGACGGCACTGCTCTACACTCTAGACCACAGTGGTAACAACTGCACCTCTTCCACCACCTTAATTCTGAGAACCCCACCAGCAACTCACTCCTTTCCCAGCTTAGTTCTGATGCTAACAACTTTTCACCCCCAATGGGATCTCCAAATCAGTGATTCAACCCCCTTCCCCCAAATTTTCTTTCCTTATTTGGCTCTGATCCTTTGGTCCACTTCCCCTTCTCGTTGTTGGCTGTACTCACCTGGCAAAACTTTCCCCTGATTAATCCACACCAGCATCAGAGCAGGTAAACATGGCTAAAGAACACAACCACACCATACCAACCAGCCTCACTAAAACAGACCTTTGTGCTGTCCAGCAGTCATACCACAATGCTATTACACTTCTGTGCTCCATTGATTCCTCCCAGTCACCCAGACAACAACTCCAGGCCTCAGGTTTCCAAACCTCCGTCTCAGCTCATCTTTTATATTTCACTGAGACAATAAGAACAATCAGAAGAGAACTCCTCCTCTGCCCTCCTACCAGTAGTCAGCCTTCCTCTTGTTACTGTGGATGAACTGGTGAAGCTCCTAAGCCAACTCCTCCAGTTGCGCACCAGACCCCAACTCCTCAAGAACTCAAGGACACTTCTAGCAATTCTCTCTTTCCTCTGCATCACCTTTTCCCTCTGACCAGAACAATCCCATTAGCAGAGATATGCTGCAACTTCTTTAATCTTAAAATCTCTCTTGACTGTGCATTCCCCTCAAGCTACTGTCTCACCTCTCTGGTTCCCTATAAGAGCAAAACCACCAAAAAGTAACTATCTAAACTCACTGTTTCTTCTTCCCATTCTCTCTAAATCTATGCCAATCAGGTTTTTGTCCTCACTCCACCACAGCAGCAGCAGGCCAACAACCTAATCTACCTTCACGTTTCCAAATCTAATGGTCAACTTTCTGTCCTCATCTTTTTTCTTAAGAATTTGTTTTATTTTTTGGCTGCATCGGGTCTTCGTTGCTGCATGCAGGCTTTCTCTAGTTGCAGCAAGCAGGGGCTACTCTTCTTTGTGGTGCACAGGCTTCTCATTGCAGTGGCTTCTCTTGTTGCAGAGCTCGGGCTCTAGGCACGCAGCCTTCAGTAGTTGCAGCACCAGGGGCTCAGTAGCTGTGGCTTGTAGGCTCTAGAATGCAGTCTCAGCAGTCATGGCACACGGGCTTAGTTGCTCCATGGCGTGTGGGATCTTCCCGGACCAGGGCTCAAACCTGTGTCCTTTGCACTGGTAGGCAGATTCTTAACCACTGCACCACCAGGGAAGCCCCATCCTAATCTTCTTACCCAGCCTATCAGCAGCACAGGACAAATCTGATCACTTTCTCCAAAAGGCTTCCAGTTCTCTTCCTCTCTTTTTGCTGGTTCGTTATTCCAAGCTCAGTCCTTGAACCTATTCCCTTTTTGCAACACTCACTCCTCAATGATCCCCCTTAGTTCCATTGTCGCAAACACCAAGTGTACATGGATAGCTCTCTGGCCAGGGTCTCCTCCTTGAACCCCAGACTCAGTTAACAGCCAATCTACACTTAGAGATCCAACAAGCATCTCAATGCAAATATAACACTTCCAAATAAAGTTCTTTATCTCAACACCCCCTTTCCTCCCTGCCCCCAAACCCTGTACTCCTCTTGAAATTGCCTCCATTTCAACAAATGGTACCTGAATCGGGCCTCTGCAAAAACATTAATCACTTATTTCTCTGCTCAAACTCCATATCTAATCTAGTTAAAAATCCTGCTGGATTTACCTGCAAATTTCTCCCCAAATCTGCTCACCTCTCATCACTATCACTCTGTTCCAATCACTCTCACCAGGAATATCTCAATAACCTCCTAACTAGTCTCCCTGCTTCCACTTTCCCCTGTAAAACTCCAAGTCAGATTACCTTACTTCTCTTCTTAAGCCCCTCAATAGCTTCCCACACCTCTCTGAACAAAAGCCAAACTCCTTCCAGGGCCCATGTGATCTGATCTCTCTCTCTGACTCTTTGGCTTCATTTCCTACTTCTCCACTCATGGTAGCCTATTTGCTTTACCTCAAGCACACCAAAAACTACCGTCTCTGGTCCCTTGTACATGTAAACTCGCTCTGGCACACACCCTTGCTCAAAATTGTATTGTATGCTCCCCTGCTTCATTCAGGACTCTACTCAGAGAGTCCTCAGAAAAGCTTTTACCTCCTCAGAGGCGCTTTCCTTAGCCACCTCCTACAACTACTGTTACTCTCTAACCCTTTACCTCTCTGTCTACTTTTTTAAAATTTAATAAGCACTTACCATTGTATTTATTACATAATGATTTGTTTATTGTGTCCCCAAACTAGAATACAAGCTCCAACCAATGTTGTATTCCAAACTCTAAATGGTATTTAGTGCAGAGTAGGTGAGGAATAAATTTATGGTGACTTCTTCCATGAGCACATCCATTACCTCTTACTTTATACTGGTTACATAGTATGGAATGTTCAAACAGCAGGATAATACATTTAACCAATAATATATTTAACTTTGACACATTCAGGCTGTTTCCTAAATTGTGCAACTACAAACAATGTTGCAGTAAACTCCCTTGTACATAAGTCTTTATGCACTTATAGAAAGATACCTAAGAAACTCCTAAAGTCAGAGTACCTGGGACTAAGAATACAGCATTTTACATTTTGCTACATACTACAGGACAAATTTGTCATTAATTAATGACATTTTATTACCTAAATATTCCAAAGGGTACCTATAAATCAAGAGTGATAATAAAAGGATACAATTTTTTTTAAGGATGATACAAATTAAGGTACCCCAAATTTGCTGTCATTTCTCATAATCCCTAATTATAATGTCTTCTTCCTCCAAGGAAATTTTCATTACCTTCAAGGGAAGAAAGGAGGCAAAGTTCCAAACCTAGTTAATCCTCAACTACTCAAGACTGCTTCGCTCCTCAACTACTCAAGTAGTTTGAGGAGGGACCTCTTGCTTCCCCCACTTCCCCCAACCACTAATAAACTGGGGATGGGGGGATCAGACCTCATGCTTCTTATGTTCTAGAAAGGACAGTCTAAAATTCCATACCTCATCTCGTCTTCCACCATTAAAAGAAGAGCTAAAGAGTTTGCTGCTGCTGCTGCTGCCGCCGCCCCTTTGAGGAGGCATCTTGTTAAAAGTTTTGCTTTTCTGTGAATTGGAGCGACGGGACTGGTTGATAAAACTTTCATTTTTGGGGTAGGAAGGTTCACGCTTGCGATTATAACGCTTGGATCCACTTGAGTTCTTTCCATCTGAAACCAAGAAATGTGAAAAAATTGGTTAAGGAATGATACATGTACTTTGTCAACTGCTCTTCACCTCCCAATAAAATTGTGTTTAAACAAGGGTAAGTGGGCCCTTCCATAACCTCCAAAAAATCTGGGTTTGTCCAGAGCATCATTAGTGCTTTGGGCAAGACATTACATAGTAAGGTGAATTTTTTTTTTTTTTTAATGAGGCCTAAAGGATCTCTCCCTCACGAGGGACACAATATAGATCAAATCACATAGACTCTCAGTTCACAATGTCTTTCTTTACAACAGAGCTTAATCACTGCTCTTGCACTGATAAAAGTCCATTCAGACACAGTGACAGAAAAGGTGTCTATCTACATTAGGGAAAAGCACTTTATATGGAGGCAGGACAGAAGACATTGTTTTTAAATTACTACAATGCAACTAGACCCTATACTGCAATGGCGTAGCTTAGGTCCTAGCAGATTTATATTTAAGGGGCACAAAAGCAAAATGATATTTACGTATGTTTTAGAGGTCAAACTGAGAAGCTATTAAATTGACAAAGGTTGGACTCTAAGAGTATATTAGCGTACATTATAGCCTTTTAAAAACTTTCTTGCTTATTTTCTCCAATTATAAGAACATATGTTCAATTTTGGAATCCAGAAGAATAAATTTGCCAGTGCCCATAGAATACCAACCTATAAAGTGTTTAACTTTCTTTTATTCTCCATTTTATACACTCATCACACATCTTCCACAAAATGACAAGCATATAAGATATACTGTCTTCCACCTATTACTCTGTGAGTATTTTCATGCACCCCTAGGCTTCAAAAACATGATGAATGGCCAAACTGTTGTCTACCATATGCTTACAGTGTAACATAACCAATTTGCTGTACATTTAGGTGGCTTCTGACTTTTTGTTAATTTAATATAATAATATTGGAAGCCTCTTTATACCGAGGCCTGTGTATATAATTATGTCAAAATCTCAAAGTAGAATCAGCAGATTAAGTATGATCATAAAGCCTTTTACACATCCTCAAGTTGCTTTCCAGAACCATCAGACCAATTTATTTATATTCTAACTACACTATAAGAGAGAACATCTAGTTTACTACGTTCTTTTTTTTTCTGACATATTTTTTAAATTAGGGTGTAGTTGTTTTATACATTCTTTATAATACTGAGTTGAAAAAACTTTGTTAAATTGGAGGGTCAAAATAATTTGTTTTAAATTTGAATTTCTCTGATGACTAGCAACATTTTTTCAGTCTGTTGACCATTTGTATTTTGTGTAAAGAGCTCCTTTGTAATTCTTAGCCCCATTTTTTCTACTGAGGAGCTGAACTTCATAGATTATTTTGTCCCAAATTGAACAAAGAACCCTGACCAGACATATTTAATATGTGCCAAAGTTTATCAGCTTTAAAAAAAAGGGAGGGGGGCAAAATAAAAACCTATCTGAGAACCATATCAAGTATACAAAGGTGAAAGGTCCCCAAATTAGCCTTTAGACAAAAAAAGACTAATCTTTCTTGCCCCTTGACTCACTCCATCTTGCCTTATTTCAACACAGAAATCTGACCAAATCAAGTCGGTACACTACTTTAATGGCTTTAAAAGCAAAAACAAAGAAAATAGAAGTTGGGGGACTTTTAATGAAGAAATCCATTAGGTTTACCCTCAAACTTTAAGGAGGTAGTTTTATAAAGTCACAATTCCAGCATGAGCCTCAGAAACTACAAACTGCCCCCCTCCAACAAATACAGCTTAATCCTGTTTATGTTAAAAATATATAACTAATAGAAACATGTCTAGAAAAGCAACACAGCTGTTAATGACAATTGCCTTTAGGAAATGAAGCTATTCACTCTGGCCTAATACAGTGGTTCTCAATCCTGACAGTTTGTAGGAATCACCCAGATAAGCTTTCAAGGGATTCTTGCGCTCAGGTCTCACCCTCTACAATTCTGACTTAAGTAAACAGAATTACTGTTCTGTATACTAACAATTTGGATAATTTAAAAACTATAGGTACCTGGAATAAATTATTTCTAGACAAGATGACCAGCTTCTTTTACAGCAGACGAAATAAATTCAAGGTAAGCACATCCTCAGAGAAAAGGAAACGTCAGCTGATAAATCAGAGATCAAATTTTGAAAGCAACCACCTCACACTCAGTTTGCCAGCAGCATGGGATAAATGAGAGGTATGCCATCCTCTCCAAACCTGACCAAATAGTCATGTGAGATGGCAGCACTGTAAGCAGAGAACAGATGGTCAAAGACACACTGCCAGGCTAGGGTTCAGCCCTACTAGTCACCTTTCAATCCCAGTTAGGGAAAGTGACCAGAGTTTAATCTTAAATTAGAATTTAAGAACTAGACTTCAACCTGCTATTTCAGTTAGCAACAGTTACTGTCAAACATGGCATCAGTGGTGACAATTAGAAAGTGAAGCTTCAGATCTCAAATTTTGCCTTGCTCTCAACCCATGGAATTAGTTTATAGCAAGATTTCAAATAAATAGAAATTTCAGAGGGATAAAGGACCCCAGCTAACTTTACCATGAAAACAAATGAGGTTTTATGAAGAAGATAGGCATATACTAAAAACACAGGTTCTCCAAACCTCATTACCCAAGACTATTTCAGATGATCCTGCATTTGATCCTGTTGTTTTCAAGACCTAACAGATTTAGACCATACAGATTTAGGTAAAGCCAGATTCTACACTTCAAGGACTCAAGAAAGTAAACTGGTACTCAGGAGGAAGGCTGTTTTCATTTCTTCACTTATTACCACACCAGCAAGGAAACAGTTTCATAATGCTTACAGAACTGCTCTCCTGACAGTAAACTGCTCACTTCTAAAACACTACAACTGACCACATAAGGATTCATGATTTTAGTTGCTAAAATCAACTCCCTCATCCTGTCTTTCACTTACTTACCAGCATGAAGTCCAACATCTAAAGTGAGAGGCTGGCTCTTATCTCTAGACCCAGGCAGCAGACAGCTAAAGATTGAAGGTACAGTCAGGCCTGAGACCCAGAGATAACACTCAGAGTGCTGTTTTTGAGGTGTCCTATAGGCAACGTGCCACAATATACATGTGAATAATATGGGGGATGAATTTGTCCTCCTTTATCTGATATGAGATAGCAATAAGGTGATCTGCTTTAGATTTTGGAAAACAGACAAAAAAGTCAAACTAAATTCCTAGGAGAAACATATTCTCTGTTGAAAGTTTTAAATTTCAGAGTGGTTGTTCTCAATCCTGGCTGCACAAGAGAATCATCTGCAGAGACTTTTAAAACTATGGATGTCAGGGCCCAACCCAGATCTAAAGAATCAGAAAGAATTGCTAGGGAAGAGTCCCACACATCCTTATTTGAGGGAAAAAAAAAAGGTCCTTAGGAGATTCTAATGCACACCCAGAGCTAAGAACTGCCAAAAACTACTGTCAAGACACATTCCAAAATGGACCATTAGTTAAATGGCTCAAATCCAGAACTCAGGATTCTAGAGTCAGCAAGACTTGAAAACTTAACCCAGTGTGTCTCAGCTGTTCCACATTTCCCTAAAAGAAAGGTCTCTACCAAGTAATAGTAAGCATATCTCAGTCTCTTCCCATTACCAAATCACAGGCCATAGATTTTTCAGTTAAAAAATTTGGCATCATCAACATTTCTAGCTGCAGTTGTTAACAGGTGGCACAGCCTAGAGGTCAGAATACCAGCCAGGAAGTTTCTGCTGCTGATTCACGCCGTAGTCACAAGCAAGTTGCTTACCCATCGTCCAGAGTGGTTGACAAGCACCTCCGGAGGGGCAACATATGGCCTTACTACATAATCAACTGATAACAAACGGAATCCAGCTGAAATTAGTAACTCTGAATGAAGCAGGTGGCGGGGGGATCAGGAATGACGCATGTGTCAATAAGTTACCTGCTGGCTAAGTGAATTTATATAAAGTGTATTTAGGAATATTTGTCTTGGGACTTCTTAGGAATTTAACTGGACAATCACTCTAAGCCTTGGTTTTCTTGTTATTAAAACAGGCCTAATCCTCTCCCCTCCCTCCTCACAGGATCATGAGGATTAAGAGGAAACTTCTGTAAGATGCCTACTGTGGTGGCCAGCACATAGTTGCTGTTGTTATTTGAAAGCCTATTATTAATCTAAAATTCCTGTCAAGCACCTATTAGACTTCCAAAAAGCCATAGAAACCAAGGACTCAAACCAACCAGACTGGAAATTCTTATAACTCCATAAATGGTGTTTACTGAAGGCTTCAAGTCACCTAAATTTTCAAAGCAATCAAAACCTCCAGGTCCATTTACAGCTCAGAGGCTTTCTTCAAGGCAGATTACCACTAGTAACCTGGCTTCTGGTACCGGAATCAGAGGAAGAGTGTCAGGACAGTGCTTCATACCACCAACCTCAAAATAACTGCTTCATAATACCTGACCTTCCTTTAACCTCCATGGCAGTACCATCCCCCACCCAGGAGGTTGGGGCAAGAGCCTAGTTCCAGGCCAGGGTCCATTGTTTGCCCATAAACAGCCTGGTCTCTTTCTTGCCTCTTTTTACTCTCTTTGCTCTTTCTAAATGACTCCCCCCAAACGCTAACCCATCTCTCTCTGGGCTACGTTCCTGGGATATTCACTGTTGAACATTCTTAGAACTACATTTCAGCCCTACTGGAATAAAACTGTAGGAATAGATCCAAGAGTATTATGTGAATGTTTAAAGCAATCAGCTAAGGCAAAGAAACTGTGGTATGCCAATCTGGCCGGAAAGATCAAGTAAATCCTGGTAGCCAAATTTACTTATTTCCTGCATGCATGAAGCGCAAACAAGCCAGTCACAGGAACAAAGACTCAAGTATATTAATCATGTAACTAGGAAGCAAAGGACCATTTATGACATGCATGGTTTAGAGGATAAAAACCAAAGGTTTTTTGCCCTCATATGAGATAGGGAAATGAGAGCGGAAAGGGGAATTAAATATTTATTTATTTATTTTGGCACACGGGCTTAGTTGCTCCGTGGCATGTGGGATCTTCCTGGAGCAGGGATTGAACCCATGTCCTCTGCATTGGCGGGCGGATTCTTAACCACTGCGCCACCTAGGAGGCCCTAAATATTTAAAAACTGAAAAACTCTTGTTTTTGTTACTTTGACGACAGAAAGACATGTCTTTTCACCTTACCTTTCCTATATAATTCCTTCAATTCAGTACTCTTAAACTCAAGAGGTCCTTTCAACAATTTCCAGCTGAATCAAGTGTTGAATCGGCTTTTGAAATCCTACAGAAATTTTATGGAATTATACAGAATTTGAATCTACTCTTGTTAGAGTGGCCATCTAGAAGTAGAAGTCACTGTGTAAGAGGTCCTGAATGATATCTGCTATGGTAGCGCTGGTCCTAGCTGTAATATTCTTAAGGTAGTATATGCTACCTTTCAGCTCAACCTTAGCCAATATTCAGTTTTTAATCTCTATTTACTCTGTCTTTGAATTTGTTCCCAAATGCAAACCGAGGATCATGGCTGATGAAGAACTCTATTTAGCTACAGACCTACCCTTCCCTTTTGCTAAGGTAATATACATAGCGGTAGTCAGAAAAGTAGGCAATAGCAATGGCAAACATATTCAAGCTCCCTTACAAACATATTAAACAAAAATTAATGCTACCAGAGGGCACAACTATGTATTTCACAAAACCCAGCAAACAAGTCCTTTACATGAATTTTTACTTTCTTCCTCAAAAGCTTTCAATTAGTAAGGTGAATAATGTGTTAAGGGTATTTTATGCTGTTTTGAGGGACTTTCCTGGTGGTCCAGTGGTTAAGACTCCAAGCTTCCACTGCAGGGGGCATGAGTTCAATCCCCTGTTGGGGAACTAAGGTCCCGCATGCCACGAGGCACGTCCGGAGGGGAGGAAAAAACCACCATAAAATACCTTTTTTTTTTTTTTGGCTGCACCGTGTGACATGTGGGACCTTAGTTCCCCAACAAGGCATTGAACTCATGCCCCCTGCAGTGGAAGCTTGGAGTCTTAACCACTGGACCATCAGGGAAGTCCCTTTATGTATTTGTTAAAAAAAAAAAAAAAAAAATTCACTTTAGTCAGAATGAACCCAACAATTAATATTTACTCTATCCAAGACTGACTGAAACGTTAACACTGACAAATATTTGTTTTGGTCAAACCACAACAGAATTCTGTATCATCGTGTTGGGTAATGAGAGTTAGTTCCACTAATCAACATATTCAAAGTCAGGGACAATATGAGCAAAATGCCTTACATACCTCGGCTTTGTTGCTGTTTTATATTTGTTTGGGTTGTGGCAAACCTTCACGTACTGCCTCACTAAAAAATAAATTAAGGCATTTACTGCAATTGACTCATGACCACATGTTACTGGCTTAAATAGGAATCCCAGAAAAATTAGCTGAGAATTCAGATAGCTGGAGAACTAGAATCTTTAACATCTAGGAATAGGATGCAGAAGTAATTTACGCACTGAAAAATATGCACTGGGAGGGTTGCAGGGGAATGGATTGGGACGCTGGGATTGCCATATATATATTACTAATAAAAAAAAAAATCAAATTGTACACTTTAAATACTTGCAGTTTATTATATGTCAAAAAATAAAATAAAATAAATGCTTTCACGAAAGAAAGAAAGAAAGAAAGAAAGAAAGAAAGAAAGAAAGAAAGAAAAAGAAAAAAATGCAGACCACTCTAAACCAGTTCCAACACTGGCCAAGAGGACTGGCAAACCTCTATCTCTAAGGGGGATTGGCGATAAACCTACACATGCACAAAACCCCAAAATTAGTCTACATAATATTGCTTGATGTGGCCCAGGAGTCTACACTAATCCCTGCTTAGATATTTAAAGCATTCATTCTTATCAAAACAACTGGCCTCCACCTGAGTTCCAAAAGCAAGCTCCAGAAGTCCTCGACATACCAGGTAAATAAGTTTGCTGTATCGAGCAGATAAACTCTGAACTCAAATCAGCCTTATAGTTGTTTTTCTGGTTTTTAAGTCAGCCTTGAAGCTTTCTTAATCTTGGAAGTTTTAAACAACTGGACCTCCACATCTGGGGACTCCAAATGTTCCCCTCTCTGTCACACATCCCCATCAAAAACATTTTCCTATTACTGCTAATATAATCAAAATACAAAGGAGCAGAGCTTTGAAGTAAGAGGAAGAACATTCAACTCCAGACTGCCAACTCCTGAACTCCTGGCCTCTCACCTTTTTCCTTCTCTGGATGTGAACAATTCCACCCTGCTGGACAGGTTAGTGACTGGAGTATCGAAAAAAAAAGATAAAAGCCTAGCCCAGTACCTGGCACGTGGTAAACCCTCAATAAATGGTAGCTAGTATCATCACGATGGTCATAACTTAATATTGAGAGGCACAATCACAAAATGACAAAATCTTCCCCCGTAAAAGGACACAACTCTAACCTAACAGGAAATAGACATGATACGCATCTGGTGCATAACAGGTGTCAGGTACCCTACTAAACCATCAGTTAGTTCATATGTTTTTTAAGTTATTTTCTCATTATGTCCACCTTTACAGGTAAGGAAACTGAGACACCCACTGGAGGTCTGGCAAACCTAAAAAGACTGAATCCAGAGCCTGTGCTCTTAAGCACCACTCCACACTAAACAAAGCCAATCAAAGATGAGTCCTCTTCATCTGGGGAGATCTGGGGCCAGGTTATTCAACATGAGATTTGAGTTTTACAGATCTCTGGGCCCCACCCTCCTCTGTTTAAACTTGAACACTATCCAATGCTAATTCAACATTAAAGGGTGGGTCAACTTAGAGGTTTTAAGGAGCATACACTGATGCGTCAGACAAACCAGGTCTTCAGGCCTGCTGCACATACTAGCTGGGTGACCTTACCTTCTCTGAACCTCAGTTTCCTCATCTGCAAAATGGGGATAAGAATAGCACCTACTTCACCCAGCTGTTTCGAACTTTAATGCAAAGATTTACGTATACCACGCATTACAGTTTTCATTAAGTGTTAACTGGAAGTAACGGCACCCACGGAAAAGAGATAGATAAGAATAGTAGAAAACGGAGCTTGTCCCTGGGTAACCCATCTGACACCCAAGCGAGGATCCTCCCCAGTATTAGCGGCAGTCCCCCTGCCCACCGCCGTAGGAGCCCGCCCTTACCGCTCTTGGGTTTACACTCGCCGGCCGGCCCTGCCGAGGCGGAGCGGGGCGGCTGCTGCCCTTTGCTGCTGCCCAAAGAGGCGGAGGAGCTGCTGGGGCCGCTGTTCTTGTCCATGTCGGAGGCGGTGGCGGCGGCGCTGGGGGAGCTCTGCGGCATCAACGGGGGCCTTGGCGGCGGCGGCGGTCGGAGCGGAGCGGGCGCGGCGGGGACCCAGGCTCATGGCTTTCGGGGCCGGCGGGGGTCGGCGGCGGCAGCGGTTCTCGGCCTTCATGGCGACATTTTTCCCTGTTTCCTTCCTCGGCTTCTCAAACTGGAAGGAGAAGCGGCGGGCGGGGCTGTTGAGCCCGGCGGCGGCAGTGACGGAGAAGGAGGAGAAGGCCGGGGCTCGGAGGTCCGGGCCGGGCCTGGCGGGGCGGAGGCTGCGGGGGGAGGGGAAGCAAGGGAGGGTGCGCGAGCCCCGCCGGCCGGCCGGACACGCTCTCCCGCCGCGGAGCAGGGGAGAGGGCTGGCTGTCTTGGTGTCGGGGACAGGTGTCTCCGACACAGCGACCGACACTCGCCTCTGGGCCGAGGCCGAGCTGCTCCGGGAATGGCGACGAGTCGCCAAACAGCATCCTGAAGAACCCGGATGGACTATATATAGTGGAGATGTGAGAGTGAAGCACGCTGGGAAACGTAGTTTTCCGCCTACATCCGGGTCCAGGTTTTTTTTTTTTCTTTCTTTCTTTCTTTTGCTTGCCAATGTGTGAGAGATCTTGCAGGAATAATGGGACTTGCAGTACAGGTTTTAGTCTTAGTACACTAATGTGCGTAATAATAATATACACCACTAATAATAATGCATCCAAACATTGGAATACCTGTGGGATTCCTTTATTGATTCATTAAGGTATAGTTCTTATTCTAGTATTAATATCAATTTATTCATGGCTCTTATTCAATCTAATAATAATGATAATATGGACAATACATTTAGTATCACTTTACAGCACTTCCTCACACAATTACTTCACTTCATTGTTGTCATTTATTAATATAAATCATTGTTAATATTTCATTTCATTGTTAATAATAATAGTTGTCATTGAGTTTATACGGAGTATCACATCTATCCTCACAATACGCAGATTTAAAGACAAGGAAATGGGCTCAAAAAGCTTAGATCACTTGCCACCATCACACAGCTAATAAGCGATGTTCTCAACTACCTGTAAGATAAGCCGTTCTCCATTTTACAGATATGGACACTGAGACTTCGAAAATCACATACGTATTTTAGGAATCTTATGACACTCATCTGTACTTTGGAAAATTGTAAATGATTCCTTCCAACCATAGCAGTTTGAGATTCAAAGGATCACAGAAAAACACTGCGAAAAAGATAAATAGATAATTCATATAAACAGAACAATAAATAAGGCTAACTGTAGTTAGAAACCTATTATATGCCAGGCACTGTGTTCAGCACAAAGAATTCTAAGATACATTAATGAAAGAATGGATAAGGACTATAATAAAGTTCACACAAAATGCTGACCAGAGCAGAGGCCTCAAAGAGAGAAGGACAAAAAGTTAGGAGGGGTAGAGGAGGGCTTCCCCAGAGGTGGTGTCACTTGAGCTTAGCATAGAAGGATGAGCAGAATTTCAGCAGTCATACATGAACAAATAAATAAATAGACAAAATCCTAGACTTCTCCTAATTAGGCCCTTTTGGGTTCCTTATTAATTATCACATGTTATACCAAACATTAATAAGTATATACAAGTCAATTTCTTGAAGTTAACAGTTTTGACTGGGATAAAGGAAATTAGATACTAATCTCATATTTTTAAAATTTCCTTAAATGCCCTCCACCAGTCCTTATCTTCCTTTCCCTTTTCCAGCTTTTTTTCCCCCATGAATCATATTGAAATGAGAGAATGGCTACAAAATGCATCAAATTAAGTCTATAAAACCCTAAAGTCCATTCTTATGGACTTTGATTTATATTAATAAATGACTTAATGAAATGAAGTAATTGTATGAAGAAGTGCTGTGTTGTCATTATTATCATTAGTCTTAGATTGAATAAGAGCCAACAGATGTGGAAGAAACTCTGACTCCCAGATGACTTTTTGTTTCCTTTAACAAAGATGTGAGAACTCTGACTACATGGGTGAATCATTCCTTTCTTCTATCACTCTTAAGAGAGGGAACGAGAGAAATCCCAGTGCAGTTCTTCCAAAATAAAGCGGTAGGTGTCTATCTGTCAGGCTACATTAAGCCAAGAAGAGATTTTTCATTTTCAAAATAGTTTCTTAGGGTCCTTGGCGCTTTCTCCTTGTGAAACATTTACAGGAAACATACTTTAAAGACAATTAAAGCAGAAACGTACAGAAATCCAAATAAAACTTACCACCTCCATCCTCTTTTGTGCAAGATGGTCGACATTACCCTTTCCATAGAAAAGAAGGGGAAAATCTGGGGTTGAAGTAAAGCACTCATTCTGTACTAGTTGGAGCTAGAAATGTAGCTTTGTGATAGCAGGAGAGGGAGGCTGAGTGGTGTTTGGTTGTGACTTACTAAATAGATATCAGAGCTTTTTCCTATTTATGAACTGCCTATGTTCTTAAAATGGCAAGCCCAAAAAACAGTCTTTCCTATGTTTATTATTCAAAGTAGTCTAGCATATGTTTCTCAACATTGGCCTGCAAACCCCTCGCATAGAAATCGCCAGAGAAGTCTGGCCAAATAGATTCCCAGTATCCATATCAGATTTACTGATTCAAAATCTCTGGTATTTGGGGCCCAGAAACGTGTACTTTAAAGATCAAGCCAAGTGATTCTTGTGCACACCAAGGATTTCGAGAACTGACCCTGTAATATTAGACTTTTACCACACTGTACCCCCGTTTGCCGTCTCCTGCACCAGGAAACAAGAGTTACTCGATATCTTGGGAGTCAGTACTACAGGTTGGCGAGATGCAGAGACGCGGCGTCTGAGAGGTGATTGGGGGCTCTCTCTAAGGTCCGCTCATTCCTGGTGAATTCTGTATTCAATTTGGAGAGAGAGAGAGAAAGGGATTTCGGGGACTCCAAGACTGCATAGCTTCAGGATCCCAGAGATCACGCAGAGCTCCTTAATGTCAGGGTTTCAGGAAGCGTTCAGCTAATAATGTCTCCGACCGGCCGCCGTCAGCCATCTAGTGATGCAACCCGACGTCCTGTCTGGCGGCGGTCACCCGACTGTCAAGATGGCGGCCCCCAGGAGCTGGGCTCTATGGAGCTTCTGCGGCCGTGGGTGGTCGCGGGTGTTGCCGGGCTGCGGGCTTCCCGGGATTCGTAGCTCCTGGCCCGGGGGCCCTCTGGGTGCACGGCCCTTGTCCCAAGAGAAGCGGGCAACCGAAACGCACTTCGGGTTTGAGACTGTGTCGGAAGAGGAGAAGGGGGGCAAAGGTGAGGGGGTGGATTGGGGGTGGGGGTGCGGAATCTGACCGTCTGCGATCTAGTTTCATCTGCCCAAACTAAGGGTTGGTTTAACGTCCAGTCAGCGCTGATGCATTAGCTAGTGAAGTTCCGACCTCCAAGGAGTACCCTCAGCCTGACCCCGCCAAACTGAGACACCTCCTCTTTTTAAGTAATTTTCACAAAAACTCATCAGTTGAGCGTTTCTGATGTGCCAGGCAGTGTGCAGACATTATTTCCAGTTCTCATTTCAGCTTCCCGATGGTGAGTATTGTTATCCCATGTTATGCATGAGGAAATTGAGACTTAAACGTTAAGCAAAAACTTGCCCCGTTTAACATAGCTAGTAAGTGATGGAACTAGTATTCCAACCCAGTTTGGTCTGAGTGCAGAGCCCATGTTCTTAATCTCTTGCTAAAGGTATAGGCCATCTTTTATAGGAGCGAAGGAAGGAAGGGAGGAAGGAAACTATTTTCTGTGTGCCTCAGCTTCCAAATTTGCCGGATAGGAATAATAGTAACTTTGTCGGTAGAGTTTTGGTGAAGATTAGATGACTTCATTTGCATATTCAAACAATTTTGAATAATGCCTGGCACTTCGTAATTGCTCAGTAAATGTTAGATATTGTTGAGCAGTTTCTTTGTGTTCACCATAGACACAGGAAAGCAAAAGTTAAAACTCCAACTGTACCAGTTTTAACGGGGAAGGTATTATGCCGATACTACAGATGGGTGAGGTGAGGCTCCAAGAGGTTCCTTAACTTGGCCTATGTCACTCAGGAAATAAGAGAAAGAGCCTACAATTGAATTTCCCATCCTCTTACAGACTAGTACATTGTATTACTTCTCACCTCAGCCTTACTAAATATATAGCTGTACTACAACTCTTTGAGTACTGAATTTAAGTTAACATTTATTTCACTGTGAACCTGCAGGCTAGGACAGTGGCTCATTTATGTCTGCATCCTCAGCACCTGATGCACATTAGGAGTTTGATAACTGATTGTGCAGTGAAATAAGTGGAGCCAAGTAAAACGACAGTAAGCTTTTATTGAGGCCCTGAGACCTTTTAAAAATGTTTTACATTGATTTTTTTTTTAAGATTTATTTATTATCTTATTTATTTATTTATTTTTGGCTGTGTTGGGTTTTCATTGCTGTGGGCAGGCTTTCTCTACTTATGGCAAGCGGGGCTACTCTTGGTTGTGGCGTACAGGGTTCTCTGTGTGGTGGCTTCTCTTGTTGCAGAGCACGGGCTCTAGGTGTGTGGGCTTCCGTAGTTGCGGTGCATGGGCTCAGTAGTTGTGGCTCATGGGCTCTAGAGCACAGACTCAGTAGTTATGGCGCCCGGGCATAGTTGCTCCACGGCATGTGGGATCTTCCCAGACCCAGGCTCAAACCCATGTCTCCTGCATTGGCAGGCAGATTCTTAACCACTGCGTCACCAGGGAAGCCCAATTAGAATTTTTAAATTGTTTAAATTTAAAATTTTATTTCATTTATTTATTTATTTATTTGTTGGCTGCATTGGGTCTTCATTGTTCTGCGAGGACTTTCCCTATTTGTGGTGAGTGGGGGGTTCTCATTGAGGTGGCTTCTCTTGTTGCAGAGCATGGGCTCTAAGTGTGTGGGCTTCAGTAGTTGCAGCATGCAGGCTCAGTAGTTGTGGCACACAGGCTTGGTTGCTCCACAGCATGTGGGCTTTTCCCGGACCAGGGACCTTAACCACTGTGCCACCAGGGAAGTCCTAAAATTTTAAATTAAATTAAAATCTAATAAAGAAATTAGAAAGATTGAGAATTAAGTTGTTTTAAATCTTTGTAAAAAATTTACCATGAGTAGTTTAAAAAGTGTTTGCTACCTTTTTGTCTTATAATTTATAGTAAGGAATAAGCACCTTCTCCATGCCTCAGCAAATTGCCATACTTTTTTTTTTTTCATTTAGACTTTTTTTTAAGAACTTTTATTGAGATACAATTGACATACAATAAACTGCATATTTTAAAGTGTACAATTTGATATTTTTTTCTTATTAGTAATGTATATATGGCAATCCCAGTCTCCCAATTCATCCCACCCCCCCATGCCACCCCCACCCCCACTTTTCCCACTTGGTGTCCATATGTTTGTTCTCTACATCTGTGTCTCTATTTCTGCCTTGCAAACTGGTTGATTTGTATCATTTTTCTATATTTCGCATGTATGTGTTAATATACGATATTTGTTTTTCTCTTTCTGACTCACTTCACTCTGTATGACAGTCTCTAGGTCCATCCATGTCTCTACAAATGTCCCAATTTCGTTCCTTTTTACAGCTGTGTAATATTCCATTATATATATGGACCACATCTTCTTTATCCATTCATCTGTTGATGGACATTTAGATTGCTTCCATGTCCTGGCTATTGTAAATAGTGCTGCAGTGAACATTGGAGTACATGTGTCTTTTTGAATTATGGTGCTCTCTGGGTATATGCCCAGTAGTGGGATTGCTGGGTCATATGGTAACTCTATTTTTAGTTTTCTCAAGGAACCTCCATACTATTCTCCATAGTGGCTGTATCAACTTACATTCCCATCAACATGCCATATTTCTTTCTAAGTTTCAATTAGCTTCTAACATTTTATCCTTTCACTTTCAATGTCATGAAATAGCTCCAAGACTTCCTTTAATGTGAAACTTTTTGCTGGCATCATTTCCTCTGGGACATCTTCAACCTTTTCATCACAACCACATTCTCA